>NW_005842290.1:1345136-1357362 GCF_000455745.1 Alligator sinensis | reverse complement strand
GGGAAAGAGAAGGGTACCAACTGCTGTGGTGGTCAGTCTTACTTGCCCCTGGGACTCAGATCCTGGCAAATTCTCCAGGGGGCTGCCATCCTGGTGCCCCCTCTAAGTCAGTGCCCAGGGCTGGTGTCTCTCTTGCCTACCTTTAGTTACACCACTACTTTGTTAAATCTAATATTTCTCCCTTAATATTTCCGATTAAGTCTTAGTTTGGCGTGTCCATCTACTGCACATAGAAAAAGATTTTTCTGGTAGTTTAAAGGAAATATTAAATTCAGTGCAACACTGACAACAAGGGTGAAAGTTTTGTGCCTAGTGTTAATCCAAAACAGGGTATAATTGGACAAATATTTCAAGATGACTTGCATGGATGGGATATTTGATGGCATGCAAAGGCTGGGGAAGCAGAAAGGCAGCATATCAGGTAAAACCACAAAGATAAGCCTGTGAAAGCAGGTCCTTTATTTCTTATATCTCTTGGTAGTTGCTTTACCTGCCATATACCACCTCCTCCCTTTCCCTGGGCATATAAGGTCATTCTATAATAGTTGCCAAGAATCAAGTCAGTGCAAGTTACTTTATGTCATGCTAACACTGAGATTGGTACAGACCTTTACTAATGCAAGCAATCAGAAACCGGTCTATAGAACAGAAGTTCAGTGCACACAGGCTGGCTTAAAAATGGAACTGGGTCTAAGCCTTGCCGCCTCCCCCATGAAAGGGTGAATGTGTGTTCTGTTTGCTACTAATCTAAACTATGCCACTTATAGAAAACTGCATAACTTGGACTGATTCCACCCTGGGCTTTTTGAATGTCTGTATCTAGCCTGAGCGCCCAACTCTCTTCATGCTGATTTCAGTTTTACCCTGATGAAACTCTGACTTCACTAGGATTGTTCTGGATTTCTGCCATCAGACCGCAGAGGAGACTCATATCCCTAATATGTTATTTATATCACTGTTGAATTTGGGTGAAAACTACCTCTTTTTAATCCAGATCTAATGCTGGTCTGGAACACGCTGGGGGGTTTCCATTGATGATGTCAGCACCGCTGAACATAGCACAGAAACCCATGAGTTAAAAAATCTGCTATAGCCATACTATTTATAATGGAGGTGCCATCAGCTCTAAGGAACCTCTGCCTAGGCAACCATGACAGTGAGAGTTATGTTGGTGAGAACTCCAGTGGTACATGGAGGGCTGCAGTGGTGCATAATAACATGTACCTAGTGCAGCTTGTTTCAACACTGGCTGCATCCAAGAGGAGCACGACCATGCAGTACGTGGTGCCACAGACATATCTGTGGCGCCATGTTCTGCACATTCAGTTGTTCTCAGTGCTGCAAGGGAGCAATGCGGAGGGTTTGGGGGTTTTTTGTTTTTTGGGGGGGTCTTTGACCCTTGGATATTCACGGGTCAAAAAACCCACGGAGAAAGAAAGAGCACCACATACACAGGCAGCATGCACTGCTCAAAAGCAGATCCAGGCCACCCAGAGCTGCGCTGTGGCTGTGGGACAGGCTCTGTGTGGCAGACTTGCTGCTGCCCTGGGAGGCCCCCAGGTAAGGCTGCTGGGGCCAGCCTGGTGCTGGCCTCTACTGCCACTGGGGTAACCTGCCACACATCAGAGCGCGCATGGCACAGGCATTCTCCAGGGACAACTACCGGTGGCACAAGATGTGCTGCAGCCGGTTGTCCCAGGGAACCAAATGTCCACACCATGTGTGGATGCAGCCACTAGTGGTTAATTTGCTGTGGGTCAGGTCCTGCCCTGCACAGGTATAATGCATCTGCCTTGGGAGTTTGCATCACTGAATCAATGCCAGTGTTTACACCAACATGAATTTCCCTAACACACAGCCAAAGGCCGTAAATTGCACCAGTTAAATTTTAAACCTGGTGTTAAATAGGAGGCCTTTGGTGCATACATTTACCTTTATCTTTAATAAGAAGCTTATTGGGAATTAGTTCAAGTAAAATGCACCCACATTGAACCAAAATAGATCAAAAGAGCATCTGTGCACTTTTCCACCAGCTTAGCTAAAATTGCATCTATTCTTCTCGTGTTTCTACACCACATTTGACCATTTAGTTACACATGCTTGTGCTTGTTTGTTGTTTTTTACGAGGTCTTTCATTGTACATTTGCCTTTGAGCAGAAGATGTGGCATAGTCTGAGGCTCTGTGCTTCAGTCACAGGTGGTTGAACCAATAGTATAGTCCCACTTCTTCGTTAGTTCCTTGGAGCATCCAACTCCAGTACATAGGTCGTTGAGATAATGCCACCCTTGCCCTGGCTTGTTAGCTTCTGGTGATAAGGACTTGGCCACTGAAATGTCCACTTTTTTTTTTTGCTGTTGGGGATTTTCTTCAGTTTCTCATTCTGTATTTGTAGTAGTGTCTCTTTGGGTGTGGTGTCAAGAGATTGGATGCTGGTGAGGAAGCTCCTGCGTAACTTCAGATGTGTGCTGAGGGATGGTTGTACAGCAGGTGTTTCACATCTTCAGTCTGTCTCAATCATTCTGTCCTGCTGCTCTTCTGATGTCAGGTGAAGTGATGCCAGCCAGCAGGTACACACTGTTTAGGCTGTGACATCCTGTGATGCATTGGCAGCTATCATTCAGAATGGGGTCAGGGAGCTTAGTGTGTACAGATCTCTCCCATACAGGGAAGGCATACTTGGCTGAGAACCAAAGCAGTGGTTCAGGTGGTTGAGGGGCTAGCTCTCCATTTCAGATTGGTGAGCTTATATAGGATGTTGTAACAAGTGCTCGCCTTGGCTTTTTGTCTTATATGTTTTCTGTACAAGAGGGTTTGATCAGGGGACTCCAAGGTAAACTGGATTTGGGCAGTGAGGTAGTGGAGTCCCAGACCATATAAAGTTGATCTGGTGGTTGGCCTTGTGGTTTTTCAGATGCAAGACATACTTGTGTTTTTTGCTGGGTTGGCAAGTAATTGGTTTTCAATGTAGTAGGAAGTTAGGCCAATCAGTTCTTCACTTAAGGATTTTTCAACATGGTAAAAGCCAGTGTTTTGGGTTATGCACAGGCTGTCTGCGTAGATTAAACGTTTTGTTTCCAAATCGATTTGGTTGGTCATTCATATAGATGTTAAACAACAGCAGTGCAAGTACGCTTCCTTGGGGGAGGCTGTTAACTTGTCACCTCCATCTGCTACGCTTCCTATCCAGTTTGACACACAAGTCTGGTTTTGAGCAGGGTTTGTATCAGTTCTGTAAGGTGTAGATCTTCTGTCATTTTCAGGTTCTTGTGAAGGAGTCATTGGTGGCTAACTATATTATAGGCTGCTGTTAAACCGACAAATACAGCTCCGACGATTAGCCTCTTTCAAAGCCATCCTCAATATGTTGAGTTAGATTGAGCAGCTGACTTGCTGTGTGGGTTTGTTTTTTTGTTTTATTTGTTTTTCCCAGGGCAAAAGTCACCCTGTTTGGGGATTGGGGGTGCCTACAGATGTATGGGGAGGCTGTGCTGATGTGCTGTAATTACAGTGTGCTAGAGTAGACTCAGTTGAGTCTGCTGGAGCATGCTAATTAGCACGCCACCAGCAGCCTCCGTGTCTTGTGCATCAGCATCCTCGTGCTTCAAAATGGTGGCAGGAGCACTTTAACTAAAGCGCTCCCACTGCCATTTTGAAACATGGGGATGCTGATACACGAGATGCTGTGGGTGCTTTAATTGGAGCATTTTTGGTTTTGACTGTGGCATCAAGGTGTTCCGAAAAGACTTTCCAGTTTGTCTTTTTATGGTTGAAACATCAGCATAATGGCACTATTATAGGTGTTACTGCAGCTTTGATCTGAAGGCCAGTTGGTCGATGCTGGGAATGTGACAGGGTCTAATACCATTTTATTACTTAATCCAGTGATGCTGGTGTTGGTGAATATAAGATCTAGTTTGTATCCTCATTTCCAACAGCCACTGTTGAATGATTTAGGGCTTCTACAGAGATGTGGGGAGCCTGCTCCGACGTGCTGGAAACCCAGCATGTTGGAGCAGACTCGATTAATTGAGTCTGCTGGAACACAGAAATCGAGAGGCTCTGGCAGTCTTCCACGTTACGTGTATCAGCATTCCTGTGTGTCCCTGTGTTGAAAAATGGCAGTGGGGTGCTTGGAAATAAAACATGTTCAATAAGCTTTAGTTTAAAGTGCCCTGCTGCCACTTTTTTTTTTTCAGCGCAGGGATTCTGATTTGTGATGCACAGGAGCTTTTAATTAGTGCAACTCACTAGTTAAAGCACCCAGCACTGCAACCCAGAGCACATGTAAAAATGCCCTTAGGTAGCTTTGGGTTGTAGATCAAACTCAACTAGTATGCTTCTGACCAAGCTTCTACTGTTTGCTGACTTCATTGGTCTCATTGTAGCCTCATGGGATGCTGTGGCTGTTTAAGGTCACCAGTGATCACTTGTGGTTTATTCTAAGTGATCCCTGGTGTGTCTATAAAAGGTGAAACTCATGTGAGGTGGCTTATAGGCTGAAGTGATTGTAATTCCATTGAATTTGATGGTCAAGATTTCAATGTTTTCTTCAGTCTTTGCCGTAGAAACTATGACCATTCAAATTATAACAAATATGGCACTTCCAAATTGCCTGTGTGGTCTTTCAATTGCCATAGTCATTCCAGGTATTGAAGGGCAGTTATTATGAGGCCCTTGGTGTGTCTCTTGTGAGCAAAAGATATTGCACTGGACTTCCTTACATTGCATCTATTAAGCCAATGCAACCTGTGTGCAGCTAAACCCTTGCCCTTTGCTGTAACAGCTTGGGTGAGATGAGATCAGAGGGACTGAGATGACATTCAATGAGCTATTGATCATGCTTATCTGCTGTGCAATTACTCTCATCCCAGCTTGTTTGCTTTCTCCAACCAGAGCATTTGCTTTAGATTACATATAGAGGAGATTCAAAGCCTGGAGTTTGCCCTAATGAAACTAAAGGAATGTTGTTCCTGTGGCAAAATGAGAGCCAATTTTTATATTTCCCAAAGTTCTTTCTTTTTTTACATGTAGAAAAAGAGATGTATACTAAGTACAGCTCTTATTATGTCTGTGCAGGCTTGGCAATACAGAAAATAATACTGTGTTACAGCAAAGTATATGGTCATTGCCCAAGAAACAAAATAGTTCTTATGAGCACCTGGCTCTGTGAATGCTCTCAGCGTGCTCTGTCCAGGGCTGGGGAGGGGTATAGCTTGCCCACATGGACCAGCTCCTTAACAAACATTACAAAGGATCCAGATCCCAGTTTTGAGTTCTGGTGTGAATAACTATCTCATGGCTTTCGCTCCATGTTTGCAAATTGCAATTAAGCATACATTTTCTGAAGCTGAACTGCATGGCATAGCAGGCTGGTAAATGAGATGCTCACTGGCTGAATATTAACTGTTTTTAGCGACCTTACTGACTTGCATAGTGGCCTCCATGGTTCTTATGGGTTGTAAGAGCTAGTGCTAGCTCTAAGGGCCTGAAGCTGTTTGACTGCTCTATTGGCTTCAACTTGCAACTCCCAGCTCCCATCTTAAACTCTGCTCTCAGCCTTGTTTGTTCCTCAGCTGTTTCCTTGTTTCCTGCTTCTGTCCAGTCCACTGTCTTGTGGTTTCTGCTTTTGCTTTGGATCCAACTTCTTCCTATAACTCTGCCCATAGCCCTGTCTCCAGTCCCGTTTGCTGCCTAGTCCTCTGTCTTCACTTTTTCACCATGGTTCCTGGTTTTAGATTCAGCTTGATAAAATGCTGCTTCTTGGCTCCGCTCTCCAGATTCATGTTCTGACCCTAATCACTAGTGAAGATTTTCCATGTCCAAATTTGCAACATGACCCTCCTTACATGACCTGTGGAGTAAATGTTCACAAAAAGTGTTCAAAAAACATGAACATGCATATGCCTTGCTTGTGATTCCATCATGAAAACTCAGTTATTAGCTTCTTTCTTAGAACTACATACTTTTGACAAGTTCCCTCTAAACTGTGTGCATTTTAACTCCACTAAAATAATCGGCGTACTCAGAAGTTCTTTAGTGAAGTTCCTATTACCCTGTGAGATGTCATAGGTACTTCAAAAACACTTTAACTCTCTTCTTCCCAAATGGTGTCTTATTTTCCTAAGTTTCAGGTACCTTAGTTTGTAAATAGTAATTGCATTAAAAAAAATAGTGGGTGTGTGACCAGAGTGCTGTTATGAATCTAGTGATTATGGAGCTCTGATTGTTAAATTGGTTTATCAAACTTAAATTGTTTATCCACAAGCTGAAGTCAAGCCCTTGGAGACTACCTAGCAAGGAGAGTATTCATTGCATAATGCCTTATGCAGAAGTCCTAAAGCAGAATTTATCAGATCTGTAGGATTTCTACAGGCATTGCTTCCTGCACAGCTCATAACCTTTAAACTAATAAACTGTGCAGAACCCTGGTCACCACATGATGTTTATTCAAGTCCTTTATGAGACAAATAAGGTTTCTCTCTCCAATTATCAGTAAATAATCAGGATTGCGAAGGAGCAGTTTCCTTGAATTACTTCCAGTGTAAATGATCACGTTCCTTCAAGCACACTTGCACAATCTTTTGCAAGGCCTCTGAGATACGACTGAAATCTGCAGAAAGCTCTTGAGTTTTGCCTGTGCAAAGAGTGCAGGATCAAATTTTACGTGGAGCTGGAGTGGAACAAAATCTCATTGTTTTGGGGACAGGGTCAGCATTTCTGTACCCTGTGTTCTGTAACTAACCTTGAGCTGGCCGTTTCCCTTGGACTATTAGCAGAGGGAGAAATACCTTTCAAAATGTCTGCATAATCCTTTGCCATGAAACTCAATCTGGCTAGGATCATGACTAACAAAGGTGACTTTTGCCTTTACGCTGAGATCAAATACAAAATCTCTATTACTGCAAAGTTACATAATTCAAATAAAAAACACTAAAACATTGTAAAATAACTAACCAATCCCTATTAACAGCCATTATATTGAATGGCAGGTATAGAACAAAAGCAGCAGCAATAAGGTAAGATTTAATAACTATGGGCAAGTATACACATTGACATACAGCAATGTTACTACAGTGCTGTGCCTTAGTATTTCCTTTCATAAGTATTAAAGCATGGTGCAGTAACCACACACAGTGTGCCATGCACATGGCACCTGGCTAGATTTCGCCGCTACTTTGCTGTAGCGGTGTGCTAAAACGGGGGAGTGCACCACTATGGCGAAGTAGCTGCTGATCGCATGTAGACTCATGTGATCACTATGTCGCGGATTGCTATGATGACATAAGGCAACATGTAGATGTGCTGTATTGGTATTATTTATGTAGCCTCAAAAGTACATTGGATGCCTAATGAACACGTAGGAAGATGAGCTTGCAGTCTTGGACCCTCATTCATCACTGGGTTTTCCGTGTGGGGCTCCTTGTGCCCCCATGATCCTGTTTAAGGGCCCAGTTGGCCAGAAGCAGGGGTCATTATGGACAACATATCTGTAACACTGCCCTTGTTTGGCCCTTGATCCAACTCCAGTCCCAGCACATACAATCCAGATCTTTGCATGACCTCATATTCACTTTCCACAGTGAGCACATTAGTCAGCAAACTAACCCATTTCAAAAGAGCACATGTTGCACAGTCTAGCAGCTGGAAAAGTATTCCCTGCATGTTTTCCTTGCATGTTTTGCAGTAGGGGGACACTACTAGAGCCTAGTTCATGAAGAAATAAGGCTGGAAGGGACCTCAAGAGAAGTTCCCAGTGTAGGCGGTTCCCTATTCAGTCTATGCCACTGCTGCTGTTTCTCCCTGCCACTGCAGAAATTCCCTGGCTCTGCTAGCCATGTAAGAAGATTGCTGACCCGTTCCCTAGAAAAATCAGTCAAACCAAGTAGCGGAACAAAACAGATCAGGCTTTAACATTAGGTCTTAAATACTGCAGAGCCTGAGAGACTTAAATCTAAAAGGGGGAATTTGGCAGTCACAGGAGAAAGGAACAGTGTACCATCTCTTAGTAGTAAGAGGGGTTCAGTTTATGGACAGATGCATCATTAGGTGTTTTCTGTTTCAGCAGTGAAGCAAACAATAAGAAGAAAAGCTGTTTGACTAAAGCCAAATATATTTTCCTCTCCTCTTTCTTGTTCAAGTAATCCCCTCCCCAGTACCTCAGGATACCTTGGCATTCACCACAGGTATTAAATTCCCACCTCTGCTGGGGGGACTGGAACCCATGTTTCATTACAGTTCCTAATTATTAGGATATTGTCAGGAATGTAGGGGGAGAAAACTTAAGCTAGGGACAGAAGTTCAACACAAACTGGTTTTAAGTGATCAGAAACTGGTTTAAACCTGTAACAGAACAAAAGATCAGTGCACATAAACCAGTTTCAGCCATTTTGACACTCTTTTAAGATAAACCTGTTTGAACATAGCATTAGACTGAACTGATTTTGAGTCAAACCAATTTATTGAAACTTCTGTTCCCGACCCTTTTCTGGTTCAAGTTAAATCACAGTCCTCCAGTATCCCAGAATGCTTTGTAGCCCTGGGTCTATGCTATGTGCTCTAGAGAGCAGGGCTGGCCCCGCCCCTCTGCTCCCTAGTTGGAGCAGTGAGGGCTGGCTGACAAGATGGGGGGGAACCCAGCTGGGGATGTAGCCCAGTCTGCAGGGAAGGGGGACTTCCTCTGCCCCCCAGGCTAACCCCGGTTGGGGCCAGGGAGGGGGGTTGAACACCTCTTCCCCTGCTCAAACTTACAGCTGGCTGCAACTGTGGACTACAAATCCCAGAGGCACCTGGAAGCTGAAAGAGGAAGTGATGAGCAAGCCTGCAGAATTCTGTTGTTGTGATTCTGGACTGCAAATTCCAAAGCCCTCAGGGGCAGCAGGAAGAGGAAGTGGATATACAGCCAGAGAACTGTGCTCTAGCACGGTCCCCAGCTTCTGGCTTGAGCCACTGCAGGCATGTGGCTGCATTTCCTGAATCAAAGGTAAATGTCTGTTGACTTCTGTTTCAATTTAATCTGTGCAGTTTAGATTAACCTGCACAGATTTAATTGATTCAGCCTCAGGCTTTTTGACCATCTGTACTTAGCCTTATACTCTTACTGACACTATTCCTTATTTTGTTTTTAAATTTATATCTAGCTCTATTGAAAAGGCTCAAGCGGCTTGCAGTCCATAAACAACCACAGACAGGTTTTGGGAGAGTGTTTTGGGGATCCTGAGAACTTCAACTCAACTTCCCCCCACCTCCAACCACAACTTCCCTGCCCTGTCTAAATAACTGAACAACAGCTGGAGTAGGGACTGTAACCCTATGTTGAACCCCCTATGTGTATATTCTAACCTAAAGAGTCGCTTTTTTTTTCATGATTTTAGTCACTGAACAAATGACAATGGGGAACAACTCAAAAGGAGGAATGGGAGCGCCACCATGTAACTGGCGTTTAGGGCATGCATTGGAGATGTGGGAGACCTACATTCAGATCTATGCTTTCTGACTCAGAGCAAAGATCTGTTTGATATCAGCAGGAGAGATTGCGGGCTCACATGCCAGAGTAGTTTGGAAGTACAAGGGCACTTTCATGGGACACGTGGGTTCAAATACCATCAAGATGCTTGAGCTACCTTCTTTTGCTGCCCTTTGTGCTGGTGTATTATGATAATCTTTCATTACATGATCACACACTATTTTTTTTTTTCCAGAGGATAGCATATGCTTACTTAATGAGCAGCTATGCAGTATTTTATCACTGTTCAATGTGTGGCCTCATCCCTTGTTTACTGCTGAAAACCTGCTTTAAGGACAGAATTATAGGCTTTATATGGTACTCCTCACCACAGTATCTGAATATTTCACAAACATGCCTATGAATTAAGAGGGTGTCATATCTATTTTAGGGATGGGGAAGGAGATACAGATCACGGTCAAAAGTATGAATTGATTATGGGTACTCAGTCAGGGACACCCATGATTTGATTTCTAGGAGTACTTTGTATTATAACATGTTATAATTTCAAACCACGGTTTTCATTGATTTTTAGTTGCAGTTGTGAATGGTTGCTACCTCTGTGAATCTGGCTCCGAGATTCAGGTGTAGGCACCTAGACAATGAGGAGCAGATAAGTCACAACTGCTTGCAAAGTGTTTAGTTTAAGCAACTTTACTAGCATCAAATAGGAATGCTGTGATAGAGGCAGGATTGATCCCAACAGCTTATCCTAGTTCTTTTGGCAGCTAAGTTCCCCCAACATCTTGCCGCCACCTTTCTCCTGCCAGCCTATCCTGTTTCTCCTTTCTCCTTATCTGGTCTTGGTCTTCATCCCCTTCCATATAGCTTTCTAGTCTCCTTGCCCAGATCGTCCCAATTTTCCTCCACTTTCCAATTCTCCATGTCTAGTCTGTCCCTACACCCAGCTTCTAATTCCCAGGAAAAAAAAGTCAGCTGGAAGCATACACCCAGTGTAGTCCAGGTTGGTTAAGTTATAACAAATGTGAAAACCAGGTCAGGAAATGTTGGGGAACCTTAGGAAGAGATGGCATCCTAGCAGTTGAGCATGTTAGTAGTATTTTGATTAATGTCTTAATAGTCAACTACAACATTTTATACAGCATTCTCCTGTGACAGCATTGTTTTAGTTTAGGTATGATTTTAATAATCATTAAGATCATACAGGAACTTGAAGATAAAAAGCAGCCAGTATAAAATACAAGCTAATCATATGATAACATGTCTTGTAATCAGTTTTTGTTAACTTTACAAAATCAGAAATACTGATTAACTGAACTATTTACCTTTGTTTGTCTTAATTATTCTGTAGGTTGATCACAAAGCACTTTGGGACCATTTCTGCTTTTCCTACTCAGTTAAAATTACTGTAGACTGAGATAGTAGTGCAAGATCAAGCCCTAGCTTCCACCTAGAAAACTGAATATGAGATGTGGAACCAAAGACTTCTCATGTAAAAGAAGTAGTATTGGATTTCCTCACTGACTTACGCTGGCCTGTGAAAGAGTGCCTCCAGTCTGGGTGTTCAATAACTGCAGGTCTCTTGCATTGAATTCTCACAGGTGTGGAAGACCTATAACTCCCTATGAGGAGGTGCTTTGTACACCTGCCATTTAAGAGGGGAGGCTGCCTAAAAAGCAGCCTACAAGTGACAAAGTGTGTTGGGGGGGGGGAGGCAATTGGAGAGTCACCTGATCAGAAAGGGGACCAGGCTTGAACCACATAAATCTGGGCCTTGAGCTGGTCAGGCAGTCTTGTCCTAAGAGCCACAGGGAGAGGAGCTCCTGAGAGAACACTGGAGCAAGCAACTCTGCAGGCCTGGGAGGGAAGGGGGGAATATTACCTGGGGTAGAGAGGCTGGGTTATGCAGGCAGGCAGCCCTTTAGGTTTGGACCTAGAGAGGGTTTAGTGGTGTCTGCCAGACGGCTTACTAATGCGGTTAGTTTTAACTGGTGTTTGTGGAAGAGACTGAGGGGGGGATGTAAGGAGGTCCCAGCTGGTCTAGAGAAGCTATAGGAATAGCAGGCCTGGGGACCAGTGTGGGTGGAGGTGCAAGTTCCCAGAAAAAGTAAGCATGAGGAGGGGTTGAATGGGAAAGGCCTGAGGAAAGCCTGGGAGTGGGGGCTGAATGGGAAAGGCCAAGAGGCCGGAGGCTGGAGCTCAGGAGGGGCACGGGCAGGGAGCTGGGGAGTTCATAGCCCAGGAACAGCAGCTGTCGGAGGGGGTGAATGAATGTCTCACTGGCCCAGATGTGGGCCCAAGGCCAGGCAGGGCCACAGCTGGAGCCTAGCGGGGCAGAATTTTACGTGGCCTTGGGACAGGCCAGAGACCCGGGGTCACAGCTGGAGGCTGAGGGGGCGGAGGGGCGCATGGCAGCCCATCCTCTGGGAGGCATGGGCATGGTGTAAGGGGCATCACGGTCACCCCTGCAGCAGACTCCCCCGGTGCATCCCCATTAAAATCCGTATGAGTCAGCAGCATGAGAAATGCGCCAGAAGAAGATACAGGAACTTGCCAACTCTTGCTTCATCGTCCGGACATGCCCACCCGCAGTCACCCGGAGAGATCGCAGGGCTGGGTCCTTGCTCGTGATTTGGAGTTAAAAAATAAATGCCTGCGTGTCCAGCCCCATGTCAGGCCCTGGAGGACAGAGCGGCGGGTCCCCGCGAACGAGGGAGACGTGGGTTGCCTCTCGCGGTGTCACGTGGAGCAGCCGTTGTCCC
>NW_005842290.1:1331009-1345108 GCF_000455745.1 Alligator sinensis | reverse complement strand
GCAGCCGGCTCCTGCGTGCGCGCGGCCCAGCGGTGAGCGGTGTCGGGGGGGCCTCACTTATCTCCCTGGGGCGCTGGGCACTCTCGTGCGGGGTTGGGGGCTGGCGGGGAGCCTCCGAGGGCAAGTTGCACCTCCGTGTGAGCGCCTGTGCACCGGGCACGTGTGAGTGTGCGTGCGCGCTGTGAGCGGGTGTGTGTGTGGGTGAGAGCCCCTGTGTGCACCCCTCCCCCAGCGTTGTGGGGCGCAGGTTGGCTCCACCCCATGTTACAAAAGGACTATTTTGGCCCCGGCGCATGACAGGTGCTGGCAGTGCCCGGAGCCGGACGGGATCGCGTGGTTTCGGAGTTTGAAAACGGCAGGAAGCGACGGAAGGTATTGGTTTACTTACCAGCAGATTTCTTTTTTTTTTTTCCCTTGTGGTTTTCCGCCTCCGTGAAGGTTGGAGATGAATGAGAGAGGGGTGGGTGGGGATTTTGTGTGTTTTGGTGACTATTGATTACTTACAGACCGGCATCTTTTATCCTTTAATTCAGAGGGTGGATGAAATCCGGTCTTCATGGGCGAGAGATACTAGGGTGATGCAAGGCCTTCTCCACGCTGAAACTAGAGGGTGGTTTCTTTAAAATGTGAGGGAGGCCGGCATGTGGTAGCTGAAATAGGAAAGGCACGAGCAAAGTTGTTCTTTTTTCTCCATAAGGCATCACGAGGTGTCTGGCAGTCTCCTCCTGTAGCTCCAGCGCCGCTTGCGTTGTTGGGAGTGTCCCTGCAGAAAGAGCCAGTCACCAGTCTGTGCTGATGCTCCGGCTGTTGCAGATGCACCGGTGCTGGAGCAATGCGGGGGGGAGTTTTGCCCACATCAGGGTTTTGATCGTATAACCTGAATTGTGCAGATAAACGTGCTGCTCTTCAAAACCCTGCTGGAATAGTTTTCAATTTGTCTCTGGGAATTAAGGTTTCTTCTGAAATTGTTACTGCAGGAGCCTTAAAAAAAAAAAAAATCATTTTTGTTTGCGCCTGTTTTCTTGTCCCCTTCTCTGCAATTCTAGGTTTTGTAGGGGGAGTGAAGAAGCATAATTAAGTGTTTAAAATAGGACTTGCCCATGTGACAGTAGAGTAAATTTACTACAATTAAAAATAAAAGGTAAACTCTAATTAAGGCTTCATTTCTTTTTTCTGTTTCTTTTTGTTTATAGCTTAGCGTGGACAATGAAAACAGTTCAGTTCTAGCATCTGACCTTTCCAGGTCATGTACCAACACAGGAGTGGCCAACCTGTGGCACAAGTAGAACAGGCAGCCTCTGTGTGTAGCATGAGGCAGGGAGCAGAAAGCAGAGCAGCAGATTGGGGAAGGGGATCTAGTTGGCACCCAAGAAGGATGCAGGGCTAACTTGTGCCACACCTGCCAAAAAAAGGTTGGCCCCTGCTTTACTAGCAACTATATAATCACAGCAGGAGATTGCTTGCATCCAGCCAAGGCTCTTCCAGTAGGTGGGGAAGAATTGGGACACTTTGATTGAACTGGAGCCAAAATCAACCTGGGGCTTTAATCCAACAAACTGAATATCAATAGTAGGTTTAAAGCAAGGGCAAAGAAGTGAGAGAGCTGCAGCATAGTGTAGTGTACATCCAAATTATGGCTTTAATTTTCAAAAGGGTATGTTCAGTGTCACAAAAGAGCGTGTAAGACTCGGTCTGTATAGTGAGCAAGCGGCAATTCAAAAACTAACAGCACCAAATGCTGGCAATGGATGCTAGTGGGCAGAAAGGAGTGTAAAATATAGTAGATCACGGGTGTCAAATATTCAGCCCACAGCTCCTTTATCTGGTCCCCTGGGCTACTGGCAAGCCACCAGAAGTTAGGAGGCATGGCTGAGGAGGGGGGAGGTGGTCTGCTGCATAATCCAGGGCTCTGGACATGGCACAGCAGGAGGATGAGCAAAGGCAGACATAACCAAAGTTGCCCCCTAGCCACTTCGCCTGTTACTACTGCCGCAGCCATATCCTCTCAGCTCCCTTTGTGCTGGAGCTGTCACTCTGTGCTCCAGGTTAGAGCAAGAGCTGCTTATGCTGCCACTTCCTTGCGCCCCAGGCTGGATCTGGCTCACAAAGAGCCCTGTGGTCTGGATCTCGCCCAGGACACAAGGTGAGTTTGATACTTCTGTCATAGATAAACAAGGGGATCAGGCGCACACACTGCTATCCTAAATGTTCCTACAGTCATCCTTGTAGAGAACAGTATGAACCCTTGTGAAATTTTCATAGTTTAACCTGAGTAGGCTGCATTTGCGGGAGGAGGAGAAGGGATAGAGCTAATCAGATTATTTTGGCTGGATTTTTTAAAAGTGCTGATTCACTGAAGCCAGTATGCTCGGCTGAACTGTATCTATTTCAACAGAATTTGCACTGGCAAAGTTTGTTAGCTTGGAGCTAAACTTTGGTCAGTTCCAGAGAAATGGGAACTCTGTTTGGGAGGTGGATCTGGAAATGGAAGACTTTGATACAGTGCCATTTTGCAAAAGAGCTAGAAAGGAGTTGGTTTCCTTCCAGTGCAGAATGGAGATTGCAAAGTTGTTGACAGGAGTCTTCTGTGGTATTTTTAGACCAAAGTCTTTAGTTGTTTAAAGAAATTCACAGGAGTAGTCAGAGTTAAATGTTATTTCTGCAGTTGTGTCAGGTCTTTGCCAGGATGCCGCAAACCAGAACTCCTGCATATGTATGCTTTCCTATTCTTTCTCCTCTTCCTGACTCTGGATATGGCTGTTAAGCCAAAGTTCACACGTTAAATGTTGAAGGTGCAGAGGAGGGTGACACAGTTAAGTGACTGAGGGTATGGGGCAGCACAGACCAGTAATAAAACCTAAAAATGAGCTGTTAGAATAGTGTTAAGCCTTTTGACTGTAATGTCCTGCCTGTCTTTGCATCCATAGAACTAGACTGGTATAGAAGGAGTCTGCTGATGTAAAGCAGTGACATAAGCTTTTGCCTTATTGTGGGGCTTAATTTAGTCCTGTCTATAATGCGTTCCACTTTTGCACATCCACCCACTTCTGCCTCTATCTGGTGAGTCAGCCACCCTGTGGTGGCTCTGAAGTTTTGCTAACCTGACAACCTCAGTGAAAATTATGCTATTGCAGCCAGTTACAATTATAATCATATTGTTGGTCCTCCAGTCCCTTCCCAGAAGCCCTCTGGTCTCTTCCTAGTGTATTGTCTTGGTATCAGTTTGGCAAGATGTCTGTCCTTGTAGACGTACCCTCCGTATCCTCCTTGCTTACCATTTCTCCAGCTTCATCCATGTAGTGTTTGTTACAGCAGAGGAGTGCACTGTGGGGGGTACATGTACCAGTGTGCTGATACTAGAATCATGGTGTGGCTTTGGGCTTAAGTTAGAAGTTAGTTAATTTTTCAAAGTGGAATATTGAAGCATTTGATGGCAAAGCTCCACAGCTGCTCACTGATTATGGGACTGCACTGCAGGAAGAAAATAGAGTGGTTCTAGGTGAGGTACCAGATGGCCAAAGATAAAAAGAAATTATCCAACAGCCTGCCTGTTTGAATTGGGCTGTGTTTTGAGTTGTACCTGTCCTCCTGGGCTCTCTTCTCCATGATAGGACATGCATACAGCCCCCAAGACTTTGCCTTTTTGACTATCTCTGGTGTAGACACAGCTTTTGCTGATGAAAAAAGTGTTTCTACTAGTGCTTATGAACAGCAGAACATTTCCCATCAGAAGTTACCTCCTAGTATTTTGAACTCACTTGCCAGTACAGCTCTGATGCCAGAACTCTGCCATTTGGGTCTAACTTTGCCTAGATAACAATTTGTGTGTGCTTGGAGGAAGGTTTAAGCTCTACAAAACCATAGTGCTGGAAACAGGATCATACGGACCTGCTAAAGGGCTAGGAGGCAAATGTCTCTTGCTTGGAGTGCTAGAGATAGAATTGACTGTGTGGAATGGGGGATGTGTCTGTGATAAAGAAACCTATGGGAAAAAAAAAAAAGAAAAATTGCATTTATCAGTTGCTAATGAGGTATTGTAGAGCTGCTGATATACAGCAGGGTGGGCAGTGATGGGCCTGCCAGCCTGGTCATTTGATATCTTGAACTGTAGCATAATTGTATAGAGTAGGGGTGTCAAACTCCACAGAGACTTTCTATCCAGCTGGCTGGGCTACTAAAAGTTGGGGGGGATGTAGCCTCCCACAGAATGTGGGGCCCTTGGGGCCCAGGTGATCATGACCATTGGTAGCTATTCCAGAAGCTTTGTTGTGCTTCTGGACTCTGCTGCTGCCAAACCCCGCGCCACCTCCATACCTGCTGTGGCTACTTGGGTGACCACAGCAGCCATCCCCATGCCCCAGGCTGGATTCGGCCTTCAAGGAGCTCTGTGGTCTGGATCCAGCTTAGGACCCCAGGTGGGTAGGACCCCCAGTATAGAAAACTGAGATAAAATGGTGAAAATACCCACAGATTATGAGAACCATAAGCCCAAAGCATCTCTCTCTTTGTCTTTAGGCCTCATCATTTGACACTCAGGTGGTATTTGCTTAGTCCCCACATACATGTGCTCTGTGTTAGTTGGAATGACATAAATGAGCTGAAGGACTCAAAGATGTTTAAAATGACCCTGTCACTGTAAAACATCAAAAAGGTAAAGGAAGTTTGGATTTCCATATCTATAGAGATTTAGACCTGCCTAATCCCGTGGCAAACAGTGACCTTTCAGATCTTTTTTTAACCTCCTCTTAGAAAAGAAAAAAAAATCAAGTGCAGATGAAATAGGAAGTGAGACCTTTATGTCATATGACACCCTCCCTCCCAATTCTGTCCCCCACCTCCCGCCAGTCCTTTAGGTAGTATTAACAGTTCTGTTGGGGAAGAGAGAAAATTAGTGGCTATTCATGTGGTTTGATCCTACATCCTTGAAGACAAAACAAGATAAATCTGTATGAGGAAGGAGAAAAAACAGCAGGGATTTATTTTAAAAAATGTGCAGCTTCTGTTTTTGGCACTGACTTTCTAAGTTTTGCTGCTGGAGAAAGACAGACGGAGCACGTGGTCTTAGCAGTCACTCTGAGACTTGGCAAAACTTTACCAGTGATTTGGCTGCTTAAGGGTACTGCCCTTCTGGGTGATGGGCTGGCAACAGTGCTGAAAAAAAGTTTGGGCTGGCTAAGCCAAGTTTAGTAAGCAGAAGTCAAAAAGTGAGACAGGAAAGGAAAGGGAAGTAACAGCAAGTCTCACGCACCAGGTAAAGTGTGGGACTTTGCCATCTGTACCAGTTTCAGCTATTGCAACTGGGGCCATCTGCCTGATCCGTTTCGGTTAGGTCAGGATTAGGACAGCAAAGCTCCAATGGTCTGACAGTGGATTCCAGGACTTGAGAAGCTGGTGGAGCTGGTATCCATGATGAACTGAAAGGAGTGAGCTTTCCCACCTGACTTCCTGACACCAGTTTCAAATTGTGTTTCTTTCTTGTTTGTCAAATGAAGGACCCCTCAACAGAGGAGGGAGGTAAACTAGCTCACCCGGGTGTGATTCGTTAAGCTGAAGCAGTTGACTTATAGCACAGTAAGCTTGGTCTATTGATTTCTGGTCCCATGCTCCTCTTGTTTACCAGACAGGATTTCAGCACAGTCCTTGGCCTTTATCAGTAGGCCTCTTTGTTTGGGTCAGTATATTTTTTTAATTTTGCTGATGTTTTAGAAACCACTTTATGTAACAGGCAAAGCTGGACTTTTGTTGCCTTGGACAGCTTCTGCCCAAACAAAGTCTATACCTCAGATAAGTGGTGCTGGAACCAAAGCAGCTCTCATTATAGACTGACTTCTCTTACTGCTCTGATGCTGCTTTCTGTCTTCCAGAAAAGCAGTGTTACATTTTAAATAGAGGTGCACCAATACATCAGTCTGATATTGGATTGGCACTGATTATAAAGAAAATTTAATATATCGGAAATCAGCCATATCAGGCTGATAAATGGCCCGTGCATGCGCGCAGCTGCAGCATAGCGCAGGCAGCGAGGAGCACAGCCGGGCAGCGTGGAGAGCTGCCTCCAGCTGGTAAGTCCATTTTGATGGAAGGGGAGGGGGAAGAAAGGGGTGTGGGGGGGGGGCGGTGCAGATCAAGGCACCCATGAGGAGGGGGTCTGGAGCTGGGGCAAGTGCTGTCCAGCTAGGGCGGGCACGGAACCGAGCCATGGCTTGTCTGGGAAGCACCAGGAGCGGGGGCACCTCCCACTGCCATGCACTGCTCGTTGGGGCTTCACTTGCCTGCTTGTCCTGTGGCTCCTGTCGCTGCTCTTGATGCTCTTTGGGAGGGCACAGGGGGGCTTGTGCCCCCGGATCTGCGTGGGGCGGGGTGGGCTGGGGCTGCGCCAAGCTCTTCCTGGCAGGGCGGGGCTGCGCTGGGTTAGGCAGCTGCAGCTATGGCAAATTTGTGGCTGCAGCCCCGCCCCACCAGGAAAAGCTTGGCGCAGCCCTGGCCCCAGCCCACACCACGCAGATCCGGGGGCACATACTCCCCCACCCTGTCCCCTCCCAGACAAGTGTTGAGAGTGACGGGACGAGCAGGCAAGTGCCGGATGATCCACCAGACCAGCAGCTCTTGGCCAAGCGGCGTACAATGGAGGGAGCTACTCTCCCTGCACCCCCAGGACAAGTCGCAGCTCTGTCCTGTGCCTGACCCACCTTGGCTGGGCAGTGCTTGCCCCTGCCCCAACTCCAGCCCCACTCCTCCCTCCCTGTGGGGGCCTTGATCTGCCCCCTCCACACCCTTTTCATCGTCCCTCCCCCCACACCAGACTTACCAGCTGGAGGCAGCTCTCCATGCTGCAAGGCTGATATTGGAAATCAGATCAGTATCGACTACAAAAATCTCTATCAGTGCAACCCTAATTTTAAACTTCCTGGGGTGAGAATTGACCCTGGATTAAGAGTGCAGCTATTATTTTGCACCAGTTTTGCAAAGGCAGATGACAAAATTCATCTCTGGAGTAGATAGGAAGATTTAGATGCTTAACTACTTGTTCTGGGGCCAGATTTGGTCCTTGACTAGTGGAAAGCTGTTAAATATCCTTTTACAGCTCTTAATACCTGCCTGCTTTGGCATAGGGAGCAGTGTGTGTGGAGGCTTAATACACATGACAGCGAGCTGTTTCAATTAGAGTAGCTATCCAGGAACCACTCTAATTAAAACACCCCCCTCAGCACCAAGCACGTGTATAGGCAGTCATGATGCCTGCTGATAGCCATCAGTACTGATGCCTGATGTGTCTCGTACGTTAGCAGCACGCTGAACAGGAGGAGGACAAAGTACTGTATGGAACAAGGGCAACTCTATTGTGAGCTGTATCAATTTTGGCAGTTTAAGGGTACCTTTGCAAATTTTTATATGGAGTCTGTACTAATTGACTTTCTTAGATTCTGTCAGAGGTCTTACATTAATGCCTTGTGCATGGTTTCATTTTTGCCTTTGCCTGTAATCTCAGGAAACCACTCAAAACAGATTTCCAAGTATGGCCTATGCTCTTCAGTTTATACAGTCCTAGTTTTGAATTTTCTGGGGGCGGTGAACAGGTATAACAGCCCCCACTAAGTCCCTATCAGATAAAACAGTCAGTCAGTATCCAGATCAGTGCAGTCAGTTTAAAATTACTTTAAGAACTTCTCTTGCTCATATGATAACAGTAGTCAGTGGAGCTATGCTTCCGGGTTCACTTCAGCCCTTCGCTGTCATGAATGCTTAAGTGGGTTACAGGTAAAACTTGATTTGACTGAACTTCAGTTTAACTGAGAGTCCAAAATTCCTAAAGGTTAGTTATGACCTCCAGGGCTGTAGACCCAGACTAGCCCTGTAATACTCATAGGTTTGTCTTCCTCTCCTGCCAAGCTTAGTTTATCCTTCAGAAGTGAAGATTTAAGCTCCTTGTCACACAAACCTTAATTATTTGGTGATTTCAGATGACAACCCCGAATTTTTCAGTTTATCCTGATATTTTCTATATTGACATCATTTAGCCTCCAGTATTTATATGTCTGTTATCTCAACATGGTTGTACCCTCTTTTTAAAGGTGTCTCTTGAAGGTGGCCATTACTCAGGTTCTGATCTTTGGAGCTCTTGGACCCATTGGTTCTGCTTATTCTAATGTGTAGGCTTCTGTTTTCTTATTGCTGAAGTTTCTTTTAGCCTTGCTGTAATGAAAAAAGGACTTGACTGCTTTGATATACTTGGCAAGCTTAGCCTAGCTGTTCTGAGGAGCTAATTAGAACGAGCACTCACAATACAGGCTCCTAAATTCACTTAACTTACAATTAAATGATGGAAAATTCAGCTGTTACGTAACACAGTTATCTCACAATAGCCTACCAGAAAATTATTTACAATTCAACATTTTTAATAATAATTTATTTGTTGTCATGTGATGTATCTGTGTGGTATCTAACTTCTACTTCTACCTTATTTTTTTAACTTCCAGACTCCTAAAACTTTCTGTTTTGCTGAAAGAATCACTTCCAAGAGTCCATCTTATGATGTCAAATACTGTATCCTCTTGGATTTTAAGCTCTGCAAGAAACAGCATTTTTGTTTTGCAAGGAAAAGGACGTTTGTATTCAAAATGGATCCCACACCAAAGCAAGATGAAATGCAAATGCATGTTTGCCAAAGCACCACTCTCTCCTGTTGTGATGAGCTGCAGTATAGACAGCGTCTTCACTTTAAAGGCTTTCAGGCATACTTCGACGGAGGAGCAGCACTTTACTTTTCAGCTAACACCATCACAAATAAATGATGTATTGAAAGCAGGTGAATTATCCCATAAAATATCTGAATTTGATGGCAGAAATTCAAATTCTGTCCTGAGATTTGAAAGTAACCAGTTAGCATCCAACGCGCCCAGTGAAGATCGTAGGAGTGCAGCCACTTGCTTGCAAACAAAAGGAATGATGTTTGGCATCTTTGATGGCCATGGTGGTTATGCATGTGCTCAGGCAGTTAGTGAGAGGTTATTTTACTATATTGCTGTCTCTCTTATGTCTCAACAAGCGCTGGAAGAGATGGAGCTTGCCACAGAATGCATGAAACCAGTCCTGCCAATTCTGCAGTGGTACAAACATCCGAATGACCTTATGTTCCGAGAAGTGGCTTCATTATACTTTGATCACCTCAGGGTTTATTGGCAAGATCTCTTAAACCTTGACCTAGAGACAGGTTTCAGTGTAGAAGAAGCCTTGATAAATGCGTTCAAAAGGTTAGATTCAGACATAACACTGGAAGTCCAGGCCCCCTTAGAAAATGAAGTAATGAGAAACATTGCCCTGCAAGTGGCTTTCTCTGGTGCAACAGCCTGTGTCTCTCATATTGATGGTGTCCACTTACATGTTGCAAATGCTGGGGACTGCAGGGCTATCTTAGGGGTTCAAGAAGAAGATGGAACTTGGTCAGCGCTGTCTCTTACTCAAGATCACAATGTCTTCAATGAAGCAGAAATCAGAAGGCTAAAGGAAGAACATCCTAAAGTGGAGGAGAAAACAATAATCGTGAATGACCGGCTGCTGGGGATCCTCATTCCTTCAAGGTCTTTCGGAGATGTTCAACTGAAATGGAGCAAGGAACTGCAACAGAGTGTTCTGGAGAATGGCTCTAATGTTGAAGCTTTAAATATTTATCAGTATGTCCCTCCAAACTATTATACACCACCTTATTTAACAGCAGAGCCTGAAGTCACCTACCATAAACTAAGACGTAAAGATAGGTTTCTAGTTATGGCATCGGATGGATTGTGGGACATGCTGAATAATGAGGATGTGGTAAAACTTGTTGCAGAACACCTTGCAGAGTCTACCATCCAGAAACCAGAACTCAAAAAGCCAGTTAACTTGGGCTATATGCAAAGTCTGCTGCTTCAGAGGAAATCCAGAAGCATGGGCTCACTTGACCAGAATATTGCCACTCACCTAATAAGGCATGCAGTTGGAAATAATGAATATGGAGAGATAGACCAAGAGAAACTGGCTGCAATGTTGACTTTACCTGAAGACCTAGCAAGAATGTATAGAGATGACATCACAGTTACTGTGGTGTATTTTAATTCTGATGCAATTGAAAATTACTACCAAGGCAAGAAATAAGGACTTGAGTTAATGCTATGGCAAGGTCTGATATGGGACCATTAATGTTTACTTTCACTAATAGTCAAGCTGTTAGAAATACTGTTGACTAGAAGTCCTCTAGCTGTGAATTCCTTTTGAAAATGTTGGGCTGTGAGTTTTGTAAAACCTCTGGGCTCCCAGTATTTTTTGCTGGTGATACAGAATTGTACTGCTAACAGCTGTGCAGAATCTGATTGAAGGCAGTGGTCTAATTAATGATCACTGGCCAAATTCTTTCCCCATGGAAACCACTGACCAAACTCCTGAAGTGCCCTAGTGTGGTATCATCTGTTGAAGCTATAGTTATCTTCTCTAACTGAATGAAAGTGCAAGAAGGACCCCCTTGTTCAGAGGTCTTATGCAAAATGAGCAGCCTTCTTTCAAAGTACATTTTTCAAATAGATGCTTTTTGGGCATGAGGGTTGTATCTGATACTTCAAACTGCTCACCCTCCAAACTTGAGAGACCTTGTGAGCTTGCTCTTTCATTTAAAACTTAAAGCAAGACTGTTTCAGTTTTGGAAACTGTTAGATTACTTTTTACTAATACCCTTTTACAGGAGGCATAAAGAAACAAAGCATAATTTCTTCCAGAATGACTGACTTCAAATTGTGACATTGAGTGTAAAGACAGTTGTGTGGACAGACACTTGTGACAATCTAGTGCACTTTAAACTAGAATTTACAATTCAGTCTTTAGAAATATTATATATTTCTAATTTAATGAGTACTTAATGCCACCAGTGGTACTTGACTGGAATATTTTTATGCTTATTGTTTGATTTACTAAAACCTTTTATATTGTAAAGTGATCCATGAAACATTGTGTTCTAAAACTGCAGTCTGTAAAACTAACTTAAATACTATTCTGTAGGTGCCTCTGGAATTGTATAAGTACACATGAAATCTAAATGCTCCAGTTTGAAGAGATGGGTGCTCTACAAATTGCTGCCTTTACGTTCTCATTTACGAGGTAGAATTGGCAATGCTGGTATTCTACCAAAGAGTACTTCATGCTTGTCTCTCTCCCTTCATTCTCCTTTTCAGACAGGTACTTACTGTCCAGCACAGAAGACCGTTCAAATTGTCCTGGTGTTTTTTTGAAATGCTTATTTGTCACTGGATATTACTTTTTATATTTAAAAGTACACTTTTTGGCACTGTGCTAAAATAATGTACTTTATATGTTTGTCTTTTGCACTCCATAACTATTTGTATTGCTCTCTCTTGTACTTTGTCCCCTATATAAAGCTTAAATTAGCTTTCTTTTTCAAAGCTGGCGCGCTGCTTTTCTAGTGACTGCTTCCTTGTTTGTGCCCCAGAATAATTGGAGCCTGCGAGAATGTGCATTCTGGGACTAGAGGTCTCTGTTTGTTGCTGTTGCTACCAAGGAAGAGTACCTATCTGGGTGGTACTGAACTAGCATAAATGTGATCATATTTTTTTTTCCTCTGTTCCATTTCAAATACAGCAGCTTTTCTCTTAATTATTCTGCAGTTCAGCATGTTTGAAGTCATTAACAATTGCCCTCATAGACTCTTTGGCCTAAACTGTGGATTTTTTCCATAGTGTTTTTTTTGTTTGTTTGTTTTTCACCAACACGAGTCATTTATTAATGCATATGAATGAATATGGGTTGTAGAGAACCATGTATATGATTCTGCTTGAAATTTACCTTGGAAATTATTTTTAAAAAGTGTTTAAAGAAAACTAAAGATATGGATGTTTAATTGTGGGTAGACTTGAGACAATCAAGTTTGTGCTTTTTTATGTTACCTCACCAATTAATATATCTTGTTGCAAGCATCAGGCTCAGGTTGCAGTATTCCCTATATTGATTGCCTACATGCTTTTCCTTTCAGTCTAATATCACTGTTTGATTTTTTGGCCCTTGATTCATGAACACATTGAAGCCTGCATGAACATAAGTTAGACATAATAAGGATTCTTAGCTGAAAAGCAGAATACCTAAGGCACCTGACTTGTACATATCAGAACAAAACAGGCAGCCCAGCTAGGTAGCTGTCACTTTACATGATCGGTCAGCTACATTTTGTAGGTCTGTGCTCACTGTTCTGAGGAAACTCACTGGGGTTGAAGAGTTTGGGGTTGGTACTGGAGTCTGCAGGAAGGGTTTGCATGTGTATGGTGGGCTGTTACAGGGGTTGCTGGGGTTTATGATGGATAATAGTAATATTTAGCCTTAATCTATTTATAGGTAGCTTTGGGCTGAGGAGAGATGTCTCCCTTGGGAATGAGGGAGCCAGATTTGGAAGAAGATCTAGAGGCAGGTTAGTCTGTGAGCAAACCCACAGAGGGAGTTGCTGTAGAAGCGTGTGTGTGGGAAAGGCTCTTTAGTGAATCCTGATCACAGCCTTAATGTTTTCCAATGAATGATTTGAGCAGGGCACTCCACTTTGCCAGTACCTTCTTGTATGTCTCTGTGTGAGCAGCTGTATATATGCAGATTGGTTAGTTATTCTGACTGTAACCAAAAAGTAGTGCCATCGATGGATGCATATCTAGGCTACCACACACTAGATATGGGCACTCTTCCATTAGTGGTGAGGCTAAAAACAAAGGTGCTTAGACCACAGTAGAGTAGACAAAAATCTGATTACTTTAAATAAACATAGTTAGCAAAATATTTGAGAAGCAATTCAAGTCTGTGTCTGTTAAAGACAGCATTGCATATCCAAGTACTTAACATCTATCTAAAATAACTTGCTCTTAATTTTTGGATATCTTCTAGTTCAGGTAGTGTCAAGTGGCAAACTTAGTTTTCATGTTTTTTTTAAAAAAATGGAACAGTCAGTGTACTATGGATACTCTTATTACTGCATATGTAAATAGAACTGTTTTTGCAAACTGGTAATTGTTGTTTTGGGGATTGTGTTTGACGGTAGAAATGATACTATCTCTAATTACATGCCAGTATGTGCCCAGTTTAACTTGCAATATTGTAATTATTGTTCCTTGGAATATGGCAACAGGAAAGCAAGTAGGCACATAAATAATAGTGTGCACACTCCTGCATTTTGTTGTAGACCAACAGTAATAGCCTAGGTCTGCTTGTGTGTAAGCATCAACTTCAGTCAGAGAACAGTCATACCTTTTCTGCAGCTGTGAAGGCATGGCTGGTCAGCATTAACGTACCGGGTATACACTGCTCTGGAGTCCTTGAGATACATGTTTCAGTGGTAAACTTAGTTGATGGTGACCATATGGCTCTCACAGGTTGGTATGATGCAAGTCTTCCTCTATCCTGAACAAATAAGCTTTCAACATGTTCATTGGTGTAATTTGAGTCAACTCGGAAAATGTAACTTCCCCAATATCTTTATGATGGGAAGCAGTAGGTTGTTCCAGATATAGGAATCAAGCTACCCGTAGCCTGTAGGATGTTCACCACGTGCCACTCTACTGTGCCTCTTCAATCTAAATTACATGGACTCTTCATGTACGTACTAGTATAGATAACTTATCATTTAAGCATATTTTGTGAATCATGACTGTGTCCTTGATTTGAACTATAGCCTTCTGACATTTGTGTTTAAAATGCTTAACATTTAAAAATAAAAATGTTTTTTGTTTGGAGAAGAGAAATCTTCAACTATTGTACTTCAAGTGACTTGTTTGTATTTAAGGTTTCAAACCTTTGTTGTATGTTTGGATTTTTTTTTCTCCCTAACTTCATTGCAAATATTGAAATGAATTAACATTTTTGTAAATAAAAACCTGTACTCCCGTACTTGTGATTCTTCTTATGTTTGGTTTCAAGCTTCGTGAACTTCACTAGCTGTGGGGGTGGAGAGCTGGGTGATTAGCCTTGAATCTAGGATGAGACCAAAAAGAACACAATCTCTGGTAACTTAATCCGCAGGTGTTTGGGTCTGAACAAGCAGTCAGTATCAAATACCATATTTACTTCATTCTAAGGTGAGTTTT
>NW_005842290.1:1321062-1330978 GCF_000455745.1 Alligator sinensis | reverse complement strand
CTCCTGCCTTGGAATCAAGTAGGAGGCAATGGGGGAGAATTGGGGGGAGGTGGCAGCAGCTCCCCTCCTTCCCTCCCAACCCCTGATTTATGCTTCCTCTGATGCCAGCAGGTTCTTTCCCCACTGTGCCTTGGGGCATGGAGCGTGGCCTCAGCTCAGCCTTGTGGCATGGCACCTTCTACACAAGGCAGGTAAGTGAGGGGGCAAGCTGCCTGACCCCTATTGCCTGCCACTGCTTTGCCTACTGCAGTGGTGGTAGGGATGAATTTAAGATGTGTCTCTGATAATTAGATGTTATCCATGGCAAAATTGTAACGTATACATTTTTGCTGTATAGAATAATTATTAGCAGATGGCAGGGATTGTCTTAAATTCAGGGTCATCTGCAATTGGGCTTAATACAGCATATTTTTGTGCTTGTTTGGAAATCTTGAAATTCTACTTCTGTTGATCTCCTTTGGGTGAGGTGGGGGAATACATATATAATCATTGACTTTTTACTACTTGTAAACAGTGCTAGTGTCTCCAGTTGGTGAATGGTCTTCCCCAAGCATTGTCTACAATAAATTCTGCTGACACAGCTGTATTAGTCTTACACTGTTAAGTCAAAACCTGTGTCAAATCCCTGGTGTGGATTTAGCTTAGCCAGCAGAGCCTCAGCTGTTCTGGGGAGCTAGTATAGGTCTGACAAACTCCCTTGTTAATAATAGTGGCTCTCACCAAAGTACTGCTTTAGCTAAAGCAGAGGTGTAGCCTAAGTCAGAATATGAAATATGTATATTTGAATGGGCGGTGTATGTGTTCCATTATTATTTATACTACCATGCTCTTGCCAATGTCTATTTAAAAAAGAGTTCAGTGGTGGTGTTGAGATCTAAATGGGGCAGCCAGCCAGCCAAGGAAGCATAAGCTTGCCAATCAGTAACTGCAGCGCAGTCTTGCGGTAACATGATGTTCGGGGTAAAATAGGATATGGACAAACAAGTCAACTGTAGTAGTCAGTAGAGCCTGGACCTGTCCATAAGCAAGTGAAATTGGGCTAAGCTGTCCCAGTTTAGTTTTCAGGTAGTGTGGTGTTAAGAGCCAGTTTTCAGCTGCTCCCCAGTACTCCCTGTAATTGGACTGTGCTATCCATTTCCTAGGGGCCGTGAGGCCAGGGAAAAGAACGAGAGCACTCGTATCTCGACCAGAAATGGATGGATGAGGGGGAGGCATGCCCGCCTTAGCTCTGAGAGAGAGCATTTTCTCTGAATCCCTGGAGACAGTAGTAGGTATTGCAATTTACTACGTGACTTCTCACTGCATTGTGCTTGGGTTTTAACAGCTATTGTAATGGCCTATTTTCTCCCCCAAGCATTTTTGATATACAAGATAATGTGGGGAGGATGGTACTGTATGTGCTTCCATACAGTACCATCTTCTTGACCAGTCTCCTGGTCAAGAGACATCATTAATTAGTCTCAGCACGCAGCTCTTGCCTGTTGTCCTCGTAAGTGGAGGTTTCTGTCATGTTCTTAGTAAACTTGAAATGCCTTCCCACTAATGTCACCAAGTGAGAAGTCCTCGCCTCTAAAAAAGAGTCGGACTGTCTTGGAAGACTGTTTAATAATGCAGAAAAGCCTGAAGAGAAGCTGCTGCTGCTTTGTTCTCAAAAGTAGGAGACTGTTCAGCAACTGCAATTAAATAAGTTATTCCCCTCTTTGGATTCAGTTGAGGTTTCTAGCAATTTGCTGTTTTTTCCTGGTAAACATCTGACTTTCTCACACAGTTTTTACATTTTTGTCTTTTAAAAGCAAACAGCAATCAAAATACAAATGTCCAAAAACTTTCCACAGCCTCAGGATCCTGGACCGTAACCTGGAATGGGAAATATTCAATGACGTGATTTGAGCAAGGGTATGCAGTTGCATAGTGAGGGGAGCATAAACCTCTGTGCATCCTGGTGCTACGTGGGAGTGGAGGTGCGTGGCACTCTGCAGGTACAGGCCTTAGCTGTCATCTGTCAACCCTTCTTCTATCTTCAAGTGCTTGAAAGCAGACCCACAGAAGAAAAAAAAACCGTGTCAATTGGTCAGTGGCTATTTCCAGCAATTATGGGAATGAGACGCATACTTTAGGAAAACAACCGCAAGAGACCTCGGTGTGGAATGACTTCTCTGCAGTATATAAAAAATACCTGTCTGGACAAGGATTCTGTATGTGAGCTTACAAATGTTTCAAAATGCTCTAGCAAGTGTGCAAAATAAGCATCCCTTGTACAAGCTTATCTGTGACACTAAAATATCCAAATTCACCAGGCTGCCATCAGATGAAAGACTTCATTTACTACCCAGGCAAATGCTGAGCCATACATTTCAGAACTAGGCTATATTTTTGCAAAGGAGGAAGCATAGGTGCCAACTTTTATTTTTGCTGGGGGGTGGGGAAAGAGAGCTAAGATGATAGACACCTGGAAAGTTATGTATTTCAGGGGTGGCCCTCTTCCAGAGGGGAGGCAGAGCACTTGGGGGTGGGGAAGGGCATGTAGTCGTCATCTCTGGGAGGAAGGACAGCAATGAGAGACATTCCTCATCCCTGATCCTTCTTATTTGACTGTGTTGGAATAAATCTCTTGACTCCCTGATCACCAAGAGAAGTATTTGTATGCAAGTTTCAGGGAATCTGTTTTAATTTCTTTTTGGGAAAGTCATATTTGCACTTCAGAATCTGTCCTGGAGCTGATTGACCCCTGAGCTAGTAATAAGGAATTACTAAAAGCATAACTATGCATGTAACTGTCCAGTTGCGGCAACAGAAGGGGATATAAAGCAGAGGGGGGCAAGCATTTAAGCAGAACATGTTGTGGGTGGGAGAGAGGATGGAGCTGGAAAAACAATGTATTTTTTATGGCACAATTTGCACCTTACTAAGAGGGAGAGGAATTTAGTTCTGGTTTTTGCTGAGCAGTGTGCACCAAAGAGAAATGTGGTCAGTGATAGTGTATGAACATGATTCAGTGGAAAAAGCAGAACCAAAAAAATGAGATCATAGAGCACATTCTGAAAATGCTGCTCTGCCCAACTTCCTGAGGCTTTTATTACTTGCTAGAAAGTTTTAGACTAGTAAAGTGCCTTTGATGTTAGATAAGTGTAGGCTGTGAAGTCCTCTAAGCCAAGATCCAGTAAAGTACAGGCAATGACAGTGCAGGCTTTATCCTTTTATCCTGCCAACAAATCTTGGATGGACCCTGCAGGGCATTAGCTGTGGAGTGACCAGGCTGGCTTGGTCTCTGAGCATACAGACGGAACAAAAGAACAACGTCCTGGAGCAGACAAATTGGAGCGTCTTAATGAACAGGGGTCCTTCACATTCACTGCATCCAGGGCAACAAAGACAGACTAGAAATCAGCAATTGCTGTCATCTGTCAGCTGAGTTACATTTGTGCCTGTGAAAGTGGTGGAAGGATTTATATTCCACTCCCAAGTTCTTCATTCATTCTTTGCTTTTTTATTACAACCAATATATTTTAATCCTTTCTGAAGCAACTTCTGCAGTGGCTTCCTTCTTACACTTGTTTCTGCCCCCAAGCTTTTCTGCAGTGACTATCTCTAAGACCCTGTTAGCAGGTTGCAGTATTTCCATGTGCAAATCCTCAGAGAGAGGATTTAAACTTGGAGCCAGAGCTGACCACACGATGTCAGTGTTTGATCTTGCATAGGGAAAACTGGTTCCTGCAACTGTTTCTTCCCCCTCTCTTTGAAAGTCTGCCTCCATGCTTGCTGGGGTGTGGAATGCACATGCTTGTTGGTTGGGATGTTTTTCTGGAACAGCAGATGTGGTTGCAAAAAATAAGCAACGTTTGAAACATGAACTGTTGTATGAAGGCCAAAAGACTTCATGCTTCAGTTTTAAAGAAATCTTGCATAGACTGTTGATGCTGGCATGTAGGCTGTTTGGGCTCAGTCCGGGTTTTCTCAAGCTCGGTCTTAACCCAGCTCCTCCATATTGCCTGGGGGATATGGTTCCCTTTCCTTGACCTTCCTAAGTCCCTGATCGCAGCACTGAAGCCAGGCAGCACTCAGCTGAATTTCTTGAGAACATTCTTCAGCCATGCAAGTGGGAAAAGGACAAAAGTCCCTACCTGGGGGAAAGCTTTGCTGCAGCAGCTGCTCTTGCACTATCCAGAAGCTGCAGGCGGATACTCTTCAACCCCGCATGCTGTTTAACCCATCTGGCTCTGGGACAAGCCATTGCCTAGAATCAGAATTTGGAGCTCCCTCCTGCCTTTCTTGCCCCTCACTTCCAAGCTCTGGTGGGTCTTGTGGATTTTGCACTGGCCCAGCCTGCCACTGGCCATATCCCCTTGCTCAATGGGCCACGAAGAGCCCAGCGGGCCAGATGCAACAGTTCCACGAGCTGGATCCAAGTAGTGGGCCATATTTGACACCTCTGCTCTGGTTCCTGTGTGTACAGGTAAAGCCTTTCCTGGTTTAACACAGAATTGAGTTGGGTTTGCAAATCTTTTGTGCTCCTTCATAAAAATCTACCGACAAGTGTGTTTATGAAATGCATACTTCCAGCCCTAGACCACCACAAACTGCGCCCTCCCTTTCCCCAGCTACCTCCTACCAAACACAGAAAGAGGTGGTCTCATTTTGACTTTTACTGCTGTGTCAAGTTTCAGACCTCTGGCTAGAAGGAGAGTGACCTAGGTTTCCTTTGTTTCCTTTTTTGGACTGGTAGTTAATATAATCAATTTTTCAGTGGTTTCTTCACTCAGGCTTTTAAGGACATTCTAATGCCATTTTTGTTGCCTCCTAGTAATAAATACTTCTGCCTTCTCCACCTGCCAGCTCATCTTTTATTCATCTTGCTGATGAAAACAGAAGCCAAATTGCACATGGAGCTTGGTCTTGCTGACAGAGGATTCAAAATAATTTTCCACTGCAAAAGGCACCGGTTCATTTTCTAGTTAGCTTAACAATTTTCTGTTTCTCTGATGCAAGTTTCCTAAGGAGTTAAGAACCATTTTTTAGTTCTTATAATTTTTTAGTTCCTAATATTGCTGTATGATCCAACAAAGAAGGGACAGGTCAGAAAATACAACCGGACATATTTTAGCAAGATAAAATAAAAATAACCACTGTCTAGTATGTCACATTCCTACTGCAGAGGGCAAATGCAGCACCAAAAACCAAACGGCTTTGAAACCAGCGGTAGGGATTTGAACAGCTATGCCTAATGCCCTACTTCTGTGCTTCATTTTACTTGCATGGGTACTCTGACTCGCAGAGTTACTTATGCTGCTCTGTGTTTGTAAGACTGGGGGCCATGTATACTTCTCAGCTGGGGAGGCACCCATCATTTCAAATCTGACTGCCACTTTCATTCTCTGGGGTGTGTGCGCTGATTAGTAGAAGAGACTTGGGCAGAGAGAGGAATTCTGGGGGAAAAAAAGACTGGTTGAAATCTATTCTCATTACTTTTTCATTTATACAGTTGCACTACTTGTTTCGGTCAAGGGGCTTGCTCATACAAATGACAAGCACAAAGCTCAGGATGCTAGTAACATATTCTGCATGATGTCAGCTTAATTACTAGTGTCTCTTTTGCTACAGACCACCAAAAGGACAACAGCTCTGCATATTGGTAATCTAACGCCTGTGCTCCAGCTTCTTTTTTCAAATGAGTTTAGTAATGCTGACATCTTTGAATAGATGCAAAACTTTTCTGTAATCATGAAATCATCATGTAATTGTTTGATTTTAAATATATTTTTCCTGGGCTGTGATGTGTAAATATTGCATTGGGTGTTCCAAGCAGCAAAAAATGAAGGTGAGGAGATATGGGTATTAAATTAAAAACATTTATTGATCCCATCCTTGGAAATGTTTTTTTTACAGTTCAGCTGAAAACAATTACAGCCTCCTGCTCCTCAATGGGTGAAATCCTGGTTCTGCTGAAGCTAATGAGAGTTTGGATGCTGATTTCAATGGAGAGAAGATTGCACTCTTGTCTCTGCTGGGTGGTTCAGGTACCTGTGTAGGCCCAACTTTATTTTTTAAAGTGGTGATAAGTCTAAATACAAAAGGAATTGATAAGTTTCTTAAAGGAGGCAGAAAAGCTCCAACTGTCAGCAGAATCTATTATTATCTGTGAAGTGATGTGAACGCTTCAACAAGATTGAACCAAGTGCCCTGAGGCAGGTCTCAGAGGATTTGGGTTCCATCTTGGGGAGAAACAGATTGTTTTGTTCTTTCTGAGGCTTCACTTGAATATGGGAAGCTTAATTATACAAGTTTGCAAATATGTATTTTGGGATCAATCCAAAACTCCTTCATAACTTCTAATAGAAGGGCTTCCTGTGACTTCGGTGGGCTTTGATTAAGTTCTTTGAGCTTATTTCATGAAGGAGCAAGAGAAGAAAATTATTGGAGATGTCTGTTGCATGTGTGCAAGTGAATGTGTAAATAACCTTAGATGTTTAGATGTTCTGCGCTGCTGGACTTCCATGATGCTGTTTCTACGTCCTTCTCCATGCCCACAAAAACCTCCGTTTAAAATATGCCCTTCCTTGAGGACTCCCACTTTTTTTGCAGCAGCAGCTGGAGGTGTTACTAGTGGACTATTGATGTAAGCAAACCTAAACATTTTGTGCATCTGCATACTCCAAGGAGCAGATATTTCCATCATTCCTTGTTACGGGCCATTTCCTTTTTAACTCTCAACTCATAAATCATAAATGAGTCTGAAGTATTCATTTCCCTCTTTCAGCACTACCTTCATCTAGTATTTGCTGACATGGCTCATTATAATTTATTTTTGAGCACAGTCAGACCTTGTTTCCCGAACAGATGAATTCATTGTTGGAAAGGATGCTATAAATAGAACCTGGGAGCCTCCTAAATGAAATGTTCTAGCTCATTAGGGACGGTCAGAACAACGTGATTTGATCATCAGAAGTTTTGCACTGATAAAGGCAAAGACTTAGCAAATTGGTTCTAAACCAAATGAACATTAAATTACAGAAGGGCTATATTTGTATCAGCAGTCAAAGGTGAAAGGAACCATCTGGAATAGAGAGAATTGAGAATGTATACTGGGAGTGCAGGAGAGGATAGAGGAAACTGGAGTTAGTTGGTGAATGTTAAGGAACAAGCATGGAAAGGAGGTGATGGGAGAACCTGGCAACCTATGGTGCAGTATAGTATTTGCCTCCCAGCAGCAGGACTACAGCAAATGGACATTCTGTTCTTCTTCCTGATATGTAAATGCCAAATATCTCCCTTCCTAGGAACATCTTGGTGGTAGAAATACCTAGCAAAACAGCTGCCCACTGTGACTTGTACAAAAAGTGCAGTCAGTGCAAGTCGAGTATAAGATGGGTGAATTTTAAAACAATCCACTGCTGTAGAGCACTAAGGACTCACTGCATCAATCCAACAAAGTACTTGCATTGAGAGCAGTGGTGAATAACTGCATAAATTCTGCTTTGACTAAACATCTGGCATACAGTGCCTTCCAGAAGTTAAAGCACTGATGCTGGGACAGAATGTTTTCCAACAGATCAGTAACACCAGCTGTCTTATCCTAAACAGACATGTGGTCTTTGGCCTAACTGATCTCTGGTGAGCTGATTTCAAATATAGTGGGATTTATATGTCCCGTTGAGTTGATTTTGTTTTGCTCTGTAGCAGTGTCTTCCACTTAAAAAAAAAAAAAAAAAAAAAAAAAAAAAAGATGAAGTGTGCAAACTTTTGTTTTGTTTGTTAGTTTAAAAAGACTATTTTCCTTCCTGGGAGATTGGACAGGCTACTTGTACTGTGCAGAAATAAAACCTTGTAACAGAGTGGAACTATTGCTTGTTTCTTAAAGGCTTTCTAATCTCTCACCATGCAGAGTTGTGGAATTAAAAACAGTCAATGACTGCTACTGTTCCTTGAGGACATGTTCATCATGGCTCTCTTATTAGCCAAGAGATGCAACTCAGCTATTATGTCTTCTAATGATGGTTCTGGGAACATCAGTAAGCTTTCTTAAAGTTTTCTTTTGTTTTTAATAAACAGATTCCTGAGCAAAGGTAGTGGAGTGCCAGCAAGCTGAGGGGGGCTTGAGTGGTAGTAAACTTTATATCTTACTAAACAGCAGTCCACAGGGAAAGATCCAGGGGACAGCAGCTCATTTAGAAGGGTAGCAGATGTCTTTTATTTATGCTGGGGTTGTCCTGGGCAGGATGTTAAACTGCACCCTTCGCTGTCTTGCAGACAATTCTTGGTTGAAGAAAGGCTAAGGGACCTCACCCCGACAGAAAAGGTGCTTGCGCTGAAGCGACAGTTAGTTAGCAGCTCTATTCAGGTTGCTCTTTGGCAGAAGCTACAGCCTCAAGTCTAGACTACAGAAGGGATTCATCAACCTCTGTAGTGTCTATACTCCAACTCTGCAGGTTAGTGATGAGGAGAAGGACAGCTTCTGTCGGCATCTGGAAGAACTGATTGGCAGGATTCCACGAAAGGAACCCATCCTAGGACTTGGAGACTTCAAGAGTTGGGTCCTGCCCTGAGATGTGGCTTGGGATTCTGGGTAGGCATGGCATTGGACATTTGAAAAACAATGGTTAGAGAGTTCTTAAGCTCTGTGCCAGTTGAGGCTTATTGGTGACCAACACCACCTTTGCTGGTAACATCAGAAGAACAACATCATGGAGACACCTGAGGTTGAAGCGCTGGCATCAGCTGGACTTGGTACTGACAAGATGTACACACTTGAAAGAGATCCTGCATACACGATCCTTTCAAAGCACAGACTGTGACACAGATCTCTCCCTTGTCTGCTGCAAAGTGAAATTTTCAAGCTAAGAAGATCCACCTCCACAATAAACCTTCCAGACAACCTCGTATCGACTTGTGCCAAATCAATGATTCTGTCAAGAAATGGCTTTTCAGTGAAGAAGTAGCAAGGTCAGCTGGAATGAATGAAACGGCATCAGATGCAGGGGAAGTCCTGAAGACCAGTATGTACAATGCAGCAATCAAGAGTTTTGGAAAGAGTACTAAGAAAAACGTTGACTGATTTGTAGTCCATTCAGATGTACTGCTGCCACTCATTGAGAGAAAAAGAACTGCTTTAATTACCTACAAGTCTACTCTTACTACTGATTCACTCAACAATCCAAGAGAAGCTTGTAAGGCTGTTCAAACAGCTTCCAGGAGGCGTGCTCAAAATTTTTTCCTAGGTCTCTGCAACAGCAGCCAACAAGCGGCTGATGCAGGCAACAGTAGATGGTTGTCTGAGGGTATTAGAAAGGCCATTGGGCTAATGAAGTAGTAAACAGCTCTGTTGAAAAACCTGGATGGTAATATTATAACTGATGAGGGGAAACAACTGGAGAGGTGGATTGAGCACTGTGGAATGATATGCTCAAGAGAGTCTGTAGTAGACCAACATATGCTAGATGAATCGCCTGGGTTTGAAGTTATGCCTTCGCTGGATGCCAAACCTACACTAAGGGAACTCGAACAGTGCATCAAAAAGATTCCCAATAACAAAGTTGCAGGATCTGATGGTTTTCTTGCTGGCACTTACAAATGTGCAAACAAAGACGTGCTACAAAGATTGCATGAGGTACATGTTGGAAGGAAGAAACTGTTCCACAAGATTTCAAGGACGCTCATTTCATCCAACTCTATAAAAACAAAGGAGACAGAAGTGACTGTAATAACCACAGAGGTGTATCTCTTCCCAACATCACGGGAAAAATGTTAAGCCATATTCTTTTACCTAGACTTCACACATTAGCTGGGAGAATCTAACCTGAGAGCCAGTGTGGCTTCCACTCAGAAAGGTTCACCATGGATATAGTCTTTGTCGTGAATCAGAACAGCCGCCGGCAGCCGCCTGACTCACACACCCGCGTGTTTAGATTTAGAGCTCGGGCGG
>NW_005842290.1:1287753-1320982 GCF_000455745.1 Alligator sinensis | reverse complement strand
GTTACGACGAGATAATGACGGACGTGGCGCCGAAAACGGACGGTCGCGCTTGCCAGACTTTCTACGTCAATATTTTACGCTGACGGGGTGATTGATTGGGAATTGATCAATTTTCCAATTCTCTGGTGACAAGCACAGGTGTTTTCTGTGAGATCCCCAGAGCTCTCCGCCTTGGGCGGAAACCGTTAAACTATTTATAGGCAGAGGTGTTTTACAGGAATATCCAATGGTGAACCGTTATATGGAATCTTTAATTTTTGGCAGGTGGCAGCTCTTTGTCTCCTCAAGTTACAAGGTAGTGGGTTAGGTTTCTCTACCTGTTACGTGTGTGTTACGTGTGAGGAGCTTACGCTTATCTTTGACCAATTATATACAGTTTCCCCTAGAATTTTATTTCAGCTGACCAATTATCTGTAGTACACCACCAGCGTTTTGTTTCAAGGAATTTCTTGGCAGGGAAGTCTTTTAACCCTTAATATTCAAATGAAGATGATTTGAATGGTATCTCTTGCTCAGTGGCATGGGCACAAGTTAATTGGGTTGTGACAGTCTTCTCTGTAGGACCACTGCAGGAAAAGTGCAGAGAGAAATGTATCCCACGGTACGTGGCTTTTATAGATTTAACAGTAACCCTTGTGTCAAGACACCGCTCCCAGAGGGACATAGTGTGAAATGCCGTACGTTTGAAGAACAGGCAGTGAGGGAATGAATGGTAATGGAATTCACCCACTGTTCATAAAGCGGCTACGCTATAGGTTTGTGATGGGGTTGCCAGAACACCGTTTGTTGGATTTACATGAAAATGGCGAGCAAAGTAATGGCTTTTTGGGGGACAGTCAAACCGCAGCCAGCTGAAAAGGTCTTGAGGTGACCTGGCCACAGGGAAGTTCACCGTGCTCTGACCCTATAGTGTCTGTGCAAAGTTTGGACAGCAGACATGCTCCGCAAATGTAGCAACTTTTGGCGCCAGACAGAGGGGTTCACCTGGGACATTTGGGGGGCCAGGCTGGGTCAAGCCAGGGAGGAGGGGCTCAGGCTGCACCTATAGCAAGTCTGTGCATTTTACGTGCATGCTCATTCTGGACACCATGGCACAGTGCCAGGCTGCCCAGTGACCCGTGTGTCAAGACACCGCTCCCATGGGGACTTGGTGTGAAATGCTGTGCATTTGAGAAACAGCCGGTGAGAGAATGAATGGTGACAAAACTCGCCTGTTGTTCGTAAAGCGGCCGTGCTGTAGGTTCACGTTGGGGTTCACAGAAACCCCAACCCGAAAGTGTTGGGTTCACGTAAAAGTGGCAAGCAGTTAATAGTGTTATGGGGGACCATCACGCTGCAGCCAGCCAAAAATGGTTGTTTTAGAGATGCAGGGTGTGGGGGAGGGGGGGCACAGAGGTCCCACTCCCAGCAGGACGTGTTTCTTGTAACCGCCCCTCCTCTGGCTGTAGCAGAACACACCCAACAGGGCCAGAGATGATCTCTCTTGTTGCAAAGACTGACAGCTGTCCAGACTGCAAGGGAACTTTGGGGACCCATAAATCTCCTATTAGGTGTTAAATGCTCAGAGCAGAAGCCTTCAATAGCATGCTTCCCCGCGGTGGATTTCTATAATAGCACTGAGGAGGTCAGGGTACACCATGCACCACATTATCCCCAGTAATGGAGAAAGGAGCACATTATTATTATTTTTTTTGTTGTTGTAAAAATACATGTCTCTCTATATAAGGTGATGTATATCTACACTCTACCTATTACATTACAAAAGGATTAAACTTTTCCCATTACAGAAATCCGCACCCTGTGCCAGGTGACATTTGCTGCGTCTTCTCCGTCCTCTACTACCGATTTCCGGTAGTAGGTCTGGAGTTCGCTCAGCACCGTTTTCATGAAGCCCACTAGCACATACACAGCAGACACTGATCGGTCTCCAAAAGAGACCAGGATCACCCTGATCTTCCACTACTCAACACACCCTAGGACACCCACCCACCCACCACACCAAGCGAAATAGGAGATGACAAAAAAAACCCAAAACGGCTTCTTTGAATTATTTATGTAATGAAGTAAGAAAAAGAGGTGAGCAGAAGATTGATTCATGTTGGCTTCTGCAGCTACCCCTGGTGTCCTAAAACATTCATTACACACAATACATGCAGAAAGGGGGCTCAAAACACAAAAATTGTAGCGACGCCCGATGGTCAAAGGGGCTCAGTACGTGTAATTCAGTGAATTAGCGTGTGCACATGACAGATTTATGCCTGCATCGTTGCAAGTAGCAACGATGCAAACTAAACTACACTGGAATGTGGTTTAGTTTGTAATGGTGAGATCTAATTTAAAACCCCCAAAACTCGCATATGTGTAAAGTGTGACACCATTAAGCCACACAAAGGAAAATTTTTGTCACACATATATCATCTTGCTGTCATGTGTATAAGCGCCCTGAGGCTCTGTCGTCCAATCACCTGTGTCCATTTGCTTTAGAAGCTGATATGCATATTGTTTAAACATGTGCTTAATATCACCTGTTAGCAAAGGCATATTAGGATGCTTTTAGGATGATTTTAACACTGACTCACATTTTGGAATGGGCTAAATGCTAAAAGCTGTAGCAGTGACCTAGAGTAGAAGTGCTGCTGACTTGGACTCTGTGCAGTAGGAGGATCCAAGTGCCACTAAGATCAGGACACATTTGTTTCATGTTGAATTCTGAAGAGACTCGGCTTTTGCCTTTTATCACATCTGGAGGTGATCCTGGTTACCTCCTACCTCACTGAAATTTGCACTCATTCTTGGTGGAAACTCACCCATATCAAACACTGGGATAAATACATAACAAATGTGGGCCTTTGTGCACTAGAGAGTGTATTCGGTTAAATGCTATTACATATGTTATTGCATTGTCTGAGGATATCAGGAGCCTAACATCCTATAGCGGGGACTGACTGACTACATCGTACTGTGAATTTTTGTTTGGTATCTCATGATTAAGGGAACTGATTCATGTTAGGACATGATGATGATGTGGTTGTTAACTTCTGATAGTATATATTGGTCCTGTAATTTAGTCAGACAAAGCCCATTTTGGTTTGGGATACTTTTGGGGAGTGGTGGCCCTTTGCTCCACCACACTGAAGATCTGTGCTTGGCAGAAGAGTCTGTCTACTCTGGGACTTTGGTGGCAATTTTTCAAAGGTGATTTTGTATGAGAAGATAGGAATCTGTGCCACATGTAGGCCTGATGGGATCTGGAGTGTAAATCACTGGAAAAGACTCACTTTATTTTCTAGCCAAGAATATCTTCCCTGCTGCTAGATCTGTTAGGAATTACTCAGACCAAGTAGAAGAGACATCTCCAGACAGTGGGTGGAAAAAAATGTCAAACTGCAGGCTTTTCATTGAAGCAGGAAGTAAGTCATAAGCCACCTGATATCCAGTCTCTATATTCTATTCTTGGCCAGAGAGAGTAATTTTGCTTAGTTCACACTGAGCTCAACCCAGAGACCAGCCAAAGCCAAACTGGGAATGGCTGGGGGGAGTCTCCAAGGTGATCACTCTTTGGCTTACCCAAATTTTCCCCATCCCACTTAGTAATACCACCTATCTGTTTCTACAGCAGCAGCCTGATATGTCAGATACATTCAGGCATGTGACAGAGGAGTGTTATGATGACTCCTGCTATGATTTTTTACATTTCTTTTTATCACTGCCTTTAAGTATTTCACAATCTATCTTTCTTACATCAGTGAGTTACTGAAAAGGAAAAATATTTGGTTTTTGATCCCATTTAATGAAAAATGCAGAATTCCTAACACTTGGACATACGCATCAGTTTCCACAGCGTGTTTTTGAAGTCCCTTGCCTCCAGCCAGCTATAAAATTAGACCCCAAAAATGTGTACTAACTTTATAGCTGGTTGCTATTGAGCTTTAAATTGCACATGTATCAGGGTCTCCCCTGTAGCTGGAAGCCCATCTGCTAGTGGGGCTTCCAGCAGCAGGGGTACACCATGTCCAGAATAAAACCCCTGAGCCTTAGGGATTGCAGCAAATGTGATCCCCAGGATCCAAGGGTTTCCTGCACCCCCAAACCCTAGGGATTGTGGCAGCCATGATCTCCAGGATCTGGGGGTTTCCTACATGCCTGAACCCTAGGGATCATGGCAGCTGCAATCCCCAGGGTCCAAGGGTTTGCAGCTTCCATGATCCTGAGGACTCAGGGGTTCAGGAAACCCCAGGGGTTGGAGGATCGATGCAGGGGTGATTACTCTCACCCTGTGGGTGCAGGGAAACCCCTGTGGCTAGAAAATTGATATAGGGGTGATTCCCCACCACACACCCTGGGGGTGCGGGGATATGCCCAGGGCTGGAGGATTGCTGTAGGGGTGATCCCACCCACTTGGGTCTGAGGAAGCTCCCAGGGCTGAAGAAGGGGAATCCCTCCACCCTAGGGCAGGGGATCATCCTATGGCAGAGGGATCACCACAGCGGGGATCTTTGAGCCCCAGGGGTGCATGGGCCACCCCTGCAGCTGGGAGCCCCTCAGCTAGGATGCCTGGGTCTCAGCCATGGGAGCTTGCTTCTTGCCAATGCAGGGGGAGCCTGGGATTGGGCTTCCTCTGTACCAGCAATAAGGTGGGATGGGATGTAATGCGTAATCCCACAATCATGCCCCCTGCCATACATGTGTGGCATGGCAAAAGATGCAATTGTGTAGATCATGCATTAGATCCCATTATGCCTTTATCTGCACATGTAAAGGGGCCTTAATAGAAAATTCCATATGATGTGGAAACTTTTGGCTGTAAAAGCACTGAAAATGGGAGATTGTATTTTATTTTTGTTTTAATTTAATTTTAAATAAAAATCATACTCGGGAAGCTCTACTGACTATCTTTGGGGCTGGATGGGATGCACCCAAGGGTACCGGGGGAGTTGGCTGATCTGATTGCAGAGCCATTGGCCATCATCTTTGAAAACTTGGCGATCAGGAGAGAAACCTGGGTGATTAGAAAAGGGCAAACATAGTGCTCATATTTAAAAAAGGAAATGGGAAGGAGGATCCAGGGAACTGCAGACCAGTCAGCCTTACCCCAGTCCCTGGAAAAATCATGGAGCAGACCCTCAAGGAATCCATTTCTAAACAGTGGAAAATAAAAAGGTTATTAGGAACAGTCAGCATGGATTCACCAGCGGCAAGTTATGCCTGACCAAAATAAACCTCATGAGGTTCAAGAAGGCCAAGTGCAAAGTCCTGCACTTAGGGCAGAACAGTCCCATGCACTGGTACAGGGTGGGGGTGACTGGCTGAGCAGCAGCTCTGCAGAAAAGGACCTGGGGGTCACAGTGAACAATAAGTTGAACATGAGCCAGCAGTGTGCCCGTGTTACCAAGAAGGCTAATGGCATCCTGGGCTGCATTGGTAGGAGTGTTGCCAGCAGGTCAAGGGAAGTGATTATTCCCCTCTATTCAGCACTGGTGAGGCCACATCTGGAGTACTGTTCAGTTTTGGGCTCCCCACTACAGAAAGGATGTGGATAAATTGGAGAGAGTCCGGTGGAAGGCAACAAAAATGGTTCAGGGGCTGGGGGACATGACTTATAAGGAAAGACTTGTCACAACCCAAAGTTGTGGATTTTTTTGATTGTGTGTGCTTCGGCACCACTAAATTATGTTCCCGCCGAATTGCAGCTCTTTTGCACAACGGAGTGTTCTGTTGTTATAGAGAACCCGCGTGCAGAAAAGTGTTTCCCGCCGTTCTGTAGCCTTCTTTGCATTGTGCATTACTCTTGCATTACAGTGATGCACGCTGCAAAGGAGTTCCCACCAGTTGTATTAAGATTTGAGCCACATTATTGGCCGGTCTTAATTTAGGCACACGTGGCGGCTAGCTATTGGCTTGCTAGCCGTACAAAAGACTTGGGTGGTTTCCGCCCAAGTTGGAGAGAGAGACGGAAAAAGAGACGGAGAGACGGATCTCTAAGTGCTGTGGGTCCTTTCGAACCCAGCGCGTCTTTCTTAAGAAGGCGATAGAGGCTCCAATTGCCGAACCCCCGGAGCCTAGCAAACTCCGGGGCACCACTTACCGACAGCCTCTAGCCTCTCCCTGTCACCGATCGCAGCCCAGACGAATCCCTACCCTAGAACCCAGTTATCGACACCACGGAGTCTGAACCACTCCGAGGATCCTGGGAACCGAGTTTTAGAGTCCTCCAACGAGGATTGAAGCAGAGTTGTACCTGGAAACTGTCCAGCCTGCACCGCGACCATCTCCGGTGTAAGTAAATAATCTTTTCAATCAACCATTACGCTTCTGTGACTGATTCTAGCTCGAGCGTACTACTCCACCCCGCGACTTTTCTCCGGCCCCGCGTGCACGCAGACGGGCCCGGCTCGTGCCAGGCGAGGACGGGACCGGGAGCCGGCCCGCACAAGACTGAGGGAACTGGGCTTATTTAGTCTACAGAAGAGGAGACTAAGAGGGGACTTAACATCAGCCTTCAACTACCTGAAGTGGGGCTCAAAAGAGGATGGAGCTGAACTGTTCTCAGTGGTAGCAGATGGCAGAATAAGGAGCAACAGTCTCAAGTTGCAGCAAGGGAAATTAGGTTAGATGTTAGGAAGAATTTTCTCACTAAGAGGGTAGTAAAACACCGGAGCAGGTTACCCAGAGAGGTTGCAGAAGCTCCATCCTTGGAGGTTTTCAAAACCCAGCTAGACAAAGCTTTGGCTGGGATGATCTAGTGGGGGATGGTCCTGCTTGGAGCAGCGGGTTGGACGAGATGACCTCCTAAGGTCCCTTCCGACCTGAACTATCTGTGATTCTGTGAAGTCAATAGAACTCTATAGGCAATAACCGAGGGCAGCACATGGCACAAGGGATCTGAAGGCATGTGAATTCTCAAAGCACTACAGAGATTTTTCTAATACAATCTGGCCATTTTTGGGATCCACTGAACATTTTCCATTAGTGTAGTGTTGATTCTGTTCACAGCTGCTATCAAAGCAACATAATGAGATTGTTTTTCTTTTTGTAATTTAATTTTTGCTTCATCTTCTAGGTGCTCTAAATTTATTAATGCAAATAACATTGACTGATGCCACCTGATTTGACTTTGTGTTTGTTTTCTGAAATAATAATTGGCATTAATATACAATATTATATAGGTAGAAAAATAAACAAACCACCTACAATACAAACACAAGCTTAAATTTAATAAGCAGAAGAAAATGAAGATTGGCTTTAAAAATGTAAAATATGTACATCAGTAAAAACAGTGTTCTCCATCAGCAGAGTTTCTCAAAGGCTTCTGGATTTTTTTACAGGCACGAATAAAGTCAATGAGATAAAATTTTGCAGCAATTGTATAAAACATGATTACTTTTTTTGCATGGTTTAGGCTGAGGGGACCATGTCCATTTTGTAAAAGTGCTTCCTATGCATTGAAATCCAGCTGGGTAACATGGAATGGGACAATTCCTAATATTAGCACTGCACATTTTTCAGAGGTTCTTGGCATTGGAAGTTGAGTAATGGAACATCAGTCTTGTATAACACGCAATTATTCACACCAGCTGCTATTCTATAGAGGGGGACAGGGTGTGTTGTGCTGCAAGACCGAGGCTTGAGGAGTTTATGGGCCAGTCTACTGTGTGTTTGGTGCTTTCTAGCCCTACAAGAAGTGGTGGCTGCTGGTTCAAAGAGCAGCATTGCCACTAGAGCTCTCAGATGGATTCAAGGATGTGTGTGCACAATTTTGTGAGCCTGATTATTTTTTTTAATACCATATGTTAACAAAGAACAATTTTTTTTCTTCTTTCCTAACCTCTCTCCTGCTGCTGCACTCACACCTCCTCTCCTCCTGCTGTCTCTCTCCTCTTCTTCCTCTGTAAACCAACAACAGTGATTTTTTTTTTTTTAATTCTTTTTAATCTTGGCTTTTCAAAAATCATTAGAAGAGATTTTGTATAATAAACAATCAAATAGCTCAGTATAATCAAACGTATAGCAGATCAAAAACTTCCAGCCAGTTAATCCATAGAAAGTCTTGGTAACAGCACAAAGGATACAGGTAACGTTAAAGCTGTTTATCTTGTGACAGTAAAGGTGTTTATACTTTGTTACCAAAAATCTCTATAAAAAAGGCAAGTGAACCTAGGGGCTGTGTCTACACATGCAGGCATGTGCAGTTTGTGGCACCACAAATTATACATGTTGCACATTAAACCGTGTGTGCTGCTGCTAATTTGCAGCATGGGGCAAAATTTGCTACCAGGATTTCCTGGTAGCAAAAAAAAAAAAAAAATGTTTAAAAAACCCTGAAAAAAGGCAGTGCAAAGCATGCAAAATTAGCATGTGCTGGGACAAACATGGACACAGGGCAGCAGGCAGCCCAAGGCTGCCTGCTCCCCCATCTCCACATGCTGTGGAGCCCCTGCATGAAGGCACTCCTTGTGCCCCAGTAGCATGTGGAGACCAGCTGGTAGGAGCTAGGCATGGGCAGTTTGCCCACAGTGGGACAGTGTGTCCTGCAGTGTGCCCACGTGCAGGGACATGTGCTACGGCACAAAGTAGGCACAAATTTGTGCCGCTACTATTTGTGCTACTGCAAGTGCGCACCCCTGCTCATCTGGACATGGCCAGAAGGGCTGTTTTGTTTCAATATGATCCAAAACTTGAAAGGTGAGTTGATAGACTAATTTGCCCAGCTCCAGACCCTGCTCTCAGAAGGAACGCACACACTGGATGAGCCATGATGTCCTGTGAAGGACAGTTATAAGCTGTTTTACCTTTATCATCACATCCTATTGTTTGGGCTGGCTCTCCTTCTCAGAGGGAGAACAGCAGGGATGGCCAGATAATCATATCACATATAGTTCATTGAAAAGTGCAAAGTAATAAAGTATATTAATGCTGTCTCTGACAACATTATATTGAGGGATTTAAAACCTCATTTTCAAATAAAGATTGTAACAGGAACAGAAAAAGGCACAACCTGAATCTAGTTTCAAGATAGCAGCTGAACAAGAATAGCGAAATGGCAGTCATTGATCACATTTTGCTTATAAATCAATAGAGACACTTTCAGCTAAGGGTAAACAGATGCATACTAACATGTGTGCACAAATATATTTGCCCTCTAACTACCATTTCAGTGTCTGTGCACCTTCTCTGACTGCAGTGTTCAGTTTGTATGGCCTGAGTTTTTGCAGCCAGGACAGAGATTTAGGCCTTGAGCTTTAAGTATTTGTCTTGCTTGTATACCATATTCAAGCCAGAATGTACATCTTTATTTTAACTGATAAGCCAAACTAGCATTACTGCTATTTTTGTTTATTCACACTTTTTTCCAGAATAAACCAAAAACAATGCCAGGTTATCTGACATTGGCCAAATCACTTTGTCTTTCAATGTCTGCACATCCAGTTCAGACTGAGAGTTATTTAGTTTCATTCCACCCTCCTGCAGTATTTTAAAAGCTTTAATTTAATAGCGTGTTTGGATTATGGTTCCTTTTTGTGGTTTTAAGTACCTACGTTGTGGAAGGCCGGTGGATTGTTTGGAAGGAAAACTTCCAGTTCTTCTGATTCACTGCACCTTTGGTTACAAGAAGACAAATCTCCTTTCACAAAATGGCAGTTCTTCTGGTTCTCTCATGTTCTTCTAATATCCTCTGGGAAGTCTCTTTATGCTGATAGTTTCTATCAGCTAATGACAAAATAGTACCAGAAAAAATGAAAGCTAGTAGTCTGCAAGTGCTGCGCTTCAAATTGGGATGCCCAGGAGTGGGCATCTCTGCAACATAAATTGAACTTGCAACTTACTGGGATGAGGCTAAGCTGAAATTCAGGCTAGCATTTAGTGCGACTTTCCTTTCTGTATGTTTATAGTGGCTCAGCCTCTTCAGAGCCAGCCTCTGCTTCCGTGAATGGGTGAAATTCCATGCAAGTGCAGGGGGCTGCACCTAGTTACATTGACAGGGTAGCTGATCTGGGCATCTACTTGAAATAGTCCTTACAATTCAGTGAAGGTAACTTCTGGCAACCAACAGAAACCTGCCTTTGCACGCTATATTCTGTTAATTTCACTGGAGAGTTTCTAAAGAATAGGTTTTTTCCAATTATTTGCAATGTGGCAGCTCCAAAACTATTCTCAAGGCTGTTCACAGACAAAGGAACTCTCTTAATTCATTTCTCGTTTCCTTTGAAATCCAAGCATGTCTTTGTATTATCCCTGTGTTTTAGAAAATCATAGACTCATAGAATTGGATCGGACCTCAGTCCAACTAGTCCAACCCCCTGCCCAAAGCAGGACCATCCCCAGCTACATCATCCCAGCCACGGCTTTATCGAGTCAGGTCTTAAAAACCTCCAGGGATGGAGATTCCACAATCTCTCCAGGTAACCTGTTCCAGTGTTTTACTATCATCCTCATGAGAGAGTCTTTCCTAATATCCAACCTAAACTTCCCTTGCTGCAACTTGAGACTGTTGCTCCTTGTTCTGTCATCTGCCACCACTGAGAACAGTCCAGCTCCATCCTCTTTCGAACCTCCCTTCAGGTAGTTGAAGGCTGCTATTAAATCCCCCCTCAGTCTTCTCTTTTCCAGACTAAATAAGCTCAGTTCCCTCAGCCTGTCCTCATGAGTCATGTGCTCCAGTCCCTGAACCATTTTACTTGCCCTCCGCTAGACTCTCTCCAATTTGTCTACATCCTTTCTCTAGTGGAGGGCCCAAAATTTGCAGCAAGGGAAGCTTAAATTGGATATTAGGAAAACTTTCTCACTAGAAGGGTGCTAAAGCACTGGATAGGGTTGCCCAGAGAAGTGGTGGAATCTCCAGCCTTGGAAGTTTTTAAGGCCCAACCAGAATAAACCAAAAACAATGCCAGGTTATCTGACATTGGCCAAATCACTTTGTCTTTCAATGTCTGCACATCCAGTTCAGACTGAGAGTTATTTAGTTTCATTCCACCCTCCTGCAGTATTTTAAAAGCTTTAATTTAATAGCGTGTTTGGATTATGGTTCCTTTTTGTGGTTTTAAGTACCTACGTTGTGGAAGGCCGGTGGATTGTTTGGAAGGAAAACTTCCAGTTCTTCTGATTCACTGCACCTTTGGTTACAAGAAGACAAATCTCCTTTCACAAAATGGCAGTTCTTCTGGTTCTCTCATGTTCTTCTAATATCCTCTGGGAAGTCTCTTTATGCTGATAGTTTCTATCAGCTAATGACAAAATAGTACCAGAAAAAATGAAAGCTAGTAGTCTGCAAGTGCTGCGCTTCAAATTGGGATGCCCAGGAGTGGGCATCTCTGCAACATAAATTGAACTTGCAACTTACTGGGATGAGGCTAAGCTGAAATTCAGGCTAGCATTTAGTGCGACTTTCCTTTCTGTATGTTTATAGTGGCTCAGCCTCTTCAGAGCCAGCCTCTGCTTCCGTGAATGGGTGAAATTCCATGCAAGTGCAGGGGGCTGCACCTAGTTACATTGACAGGGTAGCTGATCTGGGCATCTACTTGAAATAGTCCTTACAATTCAGTGAAGGTAACTTCTGGCAACCAACAGAAACCTGCCTTTGCACGCTATATTCTGTTAATTTCACTGGAGAGTTTCTAAAGAATAGGTTTTTTCCAATTATTTGCAATGTGGCAGCTCCAAAACTATTCTCAAGGCTGTTCACAGACAAAGGAACTCTCTTAATTCATTTCTCGTTTCCTTTGAAATCCAAGCATGTCTTTGTATTATCCCTGTGTTTTAGAAAATCATAGACTCATAGAATTGGATCGGACCTCAGTCCAACTAGTCCAACCCCCTGCCCAAAGCAGGACCATCCCCAGCTACATCATCCCAGCCACGGCTTTATCGAGTCAGGTCTTAAAAACCTCCAGGGATGGAGATTCCACAATCTCTCCAGGTAACCTGTTCCAGTGTTTTACTATCATCCTCATGAGAGAGTCTTTCCTAATATCCAACCTAAACTTCCCTTGCTGCAACTTGAGACTGTTGCTCCTTGTTCTGTCATCTGCCACCACTGAGAACAGTCCAGCTCCATCCTCTTTCGAACCTCCCTTCAGGTAGTTGAAGGCTGCTATTAAATCCCCCCTCAGTCTTCTCTTTTCCAGACTAAATAAGCTCAGTTCCCTCAGCCTGTCCTCATGAGTCATGTGCTCCAGTCCCTGAACCATTTTACTTGCCCTCCGCTAGACTCTCTCCAATTTGTCTACATCCTTTCTCTAGTGGAGGGCCCAAAATTTGCAGCAAGGGAAGCTTAAATTGGATATTAGGAAAACTTTCTCACTAGAAGGGTGCTAAAGCACTGGATAGGGTTGCCCAGAGAAGTGGTGGAATCTCCAGCCTTGGAAGTTTTTAAGGCCCAATTCAACAAAGCCCTGGCTGGAATGATTTAGTTGGGGATGGTTCTGCTTTAAGCAGGGGTTGGACTAGATGACCTCCTGAGGTCCCTTCCAACCCTAGTTTTCTATGATTCTATTTTTCTTTCCTTTATAAATTATTATAAACCTCTGTAGACTGGGATTTGATCATGAAAATCCTGATGTTTTATTCTTTAAAGTGTCATAGTTGCAACACCCCAGTTCACTGTGTATAGCAGGTGTTTCATCTGTAATAAAATGTTGTGTTGCCAAAATTGGCAATATCCCTTAATCAATGTCACTGGGAATGAGACTATCCTTTCAGTGTGGATCTGTATGAGTAATAACACTAATTCAGTGATACCCAAACTTTCTGGGTTGTAGGCTGGATGAGTGGTTCAGGATTAGCCCACTGGCTTTATTCGGTATACAAGATATGTCTTTGGGCCAGCCCAGTGTGGGGTTGACATGTAGGTGCAATCCAGTGCATGGCCCCAGCTCCACGCACTAAGTCATGCCTGCCCGTCGAGACCCACACATGCCCAATTAGGCCTGCTACCCTATGCATGCCAGATCAGACCCACTGCCAAATCCCCAACTGCACGCACTTTGGATTAGGCCTGCTGCCCCAGCCCTGCACAAGTTGATTTGAGCTTGCTACCTTCATCCCTAGCCCAGTGCACTAGTATGGAGAGCTGAGGCAATGGGCTGATACGGCACATGAGGCTGTCACAGTGTTTGGAAATTTAGCTATGGGGAAGCAGTGGCAGCATTAATTGTCACCCCGTCCTTGCCACCAAATTTCCTGACCTGTAGGGATCCCTGTGGTGGACTGGATGACACAACTCTGTAGGGTAGATCTGGCCCATGGGCCTTAGGTCGAGCACTCCTGTCCTAGTTAATATGACTGAACACAGTCATATTTAGCTAAGAGCTGTGCACTGAATTTTGTCCTTTGACAGCTGTAACTTTGTGGGAAAATCAGAACATTCCAAAATTCACTAAAGACTACTAAAATAAAACAGTTTTTTGATATATATATATAGTGTGTGTGTGTGTGGTGTTGTTGTTGTTGTAGTATGGCCCCACAAGTTAAATTAGGAATGCTTTTCCCTTAGCAGTTCATCAGTTCCTGCTGGATTCTTTTTGCCTGATGTCATAATGCCTATTTGTAGCATCACACTTAGTTGCTATGACAAAAATTATTATGACACGAAGAATTACAACTGCAGGTGAAGAAACAGCAACATGAGAAGAGCCAAGAAACAAAAAGACTCTTCCATGCCCATGTCTGAATTTAAAAAATGAATTTTAAAAGGGGGACAGCATAAGAGAAGAAAAATAAACAGAGGTGAGAGGCTGGGTAAGCAGTACTATAGCCCAACATGAGTGTGTTTTGATTTTATTCCCTCTTTGGGTTTGTAGTAATAAAACTGAGAAGAAAATAAGAATTCTTAACTTCAAAATCAAGCTGAAGCAATGTTTCCTAAGCTTCCTAAAGGCCTCTGGACTGGGTGCTGAATCACAATGCTATATTTTCGCTGTTTGCTTTACCTTTGAAAGTTGGTCATTTAGACCCCAGTCTTATGACTTCTGCACATGGAAATTGGCTGTTTAATAAGATTTTGGTGTTTTCTCTCATAGGCTGGCCTTGGATTGAAACATTGCATAGATTGAACCAATAAGCAAGTGAACAGATGCTCATTTTTGATTCTGGAAATGCAAACACATGCCTGCAGTGGCCCAGGCCAGAAGCTGGGGGATGTTAGAGCACACCTCTCTCTGGGCTGGAGCAGACAGTTTGGGCCAAGGCTAGACCATGCACCTTGGAAGCGGGGTTTTGTGGGGGAGGTGCAAAGCATCCTGGGATGCTGGGGGACTTCGAGTTAACTTGAATCTGGAGGGGATCTGAGACAGAAGTTCAATAAACTGATTTAACCTAAATCAGTTAAGTCTGGTTTATCTTAAATCAGTTTTCGCCATTTTGAAAGTAGTTTATATACACTGAACTTCTGTTGTGTTACAAATTTGGACCAGTTTCCAATCACTTATACCAGTTTATGTGTAATTTCTGTCCCTAGTCCAGAGGTTGAGTTCCTGGTCCCTTGCTCCTTTAAGTGGGCCAGTGAGTTACAGCAGTGCTCAACAGGTCACTGCTTGCTTTGGCTCTTGTGCTGGCTGAAATGGCTACAGAAAGTGGAAGGAGAAGTCTCCTCACAGCTAGGAAGGGATGGGGCCTTCCCCTTCCTCAGCATGATTATTACCAATGAGAATCTCACCCTACATTACATACTCCAAGGACACATGCAAGATTTGCACTTGGTTTCCATATGCCCTCTCACTTGTCTATGTTACGTTCCCTATTGTAAGCTGATTTTGAGAATCTGTAGTGTAAAGTGACTTTCCATTCCATATTCAAGTTACCTAACAGGAATCCTTGCTAATCAAAATGTACTTTCATGTGAGATTTTGGCTATTCAGCTCAATGCTCATCCCAAGTTGTTTTTATTAGTTAGCTGAGAAACTGAAAAATTTGAATGGACATTTATGAACATGAATATACTAGTGTCTTTTTTTTGTTGGCAGTTCCACTTACGAGAAAAACCTTCAGATTTTTCAATTTAAATCTTAACACTTGTCCCAAGGATATGTTCAATGCTTAACCTAAAAACAGTTGTGAGTTAAGTGTAACTATGATCTGAAGCTATCAAATGAGGAGGGTGCTACTGACAGGGAAAAGGATCCTATTGGAAACAATCTGTACCATCTTTCAGGCCCCGAAGTGAAGGAAAGTGTCAGGGGGTCGACCTTTGAGGTTTTGCTTATTTGTTTTAGTTTGTTTTTTTGTCTTTTTTAAAGCCAAGTGTGTTCTTGGGGAGCAAAGATAAGGAGCCCCCTTCTCACAGCACTAGCCGTGCAATTCAAAGCACAGAATCCAGATAACTCCTTCAAAGGATGCTGCTGAGTAATGTCTGCTTTTATGGTAAAAATAACATGGCTCTTCCAAAAATAGTGCTATGAATCTCTTGTCAGCTTTGGAGAGGAGAAGAGGTAGCATATCCATACGTGCTTCTGTTAAAAATAATGTCATGATTGACAGTGCTGGTTCTGAAGGAGCCCTCTTGGTTTCCAGGTCTCACAGCGAGATGCTAGAACAGTAAATCGAGCTGTGGATCACTACTCCTTGCACAGTAACACATGGGGTCAAGGTCAGTGCGGAAGTGGCCTGAATCAGAACTTCTCTCTGGAAGGGGTATGCCAAGTGCAGCTATACCTCAGCTCTGCAAAATAGATTTGTTTAACCTCTAGAGTCTCTGATTTTGAAAGCACTTGGAATAGGTCAGGCTTACTCCAGTTCCAAGCTACATGACTTGTCTATAGAAATTCTGGTACTCTACTTTGCATTAGCGCCGCCTAAGAAATCTATTTATTGAGGTCTGTTCCTGGATGAGGGGAATTCTCCTTTTGTGAAATAATAAGGGAGCCACATGATGTCCTTAGCCCACAGAAACCTTTGCAGGCACTGCCTGACGGTTGGCAGGTGCACATATTACACAGATGAATAGAGCTATTCATTTCTAAGTAAAACACCTACTGACTGCTTTTCTGCCTCTTGCTTGCCAAACCTTAATTACAAAAATGCCTCCGTCTGCATGCGTGTGTACGTTGTGGAGGGGGAGCAGTATCAGACTCATGCTAAACATGTCCGTTATCAGTCATCTGTGCTGCTTTCAGCAGAGTCCTTTTGTGTCTACTCTGCTCGCTGAGCCAGGGGGTGGGGGGACACAAGAAAAGCCTCCCTAAAGATTAGGTGCTTGACAGTTTGCATAGTGGGTGACCTAAGTGCAACATTCTCCTTTGGCAGCACATTAAAAAAAAAAATTAATAAATAAGCCAATAACCTGGACTTGTAGAAAAAGCATCATGACATTCTGCTATATAGTCTTCATCATTCATGGTTATTTTAGTACCTTTCCAACAAAGGACAGACTATAGAAGAGTTTCAGGAGTTGGTTTTATATCTCATTTACACCATTCATTGCTCCACTGACAGTACACTTGGGTAAAGTAGTTCAGAATTGGCCCCTCCGCCCTGCTGCTTGTTCCCCCAGAAGGCCAGTGCATTGCCTTTCCCTTTAAAAACTGACATACACATTAGTAGAAAGAGAAATGACCTTTTATGCTGGGGTGAATCCTGAGTAATTCTGTCTCCACAGCAGTTATTCAGGGTTCACATGAGTCTGGAGAGATTTCCAATTTATCATGGACATTTCCAATTTATCACACAGCACTTCAGAGTCATATGTAGCTACTTTCTGATATTTAAAGTGGGAACAAGAGCTTGTTATGGGAAGTCTGATGTTGTAGTAAGGTGAGAAGTAGGCAGGGTTCATTTTGCTTACATGGGGATGCCAGCATGCGGTGAACTTGAATATGCAGTGCATTAACTACTTTGTACTAAGTCCCTATGTGGACACTTTGTAATGCATACAAAGAGTGAGTTTTTGTATGAGATTCCTCTTTCAAGGAGTGCCCACGGAGTGAGTTAGTAGAGTGTCATTATAGCACTGCCTTGTGCTATGGACACACAGGGCAGCAGAATTGGAGAGGTCTGTATGGTGAGCAATGGGATACGGTTTAGGGGACAGCAAAGCTTATTTTGCCCTGTTGACTATGTAGTAACGTCCCCCTGCAAACAAGCCTTTGGCAGTTCTTGCTGTTTCCTCCAGAAGAGGGGAGCAAAAATGTTTCTTCTATGCAATTCCAGCATTTTAATATGTTTTAAATTAAATTATAGAATCAAACAAAATGAGGGTTGGAAGGGACCTCAGGAGGTCATCTAGTCCAATCCCCTGCTAAAAGCAGGACCATCCCCAACTAGATCATCCCACCCAAAGCTTTGTCTAGCTGGGTTTTGAAAACCTCCAAGGATGGAGAGTCCCCCACCTCTCTGGGTACCTGCTCCAGTGTTTTACTACCCTCCCAGTGAGAAAATTCTTCCTAATATCTAACCTAAACTTCCCCTGCTGCAACTTGAGACGGTTGCTCCTTGTTCTGTCATCTACCACCACTGAAAACAGTCCAGCTCCATCCTCTTTCAAACCCCACTTCAGGGAGTTGAAGGCTGCTGTTAAATCCCCTCTCAGTCTCCTCATCTCTAAATTAAATAATCCCAGTTCCTGCAGCCTTTCCTCATAAATCGTGTCCCCCAGCCCCTGAACAATTTTTGTTGCCCTCCGCTAGACTCTCTCCAATTTGTCCACATCTTTCCTGTGGTGGGGGGTCCAAAAACTGACCACAGTACTCCACATGTGGCCCCATCCGGGGCTGAAGAGAGGGGAATAATCACTTCCCTTGATCTACTGGCAACACACCTACCAATGCAGCCCAGGATGCCATTAGCCTTCTTGGCAACAAGGGCACACTGCTGGCTCATATTCAGCTTATTGTCCACTGTAACCCCCCAGTCCTTTTCTGCAGATTATTAGCTTTAACAACCCAAATTCAGACTTTCTGTAAGAAGATGCAGTTCCACTCCAGTCTCTGCCACATTTCTGTAAAGTTTTAATACAAATATAAGACATGCTGGACATGAATGTGCCTGAAAGGAAGCCAAGGAAATTCTTCACATCCCCAAAACAATCTCCCTAACCAGGAAAGAATTATTTTCCTCCATTGCTATATATTGTTTTTCAGTTTACCATCTGGCAGGCTTCATATATTTTGATTTGCTATTTATCTTTGTCTAGCATTCTTCCTATACATGATTTTCACAAATAAATCATTTGGTGAAAGATACAATGTGAAAAGAAGCGCATAATAAAACCATAGGTTCAGTTTTTCAAGCTGCCCCATGCTTAAACAAGTTCTTCTCCAAGGTAAGAATCCCAATGGAGTCTTTGGGTTGGTGCATGACTACAAGGATACACATGAACACACAGCAGGTAGCAGGATCAGTATATTTGTTTTCTCTTAACTTACATAATATAGACTGAAAAACAAGGATTCTTAGAATCCTTTGATTTCTTTCTCTTGTTCGTTAGTTGGTTTCTTTCTTTTTTCTTTTCTTTTTTACCAGTTTGGGGTTGATTTTAAAAGAACAATTTTTAGCTGAAGGAATTGGAACTAGGCAAACATTAAAATGGGGGAAGATTACATGCTAAAAAAAATAAAACTCATTAGCTAGAGTTGGCTTCTTTGAATAAATCTGCTGGACAGAGGGACTGGGGAAAAGAACTCTCATCTCTAGGAGGTTTTAATTAACTCAGTGATCAACAATGCCTGCATTATCAGGCACCGAAATTCAAAAGCTAGGTTCAGCTCTATGTTCAATTTTAGCAATTGAGGCCCTAAGCTTTGAATCTAATTGGCTCAGATTTCTAATAATTTCAAAGTAATTGTGAAATGAATTGCATTCACTCAAGTAGGACTAGCTGGAGTAATCTTTCATATAAGGATCACAAATGCACTGGTACTTAGGAATATACTGAGATTTGTAAGAAGAAATTGCGTTTTTTTGCAGATATTCTCTCCAGTTCAGCACTGAGGGTACAGTAGACTGCATCTGCACTAGCAAACTTTGCAGGACAGTTAGTAGTAACACCGCCTTCCTCACATTCTGGCTTTGACTCCATCAGTAAAATTCATGGTCACAATTCACAGCTAGTAGATCCCTTGGTATTACAGTAATGGCTAAAGCTGAGGTCACTGGCTAGTTTAACTGTTCTGGGTAAAATCAAAGGAGCCTGGTCTATGCTGTAGCTTCCACCGTTACTTATGTCAGTGGAGCAGCTTTTGTAGTGAATTATGGCTATGAAATATATTAGCATAAACAGAGATGTAGTCTGCAGCAGTGCATCCTCAGCCATGAATAAGGAGAGAACTTAAGTTTCCCTGGCTGTGCGTCTGGGACCTGCCTTCAGTACAATGTTCATGTATTTAAAAATATATGTGTACACAAATAAGTTGTATCCATACAGTTAACTGAGGAAACACCTTTTGTTTGAGAACCAAGGGGCGGTGGCATGTGGTGGGCTATGCAATTCAAATCTGTTCTTTGGTGAATCTCAAACCACAGAACCAGACTCTTGAAGCGACAAGTCCTTAATATCCCAGCAACAATGTAGAAAACTACATGTGATAATAGTCTCCATTTCCTAGGCCAGCCATTTCCCTAGTGAGTATAAATGTCTATTATAATAAACATATTCTAGTATCTTTAACAAAAGCCATAAGCTCTTTGACAGGAACTGAGCCGTGTGTGAAGCAAGTCACACGGGACAAAGATCATGAAAGTTTCTCCAAGTCTTTGTGCCAAAAATAGCAGACATTCAGTATCTGAAATCAAAGGGTTGCTATAAAAAGACTCTTCTACGCCTGTGGAGTATCCATGTCATTAGTCAGGAGGGTTTATTTTTGTCGAGAGTGTTGACACCACTTGAAATCAAGGCAGATAGAAAGATAACAAACTGTGATCTCTGAAGAGTAACACTGTACAAAGAACACCATGACTCTCACGTGAGAAGAGGCTGGGCAAGTTACCAGTCTTGATATTTTTATAATTACCTCTACTCTTCGGTGCTATAGTGTGGAACTCTGCTTCCTTCGGTGAAGTTTTTGGGGAATGCTTCATTTTCCTAAACAACTCAAAAGCTCTTCAATGCGGTAACCTTCCTTCTAGGCCTGAAGGGCTGGATAACATATTGGCCACCAGTAGTTATTTGCATGCCATGAGACAGGATCGTACTCCCAAGTGCTGAGATTGTAGTGTCTACATTTACCTTGCCTTTTCTGACCCAGAAATGATGAACTAATTCAGTGAGCAGCCTCCCTGTTTATCTCCAAATAGTTAAAGTGCATTTAAAAAAAAAAAGTCTGCATCTACATAATCACATGCCCCTCTTGCCAGTGTAGCTGAGCTTTTCATGATGTTTGGTGTATTTCATAACCATCTTGAGAGGTATTATCCTCATTTACAGATGGAGAAGTAAAATGCAGAGAGGCTAAGTAACTTGCCCAAGGTCAAACGAAGTCTGTGATGGAGAAAGAACCTGAAATCATGCCTCGCAAGTCGTAGATTAGCACCTAACCACTGGGCCAGTCTTCCTCATACTGAAGAAGGATAAATTCTCTCCATAGGACAACAACTTAAAAACAAGGAGGGACAGCAGAAGTCAAAGGTTAAAGATTTTTTTTAATGAAAAGTAAGTTAACTCTTTACCTTTTAATATGTTGTGATAATCATGTTTTTGCTTCTATAGTATTGCCTATTTACATAATGACTTACAGTATGGATAGGGACCAAAGATCATGCTAATCTAATGAAGATAAATTTAGACTTAGATTTGGATGGACTTGGGTGCTAATTCAGTGGGCTGGGATTCACCTAGGTCCACCCATATTATGCCAGGGACAGCCCTTCCTTGGCTTTTATTCCATTTATAATTAAAAATATATATATATTATTTTGAAATAGGCTCCTCTACCCCTCTTGTTTTTCTCTTACTTTCAAGGAACAGGAGGTTACGTTTCTGATCAGCTAGAGACACTGGCATATATCAATTATACTTCCATCTTTGTTGGAAGACACACAGCCCGAACTGGCCTGGCAGTCTAGTAGCAGGATTCACCAGCTCCATGGGCTGGTAGGGAGTGGGAGTCCTGGGAAGCGAGTATGCCTGGTGGCTTGGTATCTGAATTGAACAGTGTGTTGTCCTGGAGCTCCCCACAAACAACTGCAGAACGAGGAGTCCAAGACATGGGTGGCAGGGAAGCAATGAGCAAAGAGGGAAATGGCTACCCTCCAACAGAGCTTTGTTTCACTTAGCAAGTCTTTCCTTCTCCTGGGTCACGTTTTCATTTAAAGGATTTATCTAAGTATCCTGTTTATGCGAAAAGCTCTGTCCTCTAGTTTTCATGTTATGTAAAAGCCATAAAATGTTTCAGCAGTCTTTGTATCAAGTGCTCGTCAAATGAGTTCCCACGTTTGCCCCATGCCCTGAGGTTAATGTTCTTATAATTGTGTAGCACGCTCAGTTTCAAACATCCTTTGTGCTGCTTTCATAAAATGATGGAATCAATTAAACTAAATCTCTTTGGTATGAACAAAGCCATCAAGCCTGACTCATTTCTCCTTTAGACTGCTATGTACCTGAAGTAACTCTACCAAACCCAATGGAATTAACCCAATCCGAAACCAATTTACATGAAAGCCCAGTCGGGCTTCATGTTACCAAACAGAGCACAGCTCCATTCTCCACAGCTGCTCACAAATTCGCTTTTGCAATAGGGTTATACGAATCAATTCTACTGCATGCACATGGAAAAAAAATCAAGCAAGTCTAAAAACAATACCATTGATTTGCCCCTGAGTTCTCGTAAAAAGTGAAGCCCCTGCCAAGTTTCCAGGGAATGTGTTTGATAAGGACTGGGCATCCTCGTGACCTTACTGAATGTTACCCCTAGTGTGGGAATATATCTTACACACTGTGCTGAATAAGAATAGTAACATTGCTAACTTTATAACAGATAGCTAAAAACAGACTACTTCACACCTTGTGTAAATTATTCCAGTATCTAGTGGACGTTGTGCTAAAACCAATGTGTGAGACTGGAAGTTGGATTTCAAAATAAGGGAGTATAAAAAGAAAGAGTTCAAATGGTGATTCTAGGATAATTAAAACTGTCAAACTTGGCTTCTTTCTTCTTCTGAAGTTACATATGGAGGTTTACTTTGCAGCACAGCATGTTAGCTATGAATAGTAGGATAGATAACTGGGGAGCTTGCATTGCTGTCTTTTCCAGAGGTTGCTAATGGAAAAATTGGGCTTTGGAGATTCAAATGTCAACAAATGACATGAAAAGTATAGGGATTGCTACAAAATACAAATTCTGTAAGAACATTTTCTTTCAGTATCACACCATGGTATCAGAGACCCACCGTTTATTTTCTGTTCTAAATATAGGAAACTGTACAGGATCTAGGTAAAAGAGTGTGATGATTTGATAAATGCTGAATAGGTAAAAGAGTGTGATGATTTGATAAATGATTCATTTTTAATGGTGACCACTTCACGGCTTGACTTTTATGAATAATTAGTATCAACATCAGTATCAAAATGTGTATATAACAGAGAGCTTTGCCTGTAATTAACATAGTCCATCTTTCTTTTTCCCCCAATACCTCCTGGCAGTTTAATTTCCTTGCCTACTTGGCTGCAACAGTTAACCTACACCAACCGAGTCAAAAAGATGCATAGACATTAGGGCTGGAAGGGACCTCAGAAGATCATCGAGTCCAGCCCCCTGCCCAGGGGCAGGAAGTCAGCAGGGATCATAGGATCCCAGCAAGATAAACATCCAAATGTCTCTTGAAGGTGTTCAAGATATTTAATTCTATATTTGTACACGCCCAGCTATATTGATAAATGTAATCCATTATTGAAGATAAATTTACAGGCTTTCTGTAAATACATCCGATTGCCAGACTGCCTAGTTCCCTTGGTAACACAGCTTAACCACTGTGTTGTAAACTGCAACGAAATATTACAAAAGTACAGTTTGTTCTCAGATTGATTTGACAGCTAACCAAATTGGTTAACAGCATTTAGAATTATTCAACTCATCCATAATACATTGACACATTCAATCAATACATCTTTTTTGTTTCACTTAGTCATAGTTGTGAAGACTCCCAAATTGCACTGACAAGAAACGCTCTTTATTGCTGCAATGTTCAGTTAGGCTTTTCTCAAAGCAGTGCCCATATTTGGTGATCCAATTAAGCCCTGTGCAATTCAGTGATAGCAAACCTCTGAGATGTTGTTGTATCTCATTCTTTTTAAATCTGACTTACCAGTAGGTTTGGGGTTGTTTCGAATTTCAGACTTATCTTGCAGACCTAATGTGGACTCATAGTGGGCACATCTACACATGCGCTTTACTGCAGAGTTGACTACTTAGTTCCACAGTAAAGCATCACTGTCTACACATGAACCGGAATTAGGGGACAGTAAACTAATTTACTCCATCGTAGGATTGTACAGTCAAGGAAAAGTACTATCCTATGACAGATTTAAATGCACATGACGATGGTGACTGCTGGGTGCAGATTGCACCTGGTCACTCCAGCCAGGTGTGGGGAGGGAGCCTGCATGGCAGCAGCCGGCCCTTCCACTGTTCTCCGCCACCACCCGGGGCCTGGGACAGACCCCCATATCCCCTGTCAGCCTGGGGCTGCTCCGCTCTGGCTCTAACTGCTGTGGTCCCTGGTGCATGTGTAAACACTGCACCTGGGAGCCACTTTCTCTGACACAAACTGTACTGGATTGTATTGCTTTGAGCGAATTGCTCGTGTAGATGCACCCAACTATGTCTTAAATACCTTTAATGTAGCATTTTCTTGGATCATACATTTGACCTTCCAACTAAAGTAATTTCATAGTTATGAAATGCATACAAGAACTATTTCCACTCTGATTTTAAACAAAGCTTTGGAAAAATTTCTCTACTTCTATAATTAATATCAGCATCTGGCCTAGACTTCTCTATTTGTCACAGTAGAAGAAAAGGACCATAGCCATTTGGGTACCAAAGATAGTGTAGTTTGGTGCCTCTTTTCTAATAATACTTTTGAAAATATACTCATTGGTTACTAAAGCCATGAGAGACAAGGGTCCTTAGCACCCCTCATATAAAGGATCTAAAAGATTGCCATTGGCTTAACTGAGCATTTGTTTGAGTTTAAGTTCCAGAGGAGAAAGGTTAGCTAAAAAAAAATCAGTTTTAAGGACAGTTTTTTATTTATTCAAGTCTTTGCTTCTCTGTTTAGACTGTCCAAGCAGATGCTTATTAGTGTGAACTGTGATGGTGATTCTGGTAATGTGAAGACAGCTAGGAAATGGACTGGGCCCATCAATTCCCTAAGGTATTAAGAAATTATTTTGCATTTAATAATTCTTGCTGTCCTCCAGTTTTGCTCTCCTCCAGTTTTGCTCTTCAATCTTTCTAATACTTTGAAAGTTCTTACAAGTCATATTTCCAAATGCAAAAATCTAATAAATTATTGACATTGGTTGACATTTTGAAATATGAAAACTTTTTACCTTGTGACTGAGGTCATTGTTTTTTGCCACGGTTTAACATTTTTAGATAAAAGTAATGTCAACAAATGTCTAAATTCAAACAGCCACATTCAGCTGTAAAACATAGCAGAAATCTCACTTCTGATTTTTCTATGTAACGTACGTTGCCTGTTAAAATATTCTAAATGACAAAGCAATTTCTGATTAGGAACTGAGGCTGTAAATGGGCTATAAATAGGTTGCATTGTCAGACAATATTTTTTCTTATTTATCCCATCAGCTCCATACCTGTAACTGCAAACCATCTTGGGCTAACAATGGGGTTTTCTTTAATGTCGTTCTATATGCTCTATGCAAATATAACTTTGAACCAGGGGTTGCAGCATTCTGGGAATCCTTGCAGAGTCTGGAATGTGCCATAAATAGGAAGGAAAGCAGGACTCATTTTGTAACTATATGCTGGCCACAGATCCAGCTTCCATCCAAAGTCAAGCTATTCTCTTCGGGGCTGCCAAGCTGTCACTCAGTCGGAGAAAGCACTTGTAACGTGCAAGGTGACTTCTTAGATGAAGGGAGGGGGGGAGTGAGGCTTCCCTTGTGCTGAGTAACTGCTTGCAGTCTTTTCACTAGGCTCTTTCTGTTTTTCATCTGAGTTACTCCCTGGAATAAGATGAGATTGATTTTCTTGCTTTCAAGGAGGCCCGGCACACTCTCCTGAGCACCCCTTGGTGGCAGAAGTAATTCTGCCATTGAGAGGAAGCTGAACCTCTGCTCCACATTGCACATGAGGATATAACCAGAGGAAAACAAATGTACCTTCATCTTACTTTTGCGTTGCCTTTACAGCTGGTAATTTAACACAACAGCCCCTCTAAGGGAAGCAACTGAGAAGGGATAGCTATAGTCTACATGGTCACCATCCAGCCTTGTGCTCCAACAAAACATCAGGGCTTCATCAAGTAGCTCAGCAGCCAAAGCAGAAGTGTAAAGGTCAAAAAGTACACCTAACAGATAAGCACCAGTGTAGCAAACAGAGTGTAGAGCACCTCTCTGAGCACTTCAGCTGGGGAGGGCCCTGAAAGGTGGGAATGGAGCTGAGTAAAAGCCTCTTGTTTCCTGTGAGTTTAAAAAAAAAGACCCCACTAAGATCTGTTTTCCCAAGCTTGCTTATAAACAAAAGAAAAACATTGAATGTAATGGGCCGCGTGAGTTCAGGGTGCATGGCCTGGTAACTAATCCCTAAAAATCAAAGCAGAGCCTGGGACCTCTGTACCCTGCTCTTACCTGTGACATTGGCTTCCTCTGTGGCCTCAGTGATCAATGTCCCTATCTGTAAAATGGGATAACAACTCTGATCCTGCTTCCCTGCCAGGGTGTTTTGAGAGCTGAATAATTAATGTCAGTAAAGATCTCCAGTGATGAACCTCATGGTATAGTGTCCATGCCAGGAGTGATTATCCTTCCTTAACTGCTGAATCCCAGAAACAGAGAGTGGTGCCACAGAAGCGCTGCTGCGAACTGAGTTCCAAAGGGAATAGGACCGGTTCTCTAAATAAAGCATAGCAAAACAGGAAGCACCAACTCCACAAATATATTCCTGAGACCTAGTCTTTGAGGGGTCTTATTTCTCAGAGGGCATTTTGGATGAAGGGAAATGGCTCCTTTTCACTTTTTTTGTGAGACCCAAATGCTGTGGAGTTTATTTCTACCTCAAAAATATGCCTGGATTTCACTGACCGGATAATATGTGACCAATGAGAAAAGTTTCTATACATGAGTCTAGCCCTCTCTGGTTTCCTTTATCTTTCTGTTCATTTCCTTCTCTGAAGAATGATTTCCCTTGACTCTCTGCAACTTTTCTGTTTATACTGGCAAGTCTGGCCTGTAAATACTCATTAGTCAGCTCATCAAAATAATTGCTCCTGCCTTCACTCTTGATGAGCTGAAATGAAGAAATCAATCCTTCTTGTCTAATTTCCAAAAAACAGCCGCAGCAAATGACTAATTTTATGTGGCACGACAAGTAATTCAAATCAAGTTCTGGGGAGAAAAAGCCCAACTAACATGTCCTGTATCATTGCCTTCTGATTGTGTTACCTGAGTGTTTCTGAGTTTTGAAACCTATCTCAGCATGAGAGAGAGAAGGAGATGAGCCATTCAGGGATTTGTGTGGGCCTGACTGGACCTCGTGAAATGTGTTGTTTATTAGAGCAGCATTTCTCAACCTGTGGGTTGCACCCCAAAAGTGGGCTGCAAGAATATATGAAAGGATCGTGAACAAACTTTAAAAATGGATTCTCCTTCAGAGGAGAAAAACATGGGAAACCATGGCTTTTCCCTTGCAGGCTGGCAGAGTTCCCGCCTGCAAGGGGCTGCTTGGGACCCCCCTCATACACCCACCCCATGCCCTACATACTGTGGGGCTAGGGTCTGAGGGCAGGGGCAGCAGGTCGGGAGTGAGGGGCACTGCCATTGATGTTTATATTGATGGGTCCTGGTACAAAGATGGTTGAAAACAAGTCTGTTAGACCATGGCACAACTCACACCTGCCTAAGGTAGCATTGGATGGATGTTGTAGCTGTGATGATCCAGGGAATATGTGAGAAGCAAGGATTTCTGGAAGTGATATCTTTTATTGGACCAACTGCATGGTTGGGATAGACTGCATTTGAAAGCTTGTCTAATGTCTAAGTCTATCCCAATCATGATATCACCCAATAAAAGATATCACCCACAAAAATCTTTGCTTCTCTTCTTATACCTAAGCAAGCCATGGCAGAATCGTCACCAATTTAGCAGTTCCTGTGTCAACCTGCTACCTTCTGATAGAAAACCAGGCATGGCTGGACATCAGTCTTAAAAATCCTTGGGTTTTCTAATTTTTGCTTTGGTTCTATTAGCAGTCAGGGTAACTGAGACCAGCCTTTGGGATCTTGTAATGTATATGGAGGTACATTTTGACACATACATGGCCCAAATGGAAGCAACAACCTCCTCTGAATCTTCTTCTCCCCCACAACGTTCCCTGTCCCACTTTCACCTCCGCCCCCACTCTGCAAAGCTGGATGTAGCTGAGAGTCTGGGCCAAAATAATGAGTCTTATGTAATAGGTAAAAAATGTTGGGGAATGAGATTTCATGAGATTTCTGAAAATACACTTGCAGTTTTGGCAAGTGCAGCTGTTTGCATAAGTCAGCACGGTTTTATATGGCTGTAAATGGATGCACCCTCCACTCCAACCCTTTTAGCAGCTTTTAAAACCTTTTTAATAAAATTTACTTGCAAGCATCTGGGAAAGAAGTGCTAATGTTATGGTAGAGAGGGTGAAGGATGCCATGTAGTCACTTGAAATCCAGCTCACATTTGGTTTTTTTACTGAATCAAAGAGAACATTTTTGAAACCTAGTTTGATGGGTTTGAAAAGCTCCAGTGGACATTTATCGGGTTTTGAAGCAAACTACTCTTGAAAGTGAAGGATTATTAGTACTGGCTAGAGCCAAGTATACGTTGTTGAGCCAAGATCCTTTGCCTGAATCTGTTGCAGCCCTGCTATTCTAGTGCTGGCCTCCTAAGGTCCGGGAATCCCAGGGATGCTGAATTATTCCAATTTGAGCACTGAAATACAACATAACACCATACCTCATGGATTATTAAGAGCTCTTTTGTTATTTTTGGTAATTCCACTGGCTGTACTTAAATGTTGCCAGTCTCATGAAATCACTCTCAAAAAATATGGAAACTTTTCCTTTTCACTTTTGATACGTTGGAGAAAGAGATTGCTTGTTACTGTTAGTATAATGTACTGGCTTTGGGGAAGTATGTCAGAGAGAAGAATGGGAGCTGCAGAAAAAGCATTTTGGGCTGTACCTGTAATAATAAAGTAATACAATTTATATTGCCTGATAAAGCAACAACTTCAGTTCTCACTGACTTTCATGGATGCTGAGACTGCTCATAGGATGGGGTCCTTGCAGTGAATTTCATTTGATGATCCTAAGATATGTTACATTATCTTTCAACCTCCCCACTATGATATAGGAAAGTTTTATTCCCAGGATACAGAAGGGCAGTCTGAAGTATGGAGAAGCTGGTCACTTGTCCACAGTTGCACAAGAAAATCTCAGCAATTGAGACTCCCACTGTAGATACAAAGTGGATTAGAAATTAGATCCAAGAGATTCAAGAGAGTGCCAGGCAAGGCTGGAAGATATTGAAGTGAAACGGGAGGAAAATTATTTCTTAGTTTGGTTGATGAGGGAGAACTAGAGTTGCTTTATATGAGACTAATGCATGGCTCAGGGATATCATAGTCTTTCCCCTAGAAGATGGTGTAAAAATATTTCACTAAACAGAAACAGAGAGAGTAAGAGAAGTAATGATGACAATGGAAATCTGTTGGAGTTTGTGAAAATAAAGCAGTGGGTAGAACACAGCTTTTCAAGAGACAGGCATTTTTTGAGATTAGAAGATATAATTGACAACATCTGCTTTTGTGCTTGGGCATTGCAAAGGAACCTAATATAGGTATAACCAGTTCACAAACTCCATTTTCTAAAGTCTCGTATATTTTGTGCCCTGGTGAACAAGCTCTAGTTGTGGTGGAACACCTTCGGTGCCCACCGCTCTTAGGGCTGAGAGCAGGCAGCTGGCAGGTGCGGGCCAGCCCTGATGAGGTGCCCATTTTAGATCCAGGCTTTCAGGACTGAAGCAGCAGTCTGCTGCACGCAGCCAAGAAGGCAACACCTGGCTGAGCTGCTGCTCGCAACACCTCGGAGGTAAGGGAGGAACTATGGGGATGGCAGGAGGTTCCTACAGGCCCAGTGGGGTCCCGAGCCCCATGGAGAAGGTCCAGCCTTACAAGGGGGGCTAAGCTTGTGGGTCTACAAAGGGGCTAGGCAAGCCTCTGATTAGACCTGGCAGATGCGAGGCTTAGGGCCCAGGTGAGCCCGGTTGAGAGAAGAGCTGCTCCATTAAGATCTGTAGGACTCTAAGGAAGCCCAAGGGGAGATGGCCATATGGTGGGCCCCAGAAGGGGACCCCTGCTGTCTACAGAGGGCAGCAGCTACTAGACTAAGTCTCTGATCCCTCGACTGGTCAACATAAGGGGGCCAAGGCCGAAGGGCAATCGAGCCCACCATGATGGGCAGGCCAGGGCTGCGGAGAGCCATATGGCACCCCAACTGGCCTGGAGGCAGGGCCAGGGCCTCAAACAGGCCACAGGTCCTCTTGAGGGGAAGGACGTCACAGCCAAAAGAGGGTAGGGGTCAGTCAGCATGCACGCTGCTATGAAGGTGGCAGCCAGCAGAAGGAGGTTGTCATTGAAGGCCTAGGAGGGAGAGCAGCCCAGGAACTACACACAGCCCAACAGGGACAAGACCAGGGCAGGTAGGCATGCTTGGTCCAGGGTAAGACTGAAAACTGCACCCTGCTGGGGAAGGGTGGTCTGGTGGGGCTGTCCATGGTGGGACAGCCCCACCAGAAATGCCAAACCAGTTACCTCCCCGGTGAAAGGTGGGTAGGGGCGCCTGATAACCCCAGCCTCCACCCTCTGGTGGGTCATTAAGACTGGAGGGTAGTGGGGCCAAGCACGCTCAGGGAGACGCACCTGAGCCTGTAGGGGTGTAAGACTCCGAGGCCCCAGTAGAGGGGCAGTGTGTGGGCCCCAGCAAGGGGGCAGAGCAGTTACCCCAGTAAATGGATGGAGTACATGGGGTTAGAAGCCTAGAGAACAGTGGAGTGCCCACAGGGTGAATGTGTTGAGTCCCAGAGAGAAGGACATGTGCAACTCAAGGATGCCATCTGTGAGGTATGGGACACGATAAGGGTAGGTCAGAGTTGTGTATAAACCCAAAGCATTGGGGTCTAAAATGGGAAGCCTCCCACTTATTGTAACACCATTTTACTTTACATCAAAGGCATGGCAGGTGAGACCAGGCAGATTGCCCTAGACAGGCGGGTGAACCGGTACTGTGACTGGGCCTGGGAGATTGTCCCCATCACATCTAGTCCTCCTTTTTTGCATATATCAGTTACTCAAAAATTAAATAGAGCATCTCTTGGTACCAAAATAACTAGCATAACCTGCTAACATGTCACAGCAAACCATTCCCTTTGGTGCAGCCAGTGGCATCAGCAAATCTATAGACAGCAGGAACATATGTAGCATGCTCTGGTGGTACACCATTGCTATGCTGCACATGTATGGTAGAGGTAGTGTCCCTTAGGATGGTAGTTACAATCTCTGGATGTTATGTGAAAAGGAAAACGGGGTCATTGATCCTCTCCCACAGTGTGTATACAAGGGAAGCAGAGAGTCAGATAAATTCCTGGCGCAACTCCATTTAACTCAATGAAGTTATACTAGGCCTGGACTTGACCCATTGTGCACATCTTCTGTGTGAAAAAAAACCAAAGCGGTGGGAACAGCTCTTCTTCCTGCCCCCTGTGCTCCCTGACCATGCCTTTGCTTTTCTCTTTCTTTTCATAGAAATCCTTCTGTGCCTAAATTTATTTCCAGTCTTTTATTTAGTTACAGCTACATGCTACAGTGCTTCAGTTCATTCTTGCTTTCTGGTAGATTATAAGGAGTTGAAGCTCATGACTCCTTTGCATAAGTAGAGCTAAATTCTGAATAATACTCCCAGTCTACTTTTGGGAAAGTGTTTTTTTCTCTTTCCTAATAGTATCATATGCTCTCCTAAGGCTGACAGTGATTCTCTTCCACCTCACCCCCCCCCAAGTTCTTTACTTTTAACTAGTCCTTAGAAGTTTAGAAACTAGCACATGCAAAGCAGTCAGAGCTACCATTTGGTTTTGCTCAGTGAATAGGGAGATCCGTAACTACTTTGTATTACTGCACTGGGCCACAGTTGTCAAACAGATACAGTTCTTATCACCTTTGTGTGGCATTATGGCTCTGATTCAGCAGGGTCTTCAAGCGCACGCCTAACTTGAAGCATGCGAGCAGTACCCTGAAAGTCAGCACTTTCCTCAGTACCTTGTTGAATCAGGACACAAATCACACAAGAACCAGTTTTTGGATCAAATTTTCTAAAGCAGTTTTAATTTAATCCTGCCCTCAAATTTGTCCTCCCCCACCCCCAAATAAATGATGGGTGGAGCATTTTTTGCACCAAGGCTGACTTTGAAAACCTGCCCCTTATTTCCCTAGGGGCCTAGGCAAAGTCTGTACAGAAATACAGCACAAGCTATATGAATAATGAAAAAAGATCTTCTGGCAAGTCCATACACTGCATGCCACCAGCTGATGGCAGGGAACAAATCTGGCAGAGGAGCAAAATTAGTGGCCGTTTTTGAAAGTTTGACTCAACAGTTTATTCTTAGTAATTTGGGTCTGGATCTAGCAAGGTACTTTAGCTTATACTGACCATGAAGGGAGCGTTCACATAAAGTTAAGCACATGCATAAGTACTGGAACCATCAAATCATACAGAGTGGCATGTGTAAGCGTATGTTCTTATGGAAGAGCTGAACTTCTCAGACTACGGATTTAGTTTGAATGGCTTTTACAATATTTGTTTTTTCACTTTTTTCAGGTCTAGATAAAAAACCTGAGATTTTTGTAGGGCTTAGATAGAGCCTTCTCCCTTTGTTTAGACAGAAGCCAATATCGTAGCTCCAATTATTGTATTTAAAGAGCGGTGCTCAAAATAGCACAAGGCTGACAAGAGGCTGTTATCTAAACAGAGCATGTTCTTTTCCATTTTATCATGTATATGATGTTTAAAGAAGGGCATTGGGTTGATATAACTATAAGTGAGACATTTACTTCTTTGGTTGGCTAGGTAATAAAACAGGATCTAAAGTAAGCACCAACAAGAAAAGGGGAACCCCCTGGTGGTGTTGACCCAATGAGTCATTGCAATTAATTTTTAATGATATTGCAGTAAATGCCAGTTTACTATCTAGTCAACTCCATTAGCACTAAGTCTTCCTTTTTCAGGTAGGAATACATTTAACTGCTGAAGGTATGTGAGCCTGAGGAAGAATGGCTACAAAGATGACGCAGTGATCCTATGTCCGTCCATCCTATGTAAGCCCTCATTCTGAATGCACTGAATCATCTGTGGTTCCAGCTCACCTTGGCCTAGCAGTGGTTCACTCAGAGTTTTTGGCCAAGCCAGAATCACATCTTCTGGTTTCATTAGGAAAAAAGTTGTAGACCTGCTGTTTCCCAGTGGAATTATTACTTAAACCATATTTATAGTAAACGTTCACATGAGGTTAATAGCATAGGAGTCCTTTGCACTGTGAGAGCCTTTTTCATCCAGTGCACAGATGATCTGCAACAGCCATTTTTTTTGGTTTCTCAAAAAGTGAAACTGGACATTAGCTGATGTCTTGGGTCCAGATAGGGTTCTGCCTTGCTTTTCGTACAACAACCCTAGATTTGCACATCATTGTCCTTTCTTCCATTGTTGCTGTTTGACGTAGTTGTATATTTGTAAGTGTTGTATCTTTGAAGGAGAAGATACCCAAATTCTGGCCTCTTTGGACTTGAAATATCCCTGGGGAATTGGCAGAATGTACTGCTTAATGTCATCCAACAGCAAGCAGGCATGTCATAGCATATGTCAGACTCTGAAATATGGCAGGGTTGTGATTGTGTATGCAGGGGCCCGAAGCTCACATGTGTTTGCATGTGTGTGTTGTGCATGCAGTATATATGGAATGTATGGTCTGTGAGCTTGTGGCAAGTTAGCATGTACACAAGTGCACTTATTGAGATGATGATATCTCTGCAATGTAATTGC
>NW_005842290.1:1223184-1287722 GCF_000455745.1 Alligator sinensis | reverse complement strand
GTAGGGAAAAATCGTAGTGAGGTTTAGAAAGCCTAAGTGGCAGTGTTAAAAACTTGTTTAGGGCACAGACAAATGACCAGGTAAGCCATGACAAGCTAAGCTTGGGCTGTAAACAAGGATGCTACTAAGCTGGGGCTGTAACAGTTGCTATCAGTACTCATATGTCACAGATTTGAGTGTGCACATGGAAGAGGCTAGCCATGAGGTGCATCCATAGCAGGTGGTGGGCTTTTGGAGCTCTGCTGCTCCCAGTGCAATGTGCTGCAGCCCATGGTGGGACATAGGGAGAAAGGCACCCCACAGTCTCCAAGTTCAGCATCCATGGCCTACTGTGAAAAAAACCCCAACGTTTACCAGGCAATGACTTTCCAGAGAGGATATGGTGCCATTTTCAAAATGCAAGAGCAACAGCATGGATGCTCCCTGTCTACAACTTCTTAACCTGCTATGTACCAACCAGTACCAGCTCAGGATGAAGTATCTGGGTTGCTGCCCACAGTTATGCCCTTCCATGGACTCCTCACCCTCATGAAAGAGCAGTTGTAAATGATACTGTGGTAGGGCCAGCACCAAAGGGCCAAGATGGACCATTTTGTTATGCAGTACTTGATGAACCTGTGTGACCTGGTCTTATTTGATGGTGGCAACAGCCAGGAGATACAGATATCCTGGCAAAGAATTAATATAGTTTTCTCTAAGACCATCCATGATCTGTTAGCTGTTGGTTCTGGGTACAGGAAAAAAAACCCATGTACATATGGGATGAATCTTTTGCTGCAGACAGGGGATGACCAACATTGGCAGGAAAACAAGTTGAAGAAGGCCACTTGCCTGGAAATCTGTGTAGAGATATTCCCAGAACTAGAGAGGCAGACTGCCAGTGTGAGAGTCAGCTTACCATTCACTTCTCCATATTTAAGATATCTAGAAGTGGACAACCCCCAGCTACCACAGGTCTGCTGTGAACCCGTGCACTATGTAATGGGGTTCTCCACCAAGGGTGGTAGTGATGCCCCTGGAGCCCCCCCACTCAGTCCTTGCCAATCTGGCTGTCTTTGTGCGGTCTCTCCTTTGCTTGCCTCCACACCTCTATATATATTTTTTTTTTAGAAAAAAAAAAAAAGATGGAGATTGACTCAAGACTTCCCAAGTCTGATCTCAGGCTACTAAGCTCAGGTGTCTCCACTCTAAGCCTTAAAGGCTAATTTTGTAGCTCTGACTGCCCCTTACACTATGCCAATGCTTTGCAGAGGTTACCAGTTAGACATCAGTGGGCACTATGCCCCAACCAGACAGCAGGGCACCTCAGGCCTATATATCCTTGTCAGGGCCTATGCCTTCCCAGCCTCAGCCCCTTTCTACCACTGGTTCCCTTAGCCTAGGCCCACTGTGCCTGGCCTGGCTTCTGCAGTCCAGTCCTTGATGGACACCCTGCCTATAACAAACTTAGCCTGCTCTTGGTGTAACACATGATACCAATAGCTTACTATCTGCAGCAAAGCTTCCCCTTCCCTTGGCTTTGCTCCTTTGTCAAACACCAGGGCTCAGGTGACAACCCTTAGAACAGCTCTGGAGTCAGCCTGGCATTCCCCTGCAGTTGTCTTAGCCTGGAGATCTTCATCCAGTGCAAGACTCAACTACCTGGCCAGCTCAGGGCTTATACGCCTCAAGCCTGGCCCCCTCTGGGTCAGATGGCTCCTTAACCACCTGTAGTGGTTCCTCCTTAGGGCCTTAATGACTTGGAAGGGCTGCTGGAGTTAGGCTTTGCACTGTTGGTTTATTGTGGGCTGTCAGGGCTATAGTAAGCAGTGATAGTCACTCGTCTCTAGTCGCCTATTCTTTTGCAGCCAACTCACCCTCTAGAGAAAGCTCTTGACTAACCACATGTGCAGCCCTTTACCAGGATGGGCTTGTCCCCTATCTGGGCAGCAGGGCTTTGCCATTGCTTTGCAAGTCTAGTTGCAGCTTTGCTTCTTAAAGTAACAGGAGCCTCTAGCTCTCTGGTACATCCTGGCATGAGCGAGTCTATTGTAGGTACTGTTGCATGGGGTTGGCAGTGCTGTTGTGTGGCTGATATCAAGATAGGGTGCTTACAGTGTCAGGCTAGAGGCAGCTGGGCAGTAGCTGCATCATAAGCAACAGGCTGAAAACCACTGTCATAACCCTGCAAGCATCCAAACAAAAGAAAAGCAGTATCTGGTTGTATACTAGAATATAGAGTAAGAGGTGTTATCTGGGCCCTGTGACCCCAGAGCTTTAGTGGGCAGGAAGGTGACAGGAATAGCCTGTCCTGAGAGGGCATTAAAAAAATCACAATCCCTTTAAGATCCCTGGGTCATTCAGTGATAAATTTACTGCTGCTATCAGGGCTAAACAACATGCAGCATTATGTGTTTGCAGTTCTTTTGAATAGGGTCTGTCTTACTTTGCACAAGTTAAATGGTTTCTCCAGGGTCCTAACTGAAATACACTTTAAATAGCCTTTCTTTGAATTAATATTACACCTTTACAAAGAAGCATAGCATTCATCTCCCTGAGAGTTTCCTGTGAATATACTATAAATATCAAATTATTTCTGGAGAAATGGTCTCTAAGCAAATCCCATCTTGAATCAAAAGTATCTCTGCAGGAGTTACCCTGTGTAGAGGAGACTGAAACTTCAGACACTTCATTGCTTTCAATTTAATTGAAATCCCACCTCATGTGTCAAACTAGAAATCAGTTATGGTATTTGTAGGGGATTTCCAAGGACCTCAAATACCATTGTCATGAGCACAGCATAGATAGCTAAATCAATTATATTAGTAGGTAGGTTGCTACCTCTCTGAAAGGGTCCTTGAGGATAAAACAGTAAAAAAACAAACAAACCACAGAATGATTTTGCTTTACTATATTAATTATTGGTGCCTGAAATAGAAAATCCAGTTTTTATACCGGCTACTCATAGGTGTTGCTGTAGTTAGAATAAATTCCTAAATGGTAGAGAAAAAGCAGAAGAAACATTTTACAGCTTATATTTGATATAGTAGGTCCAGATTTTTAGCTCTTTGGATAAGGTAGTAATATAATGCTTTCACCTTGGGTTGGTTTTGTGGGATTTTGGTGGGGGGGAGGGTTGGTGAGGTTTATAAATAAAGCTTATAGGAAAAATGTTTGCAGCTGTTGCAAGGTTGTTTTTATCTGTTCTGCAGTGATAGAAGCAGAACTTGCCAGCTTTGTCTTCACGGAAAACTCTGCCCCTAGGGGCTTGATCCATTTATGAGATTATTCATTCACAGAGAATCTATTTAAAGTAAATTTACTCCAAGCAAAAAATAAACACGTGTCGCAGTATTTTCCTTCTGTCTTAATAATAAGGTTGTTTACTGCTTAAAAACATTTAATACAACTCTGTTTTTGTGCCTTTTTCATTCCACAAGATACTCATTTCTGACCATCCTCTCACACTGTGCTATTGACTTTTTATCTGTTTTAGTGCATTATAGAAAAGAAGTGCTGCTTTATAAAATACTGCTGACATAATGGATGAATGTTATTCATCATGCTGAAAGTAAGATAAATAAAGACTGCACTGAAATACATTTTAAATAGAAGCATTGAGAAAGGTTTTGATTTGTCATTGAATATTAGGGAAAGTGGTAAGAAGAGACAGGTGTATGAAACGCTCAGTCATTTATCATAATATTGAAAACAGATGCAAAGATTGGCTGACTGTTGCAAACAACTGAGGTATGACTGCATGCTTCAGTGCTTTGTGTGAAAGCACCTTGGCAATGCTAAGACACCAGAGGGGTAAGCACAGCAAAGGTAGATAGCAATCTCATCAGAAGACATGTTATTTCAAGTGGATTTACAACTTGTTTTTCAGCATGGTGTATTGAATTATCATGTGAGAAGGACAGGACATCTCTGAAACAAGGTACTGAGAACTGCAGCTTCAAAAATGTGTATATTTGGTATGTAGCCTGTATAAAAAGAGACACTCAAACAGGGAAGTTTTGAGTAAGTAGCCTTTGGGGATAACTCAGTACAAAGGTCTACAGACCTGGAGATCCTGCTCTGGAAAATGTTTGTGTTGCTCAGTACTAAGCTCATGAACAAACTTATGTTACTGGCAGCCCTGTATATATATTGGTATTCCTGTTTTGCAGAGCCACAGGCAGTAAAACACTGACAATTTCTCGATGTTGATCGAAATTTAGAACTCCTGTAAGTGGCTATGACTTCTGCCATCTCTGAATTTAGCCCAGTGCCTGTAATGCCCAGCTTTCGTATGAAGGATCCTCCTTCATTCTGGATGTGTCCCATGGCAAAAGAGTCCAAAAAAAGTCAATTTGTTTTACATCACTTTCTGGTTGCTGATTAACAAAATGATTTGACCTTCGAGAAGGCAACATTAAGGGAAATAGAAAGGGAAATGAAGTAATTTAATTTATTCTAGGAGGCCATGAAGAGAACCACAGGTTGCTAACTAAGGGGCTCACACTAAAAAGAAAATATTTGGAAGGTGGATAAATAACCAGAGCCGCTGTCTACACTTCGACATCTAATTGTGTTGCAATCACCTCTTATGATTCAGCTGTAAGCGGGGACAAGACCTAACCCCATTATAACTATGCTGAACAACATAATCTCCTGGCTAGTACAGACTGGGTGTCCTAACTGTTGCATAGATGGTAGCAGGAATAGGCTCTTGGGAAATGGTAGTGAAAGAAGGGCAGGTTAGCTTTGCTGGAAATCAGGGGCTAGCGTTTGCATTTTCCTCTAGAAACTGAAGTAGAATAAGGTAGGAAGACATGTTAGTATGAAGTCCGGTAGAAGGCAGGGTAGGGTGTTACAAGACTAACTTGTTCAGAGGGGCATACGCTTTCATTAGTGGCAGCCAACTACATCAGAAGCATCTGCTGAAGCAGGCTGTTGCCAATGAAAGCAATGCAGCAGTGAACAGGAGGCATGATGAAAGTTTTGCCTGCTTGGTAGCTGACACCTGAAGTACTTGTTATTTGTGTGTGTGCATGGATCCCACGTCTCATGCATCAATGTAAAGAACTGCATCCTTGTTATTTTATTAGATAAGGTATATGGTGCGGACTCTGAACATCACAGGTCTGGTCCTGTGAGCAGTGGGAGCTGAAGTCACTCCGGTTGAGATCCAATCAAGGACTCAAGGGCCTAAAACACCACAGTCCATTTATTCAAAACCTTGTAACAGCTGTATAGACTCCCGATACCATGTGGGGACAGTTAAAGACCTCAGAGTGGATCTGAAACAGAGCCCACTGAGCAAAGAGGTGCCTGACATCAGCACACTAAATAACAGGGGAAGCTGGACACAGGGTTGCTAAAGCATCTTGCTTCTGAAGGTGCTTCCATCTGCAGTCTTGACCCCTTTTCTCTCGGGAAGACCTATGCCCTTTCTTTCAGGGAACGGAGCAGGACTCGCTTGTAAAACAGTCAAAGAAAAAAGTATTAATGCTCTCCTTGTCTGTAATATCCTAGTGGTTTTACCAAGGAAGCATGTTCAATTCCCTCTGTCTGAGCGGCCTCCAAGTCCCAGGGGAGTGGCCAAGCCCCTAGCTCAAGGGTTTGGTACTCTCCTTACCTCCTGGTGACTATGTGTTACCATGTGATGCGTTGCCATAACCACTAGGCTGCAGAGATGCTTCTTTGACACAGAGAGAGGCTTTTGCAGAATTTTGAAGCAAAATTAAGCACCTTCAGGATTAGGCTGCAGCTAAATGGGAGTTTTCAGGATCACACTTTTTCACAAAGGCACCTAAATTCTGCATAAGGTGCACTTCAAGTGGGCAAGTCCTTTATTAGAGGACCCTCAACCTCTAAAAAAGGCAGCTGACACCCTGCAGGGTTGCTTCCTGTATGGACAGTCTGGGGAAGGAGAGAGGTATTTTTCCTATTTGATTCCTTCCCTCCATTAGTCCCTGTAGAAACATGCCCTGTGACAGGAACTTGATTATTTCCGTGTGCCCTGGCTCGGCCTAGGTTACTTGTTCCACTCTGTGTTGTTTATGCAATGTTCCTTTGTCTTTGCTGTTGGGCAAATGCTAAAAATAAGAATTTGCTTATCTAATTTGTATGGATCTTGGTTCACAGTATATGTGATTTCACTACCTCCCTTTTCCCCCCAAGCAGTGGACAGATTTTCCAGGCCTTATGACTATGGACTGTGTGTTCATTGCTGTCATAAATAAGAGGGTATTTTTTTCTAATATTGACATCTTAAATTAAGACACCCTGGCTTCTTCCACAGGGAATAGTTAGAGAAAGTACATTTCCTGCTTCTCCTGACTGATCAGACTCCTGGCTCTGTGACTGGGAGATCTAATTATATTTATTTCCAGTGCTGGAAATCTAATTAACAGCCTCCTAAAAAAAAAAAAAAAATTATTGTAAAAATGGCTTTAGAAATGTGCTTTATTTGGGGGGGGGCTAAACCCATTAATTCTTCCTTCCATGTCTTTTCTTTAAAATAAATGCAGGTGTTGTCCTGGTGTTAGGATCGTAATTTGGGAGATGGAAGATTACTATTTATCCATAAAGCAGTTATGGTAGAGGTTGTTCCCTTTGTGGTTTGCAGAAAGACACCGTGTCTCTAGGGCTAAGTACAGACATTCAAAAAGTCCAAGCCTAAATTGATTCAATCTTTGCAGGTTAGTCTAACCTGCATAGATTGACCCAATTTGCAAATGAATAGACATTCACTGTTGATTCCAGAAATGAAGCTGCCTGCAGCAGCTCATGCCAGAAGCAGGAAAGTTTGGGGGGTGCTAGAGCAGCCATCCCTTCCCTTCAACAGTGCCCAAAGGAAGTTGGGGTGGGGGGTGGCCAGGCCCCGGCAGGCCTGAGTATGATTGGGGAGGAGTTTAAGCCCCTACCCTGGCCTGCAGGGATCCCAGCCCGAGTGTGCCTGGAGGGGGAGGGGGAAAGCAGCCCTTGCCAGACTTTTTGGATGTGGGGAGGGAGTGTAGCCATGCCGTGGCTGGCACTGAGCAGCAAGAGAGGGGGTATGACCAGACCCCTCCCACCGCCCTGTGGTGGTGGAGGAGGTGGAGCGGGAGAGCCCTGTCCACTGCAGCTTTGCTCTGGGCTCCCTGTACTGAGGCCAGGCCATTTTTTCTCCCCCTGCCCCACAGTGGGGTCCAATGCTATGCCCCACCAGCCCTGCGGCAGCCTGCCTCCAGCCCCTTGGATGGGGAGGAGGAGGAGGGAGAGAGCCTTCCGTGACAGCCCAGCCTGGATGCTGAGGTAGCGCCACACAGAGTCCCCCCACCCCACAGAGAAGGAGGGGAAGAGCCCTGGGTTGGGCCAGGCTGTCGGGATGAGCAAGCACTGTGCAGCGGGTGTGGCGGCGGCAGCAGCTGTGGGCACATGAGCCCTTGCAGCAGGCAGCTGCTGGGCTCTGGGCCCACTGGCACCTACAAGCCAGCCCAGGCAGCCATGGGCAAGATGAACTCATCCCATGTGCCCAGTCTGGTTGCCAAGGTGGCCACCTGCAGCTGCAGGAGCAATGCTTCTGTGTGGCTGCTTGGCCAGCTGCTGTCTATGCATGCTGGGCTGGGCTGTCAGAGCCTAGCCTGTGCCAGCCCTGCTATCTGCCTGCCTTGCCCGGGGCTGAGCAGGGCCAGCTGTGGGTATTGCTGAGGGCAGGTGCAGAGGGGCCAGCCCAGGCAGGGCCCGTCCCAGCCAGCTGTGGCTCTGTGACAGCCCAGCCTGACCGGCATCTGGCCATGCCGCTGGCCCTTCCACTGAAGCAGCAAGTGTGGGGGGAGATGACCCTGACAGGGGCTGTTCTGCCCTGGCCACGCAGACCCTAGCTGCAGTCCCTTGGAGGGACAGAGGAAGAGGGAATAAATGTCCTCTCTGCCCCTTTGCCCCAGGGGGCCATGCTTGGCCAGTATCTGGCCACACCCTTGCCCTTGCTCTGGCTAGAGAACAGAGGGGCAGGGCTAGCCCTGCTCTCTGGAGCAGACTGCACAGCCCAGCCTTGGGCTGAAAAGCATGCTGGGATGCTGGGGGATTCTGATTTAACTTGAACCAGTAAGGGGTCTGGGACAGAAGTTTCATAAACTGGTTTGGCCTAAATGAATTAAGTCTGATACTACATTCAGCTAGGTTTATCTTAACCAGTTTCAGCCATTTTGAAATTGGTTTATGTGCATCAAACTTCTGTTCTTTTACAGGTTTAAACCAGCTTCTGATCACTTAAACCAGTTTATGTGCAACTTCTGACCCTAGCCTAGGAGTGAAAGGGCAGTTTGATCTCCAGACTCATCCTGTCCCCTTCAGCTCGTATATATTGTAATAAATGGACATAGCTGTCTGTAAGAAGTGGGATTGAAACCGCCATCAAATAGGCCCTAGGTAGTTATAATGTGGCCAGGATTTGAACCAGAGTAGACTTATTCCTCTGCTGACCTTTGGAACCACAACTGTGTTGGAATGTTCTAAACTTTTGTCTCATGGCGGCCATTTTCGAGACACAGGACCAACATATAGTCTTGCACCTACTTAGTTTAAGGACTCGGATACTCAGCCACTTTTCGCAAGTTCAGCAGATAGCTATTCAAGCACCTTCACACACCCTTGATATATACATATACCCATGTAATGTGTTTATACTAGTAAGTCATGCACCCAGTTTTAAAAGATCTGCCTGTGATATTCTTCCTTGAGTCAGCTGGAAGCATGTGAATAGGTGACCTGCCTATTGTATAAGGCCTAAATCATACTGAAGGCAGAAAAGCCATTTTATGTGTATCTTGTGTTCTTCTCTTTTATGATGCAAATCAGCAAACAGACATGCCTAGGTAGTATACCATTAGATTTTCCAGGATTTCTGTGGCACTGCACAGCCATCTGCTATTAATGGCTAAGAAACAACAAACTGATAAATGATGTGACAGTCTGAGGTAGTATACCTTCTGCTTGAGGTTATGCAATTGCTGTATCACTGAATACCTCAGTATATGTGAGGTCAGGCATAGACTCTTATATCATGTAGCTTCCAGAACAGGGATAATGCATTTTTGATCATCTTTATTGGCTCTCACTAAAATTGGACCACCTTAAGAAAACTGGATGGCTGAAGCCTAAGGAAAGCAGTCCAGTCAATATTTGAAAATGGTATCTTGGAGTAGCAAAATTTTATGCAGAAGCAAGATGAACATATCAATTGCTAATGGCAGGTCTGAGGGATGGGGGTAAATCAGAGGCAGAGGAAAATCCAGACCAGATAAAAGTACTGTTAAGGTGGATACATAACTGGTTGGATCATCATAATCAGTGAGTAGTCATCAATGGCTCAATGTCTAGTTGGGCAGAAGTATCAAATGGGATTCCCCAGGGTCCGGTGTTCTTTAATATCTTTATAAATAATTTGGAAAATGGGATCCAGTGCATGCTTAGCAAATATGCCAGTGGAAGGAGTTGCAGACACTGTGGAGGGTAGGGCTAGGATCCAGAATGACCTGGATAAACTGGAAAATAGTCCACAGTCAACCAGATTAAATTAAATGAGGACAAGTGCAAAGTCCTGAACTTGGGACTAAATAATTGCATGTGCATATCCAGACTGGGGAATGACTGGCTAAGCTGCAGTATTGCAGAGAAGGGCCTGGGTGTTGAAGTAAACCATAAGCTGAATATGAGCCAACAATGTGCTTTTGTTGGAAAAGACCAACAATATACTGGGTTGTATTAAGAGGCATATCACTTGCAGATCAAGGGAAATGATTCTCTCTGTTCAGCACTGATGAAGCCGCACCTGAAGTACCATGTTCAGTTGTGGGCCCTATGCTTCAAGGAGAACATGGGCAGATTGGAAAGAGGCCAGTGAAGAGCAGCAACAATGACCATAGGCCCAGGGAACATGACTTATGAGAAAAGGCTGAAAGTCTGGGGAAGATAAAACTGAAGAGGGATTTGATAAAAGTCTCCAAATATGTGAGGGGTGATCATAGAGAGGACGGACATGGTCTTTTCTTTGTGGCTGTAGGGGACAAGAGTAGGAGCAAGGGACTCGAGCTGCAGCGGAAGCAATTTAGGTTAGAGATTAGGAGGAACATTCTGACTATGAGGTCAAGCACTAGAACAAGCTATCTAGAGAAACTGTGGGATCTCCAAACATGGAGAGCAGGTTGAACAAACACTTGGCTGAGATGGTTTAGTTAGGCATGATTCTGCCTTGAGTAGTGGGCTGGACTACATGACCTTGTGAGGTCCCTTCTACCTCTACTTTCTTATGATCCTACATGCAGTTAGGGCAGTGGAGAAGATTAGAGAGGTATTCTTTAGAGGAAGGACTGATTTAACTATGGGACTGGCCAAAGAAGAAAGAAACTGGAGAGAGTATGGCTTTGTTTTGGAGGAGAAGTTGTCTACAGGAGAATTTATGTACAAAAACTATATGGGAGGAGTAGATCCTGATTCTTTGGGAGACTCGTGAGTTAAGCCTGAAGAACATTCAAGAGCAGTGAGGTAACAGGGGCAGGAAAATGTGGATCAGTGTTTTATTTGTTTGTCAAGAGCTGTTTATTTCTTGTGCTAGATAAAGTAAAGAGCAATTGGTTTATGGAACCCTTTGCAAAGCTCTGTTGCTGTGCTGTCTATTTGCTTCCATTGTCATGTGTTCCTGAATACGTGAACTGTTAGCCAAGAGTGCCTGTGTGGTTGGAGTTCTGGGAAAGGGTGGGCTTATGCTGCTGTGGAGCATGGCTGGGAGGTCACATTTTTGCAATAGGCCCGTACCTAGAAACTGTGCCAGGACAGCCAAGGAAAGAAGCAGTGCTGGAGCCTACTTGGACCAAGCATGTGGCTAACTAGACGCAGCCACCTGGCTAGTATCCAGCTCCAGCAAAGTTCTGTGGTGGACCTGGTATCAGATTTTGGTCTCAGCTGCATCTGAGTAAATGCAAATAATTGTAAGGACTTCAAGTCAGGTAGTCCAGATTTACATCAGTGTAACTAAAATCAGAGTCTGGCTTCTTGCCTGAAACCTCCATTTCTGGGATAGGTCAGATTTTTTAAGGAAATGGTGACTGATGAAGGCAGCTCCTCTTTGATAATCTGATATGGTGACAAAAATGTCACTGTAATTCTGAATTGAATACTCTGAGGCATGTACTGAGTCTGCTTCCTCATGCAGCCCTTATGAGACTTCAGGGAACACTGAATTCAATTATTACAAGAGAGATGCAGTTGGACATAAAGGAGCTCAGAGGAGGGAACTTGAGGGATTAAGGAGCTACAAAAACAGCCAAGATTAAAAGAGCTAAATATGTCTAAGTGATTAAGAGGAGCATTTTTCATTAACTACAAATTCAGTACTGGAAGGGTGGAAACAGTGGGGAGAGAGAACTGTTTAATATGATATATAGTATACTAACCATGATGTTTAGCATGATGTATAGTGGTTTGCTCTGCTCAGAGGAAGCTCATTATAATAGGGAAATAATAAGAAACAATATAAAGACATTATGAAAAGTACGTTACAAAAGAAACTGAGAAATATGTCCTGACATTGAGACATGGAGTAGTTTCTTTTTCATGGGGAGCAGCTGAAGTTGCTGTTGCTAAGAATATTTAATATGAGAATGGATAAAACATCTTGCCGTCTCTGCTGTCTTGGATTCTGAGCTTGTGTAGCCGTTTCCTTGAAGATGCAGGATGAAATCCTGGTTTCAGTGAAGTCGGTGGGAAGCTTCGTCGTATTGTCTCCATTGGGACCAGAAGTCTGCAGGAAGTTTGCAAAATTAACTTCCGTCTGTGCCTGTAGCTGGAGGAAGTGCATTTACCCATTACATTATGGAAACGAGTTTCTTAAATATCCTCTCTGTTTAATGAAAAAGTGCAAGATGCATCACAAGTGCCTGGAACTAGGTCAAGACCTACATGGATGCATTTGGCCTCGGTGGATGGGCTTGGATTTATCATCTGGTGTTAATCTAGAAGCTCTGCTTTTCCTCACCTACTCTTCCTTGAGGGTTGCCCAGTCCTTGTGCTGAAGAGAGCATTCAGAAATACATTTTGGAACATTATGGAAATATTTTATGCTCACAACTGGTAATGAGGAAGTAATGTAATTAATTACGGTGTCATAATGGCTCTTGACAAATTAATGTGGACGGTAATGGAAGAAATAAAAGCTAATGCTATTTCTGGGATATCATTTAGTAAATATTGTGCGCAAAGACCTGGCGCATCCAAACATTGAAATGATATAGGGAGACGGGCAGGTCTGATTTTGGGGGTCCCAGTTGAATTTGCTCATGCTGACTTGAGGTCCTGAGGTTCCTTTGTGTCTCAGCTCTGACCAAAAGTACACATTTATCATGAACACATCTTACACTTTAAAATATACTGACTGAAATGACTGTTGTTAAAGTTGCTGCATGGACATGCATGTTGCATGCCCCCGGGCACAGCAAGCTCCTGCAGGCAGCAATGGCGCTGTTGGGGGGGTGGGGGCCGCCCGCAGGCACCACCGGCAGTGTTGGCGGTGCCTTTTCGCAGGGAGTGCACTGCCACGCTCAGGGGGTGCACATGCACCCCCTACGTGTCACCAGTGTTCTCTGATACCTTTATGTATCTGAGAATAGGGATGACGCTTCCCAATACCCATGTATTTGAACTCTACCTTTCAGGGGCCCTAACAGGCAGCCAACCTGGACTAATTGCCCAGCTAGCCAAACCTGCCAAAGGCTCCAACCAGCAGCCCCACCATGGCTGAGCTAAGTGGCCACTGTTAGGCCTTCCTGATATGGCTGCTAGGGAGAGCAGCCTCCCCATTTAAGTCCACCTACAGCAGCAGGCCAGCCACCATAGGTGGACTTAAGGTTTCCTGTAGGAAGAATCCCTTGAGCCTGTGCTCTCTGACTTCTGACCCTGCTTAACCTTGCTTCTGGGCTCTGGCTTTTTGGAACCTCCCCTTGTCTTTGGTAACTTAGTCTCTGACTCCAGAACCTTGTTTTTGGTCTGTGACTTGGACTCTGCCCCTGCATTACCCCCTTGGATTTGCTAATTTGGTCTCTGACTCTATAACCACAACTTGGCCTGTAATTTGGATGAAGCTCCTGGAATTTCCCCTCAGTTTAGGCACATTGGACTAATGTGGCCGTCTCCTGTTGGGCTATCCACTAGACTACATATGCCCCTGTCCTTACACAACTCCTGTAAGATCTTGTCATTTCTGTTGAAGGGCAGCCATTTAGTTCCAGTTGTGTAGCAAGGCTAGGTAATGTTAACACTGATCGGTAGGGACTGGTATGAGACTACTACCTCCTTCTTTGCATGTGGAGCTGCTCATCAGCCACAAGATGATGATGTGCAGATGCTTCCAACTAAAGCACATTTTCAGCTGAAACCATAATTTCCTTGTGTGTGTGGTTATAGAGAAGACTATTGTTTGTAAGCCTGGCAAGTTTTATGAATGTGCTGTTTCTCTGTAATAAAGAAGTTTCACTGTAGCTAAAAATCTGTAAGTGACCTTGCAAAGACAGCTGCACCACTTTGGGTGGACAAATTCCAAAGTATTTCTCGGGTGATGTCATCCCTTTGTGAAGTGACCGCTGCCGACGTTCTGAAAGAAGGGCTGTCTTTCTGAAAAATGAAGCTGTTCAAGGATTGCTCCTCTTGACAACATCTGGGGGTGGATGGGAAGGACAGCAGTGTCTGAAGAGTGACTCAGCTGCAGAGCTCCCACTGATGAGTGGGGAAGTTGAAGTTGACAGGTAGAAATGTGGGCTGCTTAAGAAACTTGTGTCTCAGATTTAGGGGTGCAGATGACAAGTGAATCAGGTGCTGCATCAGTGGAACCTGCTGTCACTGCCCAGTGCTTGCACATTTTCATTCTCATCTTTGCCCTCAAAATTAAAATCAGTCTTTTTTTATTGCAGTTAAGTGGATCAACAAAATAATCCCATCCTGCCATAAGGACTAAGATAGTCAGCCAACCACTTTGCCTCCTGTTTGGAACTGTTGGAGTAGATTAAATCATTCCCTATTACTCCATGTTTGAAATGCAGACTAAATCCATGAATATATTTTCTGGGATGATTATTTTTTTTAATGAGGGCTGCTGGTATAGCATTTCCAATGTACCACCTTTTAAAACTTCATCTCTCCATTTGCATTGACTTTTTTTAAATTCCTTCCTCCTTTCACATTTGACTGACAAATCCTGAATAATGAATTTCAGATGCTATTTATAGATGGCAGTGGGTGCGGCGAGTTTTTGTTGATTACACTGCAGAGTTCATTCAGTTCTGTGCCAGTGATTGTTCCACTCCTAACCAATCAATTGTGCAACCAAAAAACAGCTGCGCTGATAAGAAAAGCAACTGTGCAAATCCTATCTTGCACTGGGAATCCAGCATCAGATGATTTGGGTGGTTGAGTTGTTTTCTTTCAACTCTTTCTTTCACTATACATGTTTCTGTTGGTTGCCCTACATTGTACTGAAGTTTTCCATCAGACAGACCCTGGAATAATAGATCTGAAGCCTGTACATTAAATTTAGAAAGTTTGATTAATGCTGTGTTATCTCTGCTGTTGCTGTTAAGAAAGGTTTAAGTATAGCCTTGCTGCTGCAATACTATTGTGTTGCTTTTTAAGAAAAGGATTAAATGCATGGAAGGAAAAATAGAATGCAGAGGCCAGGTCTGAGCTAAACTGACCCCTTGCAGTCGTCTTGTCTCCTCCTATGCATCTTTTCAGGGATATCTTCTTTTGATGCGATTTGTTGGAACATTATTAGTAGGGAGCTACCTAAATCATGCTGCGGGGAAAGAAAAAAAGTGGGTTGCTCAGGGCGCACAGCACCTTTTTAGTGGTCTTTTTGCAGTGTGCCCCACCCTCCCTGATGCCGATTGGCCAGGGGGCTCCAGCAGCATCACTCTTCACTGCTGTTTGGAAGAGTGAAACACAATGGGAAGCCCCACCCCTTGCTACAGAGAGGGGTGGGGCTGCATGACAGGTAATCCTTTCAGCCAATCAGTAGTGAGGGGGGGCGGCTACCACTTATGTTGGTGACCGCCCCCCAACCAAGGCCCTAAGGACCACAGGCTCCCACTGGGAAGTGTTCATTTCATTTTTAATAAGCCCCCCCCGTGATTCTATGTCAAAATTGCAGGGTTCACAGAAACCACTTTGTTGTGCGTCATGGGACGGGGTCCCCAGGGATGGCCGCGATACCCCTAGGGCTCCTAGACCATGCCAATCCTGCCCAATGGGCACCCTCTCTCGCCCGCCACATCTTGTTGTAACTATAATAAATAGGGAGGCTGCCCTCACGTTTGTATTTTGGGCACGGTCCTGATGGACCCCACTGACCCCTGTGGGTTCTCAGACCCCTTTTGGGTCCCACTTCAGAATGGGTGCCTCTCGGGACAACCTCAGCCTTATGGGCTAGATGCGTGGCTCCAAACCAACCCTTTACCACACCCCAAGCCTTGCAGATGGCATTCCCACATTGTCCCTCCAAAGCCTTAGTTTAACTTGGCCTCGGGTCATTGCTGGGCTCTCCGCAGCCCTGTCTCTCTCTTGGTGCCCACACTGGCATTGGGGTCCCCACACTGTAGCGGGCCCCCAATTAGGCCTCCTCCTTCCCCAATAGCCTCAGTCCGATCCTCTGGTCTACAAACAAAAATCAAAATAAGAGCCCCTGGGTTATAATGTAATGCAAGCAGCTCAGGGTGTGCTCTGTCCCTTTTAATAGAATCGCCCTCCCCCCTAGCACTACGTGCCTTGTAGGCCAGGGTATCTGGTGAGCTCCTGAAGTCCCTTAACCTCGCCAGCAGCAGGAGATGGGCAGTCAAGCCTCTTCACTCATCTTCCTCTAGGAGAGCTCCTTCCCCCTTGGCTGCTGGCAGAGAACTGACCCTCTGGTCCCAGCCCTGGGGTTCAGTCAGCTGGCCACCTACAGGTGCGGGCTAATTCCCTCATTCCTGCTGCCATGGTAACTTGCAGCTGGGGGGTTCCTGACTGGCAGCTAGGTCTCTCCCCCTAGGCAGTTTCAGCCCTTAAAGGAGCAGGCACCTTAGTGCCCTGCGACATTGTGGTTTCCACAAACAACGTGAAGTTGCAGATAAGGTAGATCCCTGATTATTAGCACTGACTGGCTGGGGAAACCTGGCAGCCACATTTTTAAAAGCTTCCTAATCTACTACCCATCTTTAGGACATGAACAGTAGTTAATAGCTGCCACAGCTCTGATTCAGGAGGAAAGAAGAAAATCAGTTTTTCCTTTTCCAGGGTTCTTTCCACCATCTTTTACATGTCTTAAGAAGGAAGCTGGTCAAGCTAGTTGACTACCCACCTTTAAAGTCAGGTTCAACCTGTCAACTTCAGATATAGTTTCCCAAAGTTTGGGGGTCTTTGGATCTTGAGTTGGTATTTTTTTTCCAAGTGTGTATGTATATATGTGGCTCTGATGTGCAGTTTCTATACGGCCAACTGTTACATATGAAAATTGGGAGGTTTTGTGTTGGCGAATGCCAAGGTTGCATACTCCTTTGCAGTAATGGCATGCAAAAGTGACCAGTGAGATATTTTATTGGCCATTTGGCTGTACAGTTTCTATGACTGCGTAAGTCAACGCTGTATTTTCACATACGGATTTTACAGTCAGAAGCAGAGATGGAAAGTGAGGAGGGATGGGGTAGCTCTTCTATCTTTTAAGAACTTAAAATGCATAGAAATGTTGTCACCACTCTTACCAGCTGTTCACAAAAACATGAGAATGAAATACTTCCACTCCTAGTTGTGGACCTGAGTTTTATATCAAAGCTACAGTAAAGTTCTTTTAAAAATGTGTGCTTTTAAATCAGAGCCTGATTGGAACATCAATCACCAAATAGTCTCCACTATAGATTATGTGATTACTGTAACTACTTGAGTACTTAAAAAGACATCATTATGTCATCAGCATCTGCAAAATGGACTCTGTCTTTACTAACTCTGCTCTTTAAATGATGCCTTATGCCCAGTACACACGTAACTGCTTCTCCTCCCAAGTCATTTGCAGGATGCTTCATGGCAAATATTCCCCCTCTTAAATCCTTTTCCTCTGAGCTCCAAATGACAACATTCAATGATAGAGTATTTTTTGAGAGGGAAATAATGGCTGGTCTTTCTTTTCAGTTACCCTTTGTTGCTATGATGTGCTGTGCCTTAGGATTGCTCTACCGGGTTTATGTTCTTTTAATGTTTTTTATTTGTTTTATGGTAGTGCCAAGGAGCCCCAGTCATGGGCTAAAACCCTAATTGTGCAAGACACTGTACAAAAACAGAACAAAAAGATGGTCCTGGCCTCAAAGAGCCTGCAAACTGAGCTTCCATATTTCTGCTGTGGTTTCATTCCTTTTCCTTGTAGTGTTGTTATTTTAAACTTTCAAATTTTGCTGCTGTTGGAATTGATGAATGTGAGGGTTAGTGGTCTTTGTATTCAAGAGTCTCTTGAGTTCTCATCCCCTGGATGTTGACTCACTGCAGGCAAAGATACTGACTCACCAACTGCATCTCTCGGGGAAATGCATCATCTCAGAAAATGTGTCAGCTAACAGAGTTTAACTCGCATGATCACAAATGTGACTGAGCACTTTGAAGTGGACAGGGAGTTCTTCCCTAGGGTGAACCATCACCACTTAAAACATTAACAAGGACAGTCATGTTGAACAATAATGACAAAAACGTGTTCACACTGGGTTAGTTCAAATGTTTTAGTGAACGTGTTTCCCAACCTGCAACTGATTCCTAGTGTAAGCAAGGCCTCAGGGGGCAGGTGACTTAATGTCTACATGTCAATTTTTCCATTTGAAAAACCTGTAAAATTATGTGAAACTTCTTTACCTGCCTTGGACGTAGTGGTAGGAGTCACTCCGTTTCTAATGCTTGTGCAGCCTACTGATCAGTATATGCCACATGTCTTTCTTTGTGCCTGGCTTACAGAGCGCACGGGCATGAGAAAGTGCTCAGCTTGAGATGCTGGCCATTGCATTTTAGAAATGCTTTGAGGATGAAAAGTACTTGGTAAGCTCTAAGGATGTTCCAGACTTGAACTGCAGACTTCTTATTGAGTTCTGACTGCCTGGCACAGTGTTGTGTAGAGACATTTGGCTAGCTCAGGAACTTCCTTGGCTAATTTACCCTGCTTTTTGTGTAGAGCCGGGGTAGTAGCTCTATAAAGCAATGTTTTCTATTGTATAGGTAGACCCTTCGTTGCATATCTAGGCACACAGCTATGCAGAGACCGTGGGCAGAAAACCGGAATAAGAAAGTGAAGTCAAAACTATTGATCAATAGATGATCATAAATTATGGCCTTAAAATCTAATCTGACTTCCTGTGTAAGAAGACCGCAGACCCTAGGTTATTCCTGCAACAGCAGGGTCTGCCTATTTTTAACATGTTGACTGAGCTGTTCTAGCTTCATGCATAATCAATAGGCCACAGCGTGGGAATGTTTTTCTGCTCTGAATTATTGACTTGATATATTCCATGACCATTAATTTCCCACGCAGGTCATATATGTGCAGGTAGAGTACTTATGCTGTTACTATTTTTACTCCTAATCACATAGCACTTGTACAGTAAGAACTTGGAAATGGTTTGGTAATTGGTAAATATAAAGTATAACTGCAGAAACACAACTTTCCACCAGTTCCCTTGCTTTCCCCATGAGTTGTGCAGCTCCGTAGGGCAAGCAGTGTCCAGGAAGAAGACTCACACAAGCTGGGAAAAGCTGTGTAGGAGGACCATTGCATCTCACACTGCCTGAGTCAGAGACTTATGTGCTGAGTAGAATTAGAGGGAAAAGGCAAGGCATACAAGCATCACTGCTAAGGCTGATACAGCCCATGGCAAGAGGCTGTATCATTTCAGCAAAGACTGTGAAGGTGAGTCAATGTGCAGGGGCACAGAGACCATTTAGGAAACACAGCGTGGATGTAATTCTAGTTTCATTCAAGTTGAGAACAAGCTCTCCTTGCCTGCTTTGGGAGCAGGCTTTTCCCTGTGTTGGCAAGGTTTCTCTTTTCTCTTCCTCAGTGATTATGAGAGGCAGAGAGATGGGAAAAGCAACACAGGTGTGACATCATCAAAGGGGCCATGGACTCAAGAGACAAAAGAGTAAATGAGCCCCAATTCAAATGGATGAAGAAGGTTGTTTCAAAGAAATAAAAGATGATGTCGGGAGAGCTATGTCATTTTATGTGAGTATATGACTTAAACCCTGGCTCAGCAGGGTATGCTGTATCTCCAGCCTTTTTATGTTCCTGCTGGGAATATCCTTTTTTTTTTCTTTTTTTTTTTTTTAAATACTAGGTCATCTTTTTGCCAGGATGAGTCCTGTGTCACCACAAGCCCAAAACTTGGTTTTGGCACAGCAGCTTTCTTTCTCAATATGGCCCATGCAGTAGTCCAAGAGCTTTCAAACTCTCTTAGGCACCAGCCTTTGGGGAGTTATATGTTGATATTAGTAGTAAGGTTGGAGTGCTGGTGTAGCTGTGAAAGACTAAAGATACCAGAAAGAAGCCTTGTCATCTTGATACTTTATGTCCTTGGCCATATTCTATGGAGACAACCTCTTGAAGTTCGCCTTGCATTTCAATGACTCTATAAATATGTATGATCTGTGACATTTCTAGAGGCAGAAGAAGCCACGTAATGATCTTGAAAATGTGGACCAAGTAGAACGGCATCTGATCTATTCAGCAGAGGGCTTCCAGGAGGGTGAAATAATCTGCTACCTGGCTGAGCCCACCTAGAGTGCTGAAAGAGAATTCAGTAGGGAATTTTCTTGCCCTGCCCGAATAAATCTGCCACTGGTCATGAGGATCAAGCTAAATTACATTTAACATTAACATTGGTTGATTGTGCTTTTTTACTCTGTGCTGAAGATTGAATGGTCGTGTGTGTGTGTGTGTGTGTGTGTGTGTGTGTGTGTACACACACACACACACACATACATAACCCTTCTGGGCACTGAGCAGCAGCACAAGGGCTGGGTTCACATTTAGGGGTACCTCATAAATTATACCTGTGGCTAGAGCCCCCACCCAGAAATCTGGGAGCACTAAATTAATTATTAGGGTGTCCTGCATAAATAAAAACCTCCTCCTTGCAAGCAATATAATAAAAAACCAGATTTAATACAGAAAACAGGAAAAAAACACAAAATGCAATGTGAAACACTAACTACACAATATAGTCTATAAGTTGCGCTGTGCCAGGGGAAGCTGCTTGAGAGCGTGGGTCCTTCAGTGGTGCAAGGGGCCCCTTGGTGCTCTCAGAGGGATAATGGCATGGGCCATGAAGAGACTGTCTAGGTGTGTGGGGAGTGACTGCAGCTCCAGGCAGCGAGCATGCACCCCATATTTCTGGGCTGGATTATACGGTCTGCTGAAACAAAAACTGCAGGAAAATTCCAAAAGGACCAGATTGATGAATGGTTATAGTTGACCCAAAACTGGCAGGATTAGAAACACCCAGGGTCCAGCCTAAATCCTGGCCAGCAAACCCAATAAACCAATACTCTCCTTCCCAGGAAACCCAAGGAATTGATTCTCTTTCCCCCAGTATTAATCCCTTAAAACCTCAAAAAAGAAAAAGGGGAAGAACAGGAGGAGAGAGGAGTTCCCAGACACTGGGGTAATTCTCCCTCTCTCTTCCCTCCACCTGAGCTTCCCTTTTCGGGATCTGCATCTCCTCCCTTGGAAAGAGTTGTGGGGTTTTTTTTAAATTAGAAAACAACCAAAGCCAGAAGTAGTAAAAACCACCTCAAAAGAGGCACCACCAACCAAATTACAACAATTAAACTTCATTTATTACAGAGATTACATGGTACAAACAAAAACCTGTACTGCTTCAACATATACCATAGTCCCAAGTCGGTCAACGAGACACAATAGTTATACGTACAATTTCAGTGATATGGAATACGCAAACTTTCCTGATAGAGACTTCACTCTTCAGCAGCTTCTCCTCCCCGAAACCAGCCTAGCTCCCCTTGTATCCCTTTGCATGACGTCACCCTGGCTTCGTCCAGTCAGGGAGCACCACGCTGCGTCTTTCTCCTAGCCAGTCTGCCCAAAGAATCCCCTGCATCCTCTGCCCAACGTGGCCAGAGGGTTTTACATATTTTGCCCGGGTACAGGCTCCAGCTTGCCATGTGGACCATCTTGCCCACATAAAAATACAATATACAACAATCAAATGTGTGTAGGTGTTGCGTGTGTGCACACACACACAAACACACGCTATATTAAATTATATTTACTAAATATATACATATGTGTGTGTATATATATATGTGTGTGTGTGTAACATATGTATATGTTACATGTGAAACCAGAAGAAATATTGCCCAGAACTAAACCTCTTTTGTTAGCATTATTAGCAGTGAGTATTTGGATGGCACCAGCAGCTTCAGTGCAGACTGGGGCATCATTGTGCCTCATGCTGAACAAACATGGGAAAGAAACAAGCCCTGACCTAAAAGGCTTACAGCAGTGATTCTCAATGGGGGTGCTGCATCCCTGGGGTACCATAAGCTCCTTTCAAGGGTGCTGTAGGATGCTGTTCAATGTAAGCACTTTTAGGTGCACAAACAGGATTCACAAGATAAATCCAGAGATTTCAAATAGGAATCCAGAGTGTTAAAAACATTCTGCCCTGTTGTGGACTTTCTGAGTTCTTTGCAACAGAAGAATTGCTCTTCTTTGTTTCTATAGTAAAAAAAATCAAGTGAAGAGTATGAGCTGACATTTTCTGAGGGGTGCCTTGAGTCTATCAAGCGGTGAAAAGTTTTACAACCACTGGCTTAGTTTCAAGTTTTGACATTTTGATGACTCCATTCTTTGATGTAGTTTAGGTGCTTGATATCAAGGGAACTGGGTATGCATTTTATGTGTGCACAGCATGCTTTGCACATGCACATAGTGATGTGGTGGTGTAGTTGCATACATTTGCAAAATGGGGGGCTTCATTTGCATATTTGATCATGTTTTTGTGCCTGTATGCTGCAGGAGGGAATTCAGTTCACATATGTGCCAACACATTAAGTGTTGAAATCGGGCCCTACCTGGTACATGAGCAGTATATTGAGCAGGTTGCACACCCACACAGCACTGATGTGGTCAAATCAGTCACACTCGTGTATATCAAAAGGATTAAGATCGAGCTTATAAACTTTTACATCTGTTTCAGGTCTAGAGAAAACATTTGCCATGTTTAAGGTGTTACAGCCACTCTAGGGATGGAAAAAAGTTTAAAAATACCCATCATGTTTACATTCCTTGTACATGAATGGCTCTATTTTCATTTTTGGTTCATTTGTGTAATCGCTCACTGCTGATTTTTAAGCTTCTTTTGGATTGGAAAAGGGTCTGGTTTGGGCCCCTCTTCTGTTGGTTGCTATATTTGGATCAGCATAACTATCACCCAACTTTTGCTGTAATTGCAAAAATTGTGTGTGGGTGGTGAGAGGGGAGAGTGATATACTGTCAAAATCATCAGTGTATCACTGAACATTTTACACTGTAAAGGTTTGACTTTAGACTTCAACCAAGTACAGTTTCAGCTCCTTTTAACTGCTTTGGTGCTGAATGCTAAGGTAGGTCTGGCTTCAAATTCTTACTGCTAAAAATAACAGGTATATCCTAGTGACTTCAGTCAAAGGGTGATGCCGTAGTGGATTAATTATTAACTTTAAATACCCAGTACTTAAAGAGTTAAAGCAATCTTGTTGCTTTTGGATCAGTGACATCTGACTGGCCCAAAAGAATGCATTCATAAAACAGATCAAAATGTTTTATTTAAATGCAGAGCTGTGATACAGATTGTCGGTAAGGCACAAGAAATTTAGATCTGATTTATCCTTGATGAGGGACCATGTTCCAATCTGTTACTCTTTGTGCTGAAACAATCCTGTTTATGGCTTGAGGGGCTCCTGGCAAATTAATTTCTTGATGCAATGTCTAACTCTGGCATTTTAGTGCCTTTATATTTGACACTCCTGTCTTTTTCTCTCTCTTTCTCACCAGATCAGGGAACATTGCTTCACTCTTTTAATCAAGACTTTAGATTTTTTTAAATGAATGCAATACTGTTTGTCTGATAACTGACTGCACTTTATTTATTCCTTGCAATAATGGTTACAAGTCAGGTGTGTTGTCTGACCATCTTCTGAGAACGCCCTTGGAAACAGAGATGCAGCCTCTTGCAGGAAGACTCAGTATGAAACCAGCTTTGTCTGGATAAGTCTTGATAATAATAAGCACATACAGTGCTTCTCAAAAAACATTTCACTTGAAACAGGTCCCTATTCCATGAGATTGGGAAGATAATTATTTTACTTGCTTATATCATTTTTAAGGACATGAAAAGAACAATTACAAGTAGAGAAGAAAAGCAGTTGGTTTCCATGTAGGGAGTTTGAATGTTTACCATGGGAAGTTCCCTAGCTGCTGCAATGCTGCTGATGGAAGTGTATTAGCAGTAATCATGCTGGGCATCACATATTCTTAAAGGCAAATTTTATCAAGTGGCTAGGCAAACAGACTGACCAACTGCCCGACACAGTTGCTTTCTCCATGTGCCCTGGCAATCCTTGTCCCATGTACAGATGCAGATGTTTTGTTCTTCCTCATGAAAAGTATTCCAACACCTTGGCATTCACTGCTTGATGCTTTTACTTCTCTCTCACCTATTGACATTTTTCTTTCTTTGTTCGCTGTCTTCATTCACTCCTCCTGACACTGGTATTCCTGTTGCTCCCTTGTCCATTGTACCATCAGAGAGAGTCTGCTGCTCACTTTTTCAGGTATCAGCTCATAATGGGGAAAAAAGGGGAAGCTATAGGCTTATCATTCAGAGGCTGTCATTTAGCATGAAATTACTGTGTCTTACTGTCCAGCTAGTCAGATACTAGTTATTCTCCAGTAGCACAAAGACTCTATGCTACACTTGACCTCTGCTGTAATAACAGGGATCTTTCTGCATCACCCTAATGCATGGCATGAGACTGGAAAATTAAAAAATACCTGTAGTTGGGGAGTGCGGATAAATTTGTGTATGTGCATGAGTGATGTATAAAGGAAGCTTCTTTAAACCTTAGAAATATCAGGAATGTCAACAAGCTGGAAGTTTCAAAGAGATGCATGGCAGACTTAGCTCTTAATTTAAGAGGGTGCATCTACACATGAAATTAATGGGACGTGATAAACTGTGGTTCATATCGTGCTTGAGTTTATTGCTCTTGGGCACTGTATTTACATGTGCACCTGAGACTGCAGCACATTGACCTGGGTTGGAGCAGCCCTGGGTGGCAGGGGACCCAGGGATCAGCATGCCAACCCAGGGCTGCTCTGACCCAGCTCAACATGCTACAGAGAGGCTAGCTGGGGCACAAGGGTGCTCTAGTGCAGGGCTAGCAAGCACATAGCCCCCACACTGAAGTGCCGTTGTGCCCCAGCCAGCCCCGCCAAAGCGTACACATGTTACTGCACACTAAAGAGTGGTGCCATAGGATAATACTTATGTTTACAAAGATTAACCTACAGAGGAGTTAATAAGCTTACTGAGGCCTAAGAGGGCTGCACATACACACTGAGACTTTACTAATTAGGCAGCTCCACAGTAAATGTCTTGTGTAGATGTGCCCAGTGTGGATAAGATTTAGGTGCATAAAAATCTTTAATAAAGATGTTTTTTCCCAAATGTTTCTAATACATTTAAGTTAACTCAGTGTTGACCAAACCAAGCAATAATAATATTAGTAAAAAGAACTCATTCTCTCAGGGTGTTAGGTCTTGCTCAGTTGTTCTGTTGAGAACAGAATCCTGCTAGTTTTCTGCCTCTTACAGTCAGTTTCAAGGGAAAAAAACAAAAAAGAATCGCAAGGATATATTAAAGAAATAAAAGCAGGAAAGATATTTATCACAAGCACAAAAGAGCTTAGAAGAAACCCAGGCTTTTGTGTTGCTTTTACGAATCTTTACTGGTAATTCAAAGAACATCCTAACACAAACCTTCTCACCTGTGGGTCTTTCTAGGGCTTTATCTGCAGAACATCTCCATGCAAGGCACTAGTTTTGCCTAGTCTGCCCCTGAAAGAGAACTTCCCATCTGGTAGGAGCCACTTTGAATCCATTTTTAATTACATCTTACCATTAGCCCCACTACATCATTCTTCAAGGTTTTAACACCTACAGCAGATCCCTATGTTCCTGAGTATGGTGGTAAAATCTTCAAGCCTTTTGCTCTCTTAAGTTCAGTGATCTGGTTTTGCCAGGTGGGGACTTTATTCCGTTTCTAAAAAAGGGTAAAATACAGTCAAGAGCTCATGCGAGCACATCCTCCTCAAGGCAGAAAACCAGCAGAACTTTTTTTGGTTGTGGGTCTGCCTTTTGTGCAGGGTAGGGTCTCCAGTCTAAACAGAACGTGCTGTACTGCACGCCCGTAGTATGCTGCCACTCTTACCCTGTCCTGTCAGCTGCAGTAGGTCAACTTGGTTTCCAGTGGAAAAAAAAAAAAAAGAAGAGCTACTAAAAATAGGTACCAACACACAGATGGTGGATTTAATTATTTTACAAGTTACAAGCTTTGAGATCAGCCTCAATCATAACAGAAGCTTCCCCTCTCTCTCTTTCAATAGAGCTTTGTTGCAAAATAACAAAAACTCTCTTATAATCCACTTAGGGTGGTTATTTATTTTTTAATTAATTATAAACCAAATGTCTGCATTGACAAAAGCCCACTAAGCTGACTGACTGCATTTTAGTTTCCAAAAGTGATGGTTCAAATGGCAGTCTAGCAAGGGGTTGAAGTTTCATCCCATGACCATGACCTTCCACTGTAGGAAAATGACCTTAAATGTAACTGTGGGCAGCACTGTGATAAAGGTTACTTTCATCAGATGGTAAAATGAAACTTTCTGCTAATCAAATGTAACAAGGTTACACCTATAGAAAAGCAGTGATCAACTCCAACTAGTATTAGGCTAGGTAATAAGGAAGTGTTTACATCTGTCAAAGAGATAATAGATGCCTGAAATTGTCTGGTCTGATCCAGTAGTCCTCACTTCTTTAGGTTCCTTCTTTTTCATCATGAAAATGTACTTGGCAATGAAATTCTCAGTCTAAATACACCCTCATCTTAAGTATTTTGAATGTATATTTTGTGGACTAATCAAATTGCATACCTCTGTGTGATCACAAAATCAAGAAGCCCTTTGTGGTTGCAGCAGATGTGTTTTTCAGAGGGGACCAAAGAAGGGTTATTTGTGCTTGAAAAGCAGAAAATGGAGAGACCAGAACTAAAGTGATAATAAGTTGATTGAAAGGAGAATATAAACGAAGAGAAAAGGGATACTAGTGTACCGGAGTGACCTGGCAGCAGCATTGCCCCTTCCTCTCAGGGTGTAGTAGCTGAGCTTTGCAGTGATCACTGTTGTCAGGAAGAACATTACGGCTCTGGTTGTCCTTTGCGTTTGGTACATGTAACCTGGAGTAGCTGGAAGCAGCAGAGTGGCTTGGTGTGCTGGAGCAGGATTAGAGGGCTGTTGTAGGTAGGTCACATGATGAATTCTATCACAATTTTATGGCTAATTGCATCATGAGGCTACTTTTATGCACCTCCTTCCCAGGGATTTAGGCTGGGATTTTCAGAGGAAGTTAAGCACCTGATGCATTTCAGTGAAACTGGGTGTCACACCGTGTCTTGATTGGTGAATAATCACATGAGTACCCTAGGCAGGGCCCTTCCCCAATTCTCCTGCCATGCCTTTATGATACTTTGAAAGGAATGGGTTCAGTGTTCTATGTGGTGGGCCCCCATAGGGGTACTCATGGTTTGGCTGAAGCTGACTCAGGGCTTCACCTCCCCTACACCCTGTCCACTTGCCAACCGTGGATGACAGCGCTTTATAGTTCACAGTCACTGCTCAAGCTCTCTCGCTCCATTCGCCTCATGCCAACAACTGTAGCTCTGATGTGTAACCCTACACTGGGCCACCTCAGGTTGTAGCGTGGGTGTGCCCGGTGTTGCTTTCCACCACCTGCTCCCAGTCCTTATCCCTGAGTTAAAGACTGTGGGCCATCCCTCACCAGACCCCTTCTGACTTGACCCAATGGGTCTCAACCAAAATCAAAAGCAACAAAGAACAAACCCCCCCCCAAAAAACAACAAAAGGAATTTCCCAAGAAAACTGAGGCTTTTAGCTAAAAGCTTCTCTCATTCCTTGGAGTCTCAGACTAGCAGAGACTCCAAGGAATGAGTCTTGGAGGCATACCCTTCCGTATACCTGAAGAAGGGTAACTGTACTCGAAAGCTTGCCAAGAACTTTTTTCAAGCTACTCAGTTGGTCTAAAAAAAGATCCCACATTTACTCAAAGAACCTTGCCTGCCTATGTCCTTAGACCAACACGGCTACAACCAAAAACACAGTAGTGTGAAGGAGGGTGGGGAGGTGTGGGAACCCTCTGACACACTCTCCCTTCCACCCCCCGCCACGGTGCACAGCCCCTGTGGCCCGTGCAGGCACTGCCACCCACAGCATGCCTCTCCAGCCAGAGCTGTACTTGGTGGCAAGGAGTGTAGCCAGGCTAGCCTACTTCTGTCCCGTGGGGCTTCCTGTGGTGCACATGCAGCTCCCAGCACTCCTGCACCACCGGGAGGAAGGCTTACATGATGAAACAAGCTGCCTTCACCACTCCCTGCCGTGCAGGTCCCAGGACTCCTGCACAGGCCACAAGCACCCTGAGTGCCTGCTGCTGCTGCTGGTAGGGCCTGTGTACCATGCGGGGGACTGTGTAAGGGGTCCCACACCCACCAATCCTCCCTCACATCCACACCCTGCTCGCCCAATCTCCACGCTCCTCCTAACCTCTGCACCCCAACCAGCCTCAGTCCCATGCTCCGTGCTCTTACCCAGCTGCAGCTCCTCCTCCCCCTACTCCTGCCACTTCTCTACCTGCGGCTCAGAGTGAGTGCTGCAGCAGGGAGATGAGTAGGAGCCACTGGATGCTGGGAAAGCCGAGCAGTTTCCCCAGCAGCTGCAGCAGTAGTAGTAGCAGCAGCAGCCCTTCCTGGAAGCTGTGTGCTGGATGTGGTGTACTTTGATTTTAGCTACGTTTTTGATACAGTCTCCCACAACATTTTTGCAGGCAAGCTGAGAAAGTATGGGCTGGATGAATGGACCGTAAGGTGGATAGAAAACTGGTTAGAGCATCAGGCTCAGAGGATAGTAATCAATAGCTTGTTGTGTAGTTGGTAGCGGATATCAAGTAGAGTGCCCCAGGGATTGGTCCTGAGGCCAGTTTTGTTCAATGTCTTCATCAAAACGTGGAAGATGGCTTAAAGTGCACCCTCAGCAAGTTTGCAGATGACACCAAGATTGGGGGAGTAGTAGATACGTTGGAGGGTAGAGCTAGGATTCAGAGTGACTGAGACAAATTGGAGGATTGGGCAAAAAGGAATCTCATGAGATTCAACAGGGACAAGTGCACAGTCCTGCAGTTAGGATGGAACAACCCCATGCACCGGTACAGGCTGGGGGTGACCGGTTGGGCAGCAGCTCTGCAGAAAAGGACCTGGGGGTTACAGTGGACAAGAAGCTGAATATGAGTCAGCAGTGTATCAAGAAGGCTTGAGGCATCCTGGGCTGCATTGGTAAGTGTGTTGCCAACAGGTCAAGGGAAGTGATTATTTCCCTCTCTTCAGCACTGGTGAGGTCACAGCTGGAGTACTGTGTTCAGTTTTGGGCCCCCCACTACAGAATGGATGTAGACAAACCGGAGGGAGAGAGTCCAGAGGAGAGCAACAGAAAGAGTTAGGGGGCTGAGAGAACTGGGCTTATTTAGTCTAGAGAAGAGACGACTGCAGATGGTGGGGGGAGATATAATAGCAGCCTTAAACTACCTGAAGTGGGGTTTGAAAGAGAATGGAGCGAGACCAGTGGTGGCAGATGGCAGAACAAGGAGCAATGGTCTCAAGTTGCAGTAAGGGAAGTTTAGGTTACTTATTAGGAAAAATACTCTCACTAGGAGGGTAATAAAACACTGGAACAGGTTACCCAGGATGGTGGTAGACTCTCCATCCTTGGAGGTTTTTAAGACCTGGTTGTACAAAGCTTTGGCTGGGATGATTTTGTTGGGGATGGTCCTGCTTTGAGCAGGCGGTTGGACTAGATGACCCCCTGAGGTCTCTTCCAACCCTCATTTTCCATGATTCTATAAGCCAACACAGTAATTGCCTCACAGTTTTAAGCATCAATATGAAACATCAGCCATGGAAGATAATGATCAGAATTTCTAAAAACAGTATTTTAACCAAGAGTCAGACAGCCCATGCAGTCATAGTCATTGTCAATGGGAGTGTCTCTAGTGCCGATGTTGCCTTACAGAATTGAATGTGCATCAGATAACTATGATGAATGAGCTAGATGGTTGGCTCAGCCTAAGATAAATTTGGTGCAGTTGGACTGGCTGGGCAGCAAAGCCGTGTTTATGCTCATTCAGTCCTGGAGTCAGGCCAGAACTTGAGGGAGCTTAGAGTGACCTTGGGAACCATCCTGGCAGCCTAGGATCACTCCTTATCTCATGCCTGCTGTGGCAGCTCTTCCCACCAAAGGATTTCACTGACACAAGCAATTCCTGAGGGAGACGGTTAAGGCAGTTTCCCAGCAGCTGGATTGGACCTTGGATTTGGGCCTAATAAATATTAAGTCTCCATGTTCACTGGCAAATGTTTTCTTTTCTTACTGATATTTCACAACTGTGGGATGCAGTACAGACAGTAGTACAGATAGCCATCCTCTTGCACAAATTTTATTGACTAGCAGAGATCTAACCTGGGCATTTATGTCATTACTTTAATTTCTTGTCATATTTATTTTCTAACATGCTTTGAATACAATATAGAGTCAAGTAGAAACATAATGCAGTGAGCAGAATCTAGTCTACAGATTATTTATTGTAACAGAGAGAACAAAAGGGTCATTTAATAATTATATTTAATAAACTCTCGGAGTCATACAGTTTATAGAACTATAACATTTACAAGCTGGAATCACTATTTAAGCCACTGAATCGCTTAATGCCTGTGAAATTTCACAGGAGGTAGAAAATGACTAACAGCTTCCCAGAAATCTACAATTCTTAACTACCTTTTAAGCAAAAGTAATCATTTTTTACTTGCAGTAAGCTATGTAGCAGAAGGAACACAAGGGTATTTTTCCATAGTGCTGAAAGAGGCCAGTAGATGGGTAGCTCTGAAAAGTACCTCCACTTTCTTTTTGGATTTCTGATGAGTCAGTTAATAACAAGAAGCTGCAGCTTCCACGGTGCCAAGGAGAAGACAATGTTATACATTAGAATAAACAGGGATGTAAAATAACTGCAACTTGTTTTTCAGCAATAATTATTGTTTAAAAGTTCAGTCATACAATGGCGAAAGGCAGTGACTTGAACATAGACAATGTGATCGGGACATTCTATTATACTGTCAGGCAAGGCAGCACTACTTATCTCACCAGGGGCACCGGGCTCTTTTCTCATAATGAGCACCCTACCTAAAGAAAGGGGAGAACACGTTCTCCCTCATTAGGAAGGCTGCCATGGAGACCAGACTAACCTGTACCTTTGCTGTTCTCTTTCTCTTTACTTACTCCACTTAAGGTGGTTCCTTCCCTTATACCAGTCAAGAGGAATTTTACTATTGACTTGAAAAGGAGTGGTTGGAACCTTTAATTTGGGCCCAGTCCTGCTAGGCACTGAATACCTTTAATTCCCACTGATTTTAATGGCAGCTAAGTATATTCAGCACTCTTCAGAATCAGGCCATTAAAGAGAAGAATGAATCATATTTCTGCTACTGAAGATGAGACAGATCCGGAGGTCTTGGGACTGTGGTCTTGTCTCTTTGTCCCTAATTCACTTTGCCAGGCAAACTCAGAAACCTTTTTACAGTGACCAAAACAACAAGTATTACTAATGTTTGCTTTCTTAGCTAAAGGAGGTTTTCCAAGTCAGAGACATGATATTTAAGTTACTATGGGTGTTCAGCTTTCACAGCGCTTGTGTCCTAATCACAAAGACTGCACCATATTGAAGGTAATTTGACACAGGGTTTGGCTGACCTATCCATTCACAAGTGTTCTGTAAAATAAGCTGGCCCATCATTTTGCTGTGTCACGCTGTGGACTGTAAAGGCATCATGTCACACGCTTTGTTTGTCTTCTTTTTATTAGCTCCCAAGAGGGACAAATGAACAAAGATTATGAGCAAAAAGATACCTGGGGAGGGAAAATGGAAAACAACGTTATTGTAAAGCTAACAGTATATTGCAGATGTTCACAACGTTGGATCAGACGTCTTTATTTTTGCATATTTTTTTATATGGATAAGAGGAAAGCAAGGTGAATGCTATGGGAGGTAAGAGTAATACTGACAACAAAGCAACGGCTGCTTACATAGAAATGCTACTTCCAGCTAGAAATGAGAAAACAATAGGTTTAGTAATAAAAAAGCAGATTCTGTTTTGTTTAATGTTTGTGGGCAATGACATACCTATAGCTCCAATGGTACCAACGATAATGCTCACTGCAGATAACACTGTGGGCCTTCCTTCCATTCTTCCAACTTCTTGCATGCACTGTCCTTCAGTTGTACATAAGCAAATAGTAACTGAGGCCAAGAAAAAGAAAGACAAAGAATGCAGCATGAATTCCTCTGATGGATGTTCTTGAACCATGGACAGGCACCATAAATAGGAAGAGCATTTTTGTCAGCACTTGGACTGGAGAGGAAAAAGGGCCCCAATTTTACCCAGAACAGTATAAAATCAAATCTACATATCCAGCCAGAGCTCTCTACAGATTCAGGTCCCAATAAGGGCATTCTTCAACTCCTTCCCACCCCTCTGTTTTCCAGTCAGCACTAACAAGTACTGGGGTCTGGTATTACCCATGGGCAGATGTAGGATTTTGAAAAAGGGGATACAGATGGAGTGGTGCATCATTCCATATAACACAGCACATATTTTTCTCCAGGTAAAAAGAAACTCAAAGCTTTACTAATGGGCTAGTATTCAGTTTACCATCAAAGCAAAAAACAAATAGAACTCAATTGGAATGAGTTAAAAACAGTCTGCAGAGATGTAGGAGCTACATTACCAGGAACAGCTAGAATGGCTAACTTGATTAGTGGAATATCAAGACCATTAAAAAGGAGAAAGGGTCATTAACACCTGTGGAATGAAGAATTTAGAAGGTATCAGGTAGACTCCAATGAGTGGGCCATGAATTCAGTTGACTCAATCAGCACTGCTTGATTGATAATGCTGCTACCACTGCCAGGCAATTGGTTTTAAACTTTGGGTAGAGCAGGAATCAAAGGGGGATACAAGTGCAACCCCCTTGGATCTGTCCCTGAGCATACCCCAATATACCACCTCTGCCAGGACACCCATCATGTACTGATGGTAATGATAAAGTATAGTAAAAATGTAGGGAGGAGGTGATTGTGTTTTCACAGTTAGGAAAGCGAGAAGATTCTCATTTTGTCACTGAAATCCACTCTGCCTTAGTGCTAAGGAAATAAACTTCATTCCTTGAAAACCAAAGAATGGGAATCGGAGACCTTCTCAAACCATCCCCATTTCTAGTTGTATGTTTTGATGAACACGTGGCACATCAGATGTGAAAGCAACCCTGAACTCTTTTGTTGCTCCTTGCTTCTTTGGCAAAAAATAAAAACCATCTCCCGTTATATTTTTAGCCCTAACTAAATGTGCGTCAGGCAGAGAAATTGCGAAGAAATAATTAGTAAAATTATTTTTAAATAGTAAGGAACATTTTCATCAGTAACAACTTTCCAGCCCTGCTGAAAAACACTTAACTTTTTCCTTACCCACAGAATTATAAGTCTTGAGACATCAGGCTTTTAACCCTTTCATGGAAAACTCACGTGAATGAAGTGAAACAGGTAAACTGAACAATTTGCAACAAATTTAAAGTTAATGTGGTTTTTTTCCTTGTTTTGACATGTATATAAACTCACACAAACTGATCCTAAAAAGATTTTTTCAGTGCTTAACTTTCAATATATGTTCCTTTGGAATTTGGTGTGTTTAATTCCATGTATAAAGTTGAATATTTTCTTATTTAGAGCAATGCTAGACAGCCTCCAGTCAGTAGGAATCTTTCTGCTGTCTTCACTAGGACTCAGATAATGGAATGTTCAATTGAATAAGAAAGTGGCAAATTCAAACCTGAGAAAAACCCATTGTACTCTCCATTGTACGTTTGCATCTCTGTATCTATCTCGTGACTCTTATCCTATATAGGCAACCCCCGCTTAGCGCTCTTAATTGGTTCCATAAAAAACGAGCATTAAGCGGAACCGTGCTGAGCGAAACCCATTTCCCTATAGAAATTAATGTAAATAAATATAATTGGTTCCACCGCCGGCTCCTCAGGCACCACCTGCACTCCTGCCACCTCGCCCTGGGCCCCACCAGCCCTGGCTCCACGCTCCTGCCGCTCCACCGGCCCCAACCCCTGGTCTCATTGTTCTGCCGCCACGATGGTCCCCGCTGGCTGCACCCGCTGGCCGCCCCCGCCCCCGTGTCTGTACCCCACGGGCGGGGGGCCCCCTGCCAGCCAAGGGACTTATGGTGAGAAGGCAGCGGGCTCCGGCCAATGCGAGGGAAGCAGCAGGGCTACCCACCCACCAGTGCCCGCACCCCGCTCCGCGCAGCAGGGGCTCCTTCCAGGACACCTGGCACTGGAACTAGCTGCCGCTGCCAGATTGCTGCAGGATCAGGATGGTGTCTGTGCCCCGTGGGTGAGTGCGTGACTGGAGCAGGACATGGGTTGCAGCCCAGGGGCAGGAGGGCTCCACCGGCTCGGCTCTGCTGTGGCCAGGGGCAGGAGACATCATGCACATGTCCTTGAGCACCGGCTCACACCGGCCCGGGCCCCACACTCCTGCCAGCCCTGGCCCCATGCTCCTGCCACCCCACTGGCCCTGGCCCTGGGTGCCAGCCCAGGCCCTGCACTCCTGCCACCCCACCGGCCCTGGCCCCGGGCACCAGCCCAGGCTTGTGTCCCCTGCCTGCCCCTTTTCACCACTGCCACTGCTCCTCCCCACCTGCCCACCAGCTACCCCTGCCGCCTTGCCTGGGGCCCTGCTGTCCCTAGCCCCAGGCACTGGCCTGGGCTCTGTGCTCACACCACCCATCCCCCCCCCACCCCTTCTCACCGCTGCCGCTGCTCCTCCCCATCAGCTCCAGCATCATGTGCCGGAGCAGACCCTGTGCTCTTGCCACCCTGCCTTGGGCCACCGCCGACCTCTACTCACCACTACGCTCCACGTCACTGCTACCGCTGCTTCTCCCCACCCCCACGCTCAGCGTTTCAGCGAAACGCGCCGAGTGCTAAGTGGAACCCAAGTAGGCATTTTGAATGAGCGCTATAGCGAAACCGCAGTAAACAAAACTGCATTAAGTGTGGGTTGCCCCTACCTTGAATGTAAGCCCTTCAGGCCTGGGATGATCATTGTGTTCAGCCTTACCTACTACAGTTGTGTCCTGGTCCTTGACTAAGGCACCGAGGCATTATGGCAATACAAATAATAAATAACCCGCTGAGTGTTAATTTACCATATGAAATAAAATAGGCTAACTGGAATATCCAGAGCTATACTAGTTAATGCTAAGAAAAACATGAAGGACTCTTAAGGGTTTGAATCAGTGCCTAGTAGAGATTAGAGCAGAATCTAATATGAGAAGGTGATTATCTCACAACTGCTTATTGAAGGGTTCCTAAACCAGGAGGTACTGGATACTCTGAGAATGGAGTAAATAGACATTGGGTCTGATCCAGTGTGGCATGGCCAGTGGATATAGAGCTCAAGGAACTAAGAGTCTTGCAACTGTCTTGTGGTAGTGGATAGCTTCTCCCTAGGTTTCCCTGCATTGTATATATGTCAGACTTTGCCTTTGAATATACAGTTCTTATATTTGAAAGTAGGCACCCATGTTAATGAATGACATTTCTGCTACATTTTATAACATTTATTTAATTTCTTAATGTAGCCTTTAAATGGAGCTGTGGAACAGGGATCTGATTACACAACTAGGATGCAGCAGAAAAGTGATACATAAATATTAAATGTTTCCATTTATCTTTCCAAAGTGTTTGCACTTAGGATGTTCCACTTAATGACCCTTAAAATAGATACTCTAAATGGTTCTCTTTCAAATGAAAGCGAAATACGTGCAGATGAATCACTGTAGCAGTGTTAAATACAAACATCAAAATGTTACTGAGAGCTCTGACCCCATGTGCATGCACAGCAATAGGCTCTTAAAAATTTAAGTGCCTGCTGACCTTATAAAATGTAATTGATGCTTTGAAATGTCTTAGGTATTCAGATGTAACAAACTACAGTGCATTAACTATTAAGAAATCTCAATGAACTGGGAGATCATGTATTAGCGCCTAATCTTGCAACTAGATATGTTCCCTGTATCTGGAGCATCAAATTATTAGATTACAGCCCCGAAACAAAACTGAAACTAAAGACAAACCAGTATCCCCTGAGTCCCAGACTCTTTGCTGAACTGGAGCTATACTTGATTTACCTGTTGAATATAAGTTACTATATAGGGTATTCTTGTGTTGAGTGTTTCTGTGCTTTGTAGTAGTTTCTAAACTGAAGAAATTAAAATGAACAATCTTGTAATGCAGGCTTCCTGGTAAAACAAGAAATGTCATTAAAATACAGCTTTATGGCGCCAGTCCGGGGTGAGCTCCAATCAGATATCACCCATGCCTTTGCAGTGCCATATTGAAATGGATGGGAGTTATTAGCAGCCCAGATCAAGTGCTCTGCTTCTTGTAAATGTTTTGCAATCATGTTGGTTTCTTTATATTCTTTTCTGTAATGAAAGCATTGGTCTCATTCTCCTGACTTTATAGAGCTGTAAAAAGCGGTCCATAGAAAAATTATTCATGGCTCACATAGTCCAGTCTAAAGTCTATTCTAAATCCTGAAGCTTATTTCTAGAGCTTGGACAGCAGTGTACTTATGAGACAGTGGGAGCCAGGAAACACACAGTACTGGCAGGGCTGTGCACAAACCAAGCATCCCACTTGGCTAAAAAAAGCTGTATTCTAGCACTGCCACACCATGTTGGGTAGGTTTGTGAATCAGGCTGGTATGGCCAGAAATTTGCTTTATCATATTAAGGCTCATCAATACATGGTACAGCCATCCAGGCTTCATACTCCAGACCTACACAGTGAGAGCTGACATGCTTGTGACATATACGCCACTGGGGTGAACCTGGATCCCTCTAATCCTAGGGATTACCAACCAATGCAGAAGGCCTGGATTGCTCTCCTGCACACTGGGTTGGACTGGTGAAGCACCTGCTACATGTTAGCCACTTTCTAAACTTTCAAAGAACGTCATTGCCTAAGGACAGACAGCTTAGAGGCAGGAGAGCAGCAGCAAGCAGGGGTAAATGGTAGGGCTGTGTGAAATGGCACCATTCCATTTCACCTTGAGTGTCGAGGTTTCGACAGAACAGCATTTCGTATCGAATTTCATTTTGATTCGAAACAGCTGTTCCGTTTTGCTTTGTCGAAACAGTGAGGCTGTTTCGACTCTGTTTCGACTTCCACTAGATCAGCCAGGGATGGGGAGTCAGCCCAGCTGGGCTGACTTCCATTCCCAGCGGTATGGTCGAAACATTTCGACTAGCCTAGTTTTGTTACGAGGCTGTTTCGAAGCCTTTTGTTTCATTTTGATTTTGCTGTTTCAACCTCCAAATGAGTTGAAATAGTGTCAAAACGAAACGGCCGGCGAAATTTCACACAACCCTTGTAAATGAGGTGAAAGGAGTCTTTAATGTGGGTAGTATAGGAGCCATCTAGTTTGGAAGTATTTCACATTCACTGTGCACGTGGTGCTAAATTGTACACAGTTATGCTCGAACATGTTAGCTGAATTGATTGCACTGCATGGACTTTTTCTGTGCTTTTGCAGGTAGGAACTGTAGTATGATTTCCAGTCCTTCACCTCCTTAATTAAGGATGGGTAGCTGGAAGGCATTAGTCTATGCCCATGTATCCTAGTCTGCTTAGCTTCTCTTGATTTGAACTCCATTGTGGTTTATTAGTTGAGTGCCATCAGCAAACATGAACACCAGTGGCCAGTAAATCACTTAGGAGAAGAGAGCTGTGGTGACTGTATGTCAGTGGTATCATTCTGCAGACAAGGAAAAGGGCTGCATTACCTCAGTTTGTCAGGTGCACTGGGATGTGTTAGTAGAAATGAGCAGAATTGCCAGAATTAACTCTATATGGATAATATTCAAGACTTACTGTGAATACTGCTAGCAGGCATTGCACATGGAGCAGCCTGGTATCCACTAACATCACAGCCCAACAAACTTCTCCCTCAGTATTGTCTAATTTCCATGACCCTTCACAAAACCCTACCCCATCAGGTGCAGGATTTAGCCCCAACTCAAGAGGAGCCAAAGTGAAAGCTTCATCTCTTGGTCAGGTGCCTAGTGTGAGAGCAAGGCAGACAGCTCTGTCTCCTGGGAAAAATCATCTTCCTCGGCTGTGCAGCAGCAGCAACAGTGCTTGACCTCCCTCTTCAGGTGAGCATAGGCCTGGGGAAATGGGAAGTTCTTGAGATCTATTTATGAATAGATCTGGTGGGTTAATGGCAACAGCAGAAAAACATCACAGCACTGGAAGTCTTTCTGGGCAACTTTAATTGCAATTAAACGATCAGCAGTGGTTCACCTAATAGCAAACACCAATCCTTATTTTGTAAAGACAATGAAGACTAGAGATAATACTCAGTATCATTGGACTTATACTAGCACAGGCCCAAAGATAACTTCTCTGATGTATCTTTTTTTAGCCTCCTCTTACTTTTTAATGTCCCAATGTGCTTAGGGCCATATTTTCTACTAACTGTCCGTGCCAACATGCTGTGCTGCAATATGGCACGTACCTTCTCTTGAATGTGGAGTAGGTTATTCTGCCTTCTTCGTCCCTGTGTGTATTGTGCATTATTCCCTACATACATTCCATTCAGTTTGTCAAACAAGATTTACTATTTATGCAGGCTCATTTTTAGCAGCTCGTATTTCTTCCCTGTTTTGTGATCTCACCTCTTATTTATGTGCCTAGGATCTTGTCTGCCACTGAAGTCAGAATCACTTAGTCTTTCCTTCTATTTTCCTTCAGCCCCTCATTCTCCTTCCAGGCTCAGTGTTTCCCTCCCCTGTAAGTAGTTACCATTATTAGAAATCTTTATAGCTGGATCAGCAGCCTTCTCAGCTGTCTCTCCAAATGTACATGTGGTGCTTTTCCATCTAATTACCTTTATTTGGGTCTGTAGCAGGAAACGTTTTGAGGGTCATTGCTTGGATGAGGCATAGTTAAGTGAACAACCAGCATGTACAGTTTTCATAGTTAAAATTTTATTCTGTACTTTTAGTATAGGGCAGCTGAATGACAAAATTGTTTGAGGCTGTAAAATGCACTGCTCTTAATCCTATTTAAAGAAGCAAGAGCTTGGTACTGAATCCTAAGGGAAAGTTCATTTTCTTTCCATTGCAGGGCTTTCACCACAGATAAATTTTGTTTCATGCTCATGCTAACAAGGTTCAAATAAGACAGAAAATAAAACAATCTCCTGCATATGTTCTGTTGCAGTTACAAATGGTTTTACAAATGCAAACACAACTTCTTAGATGCAAAACAGTAACTTAGATTTTTAATTCTTGGCACAAGGCAGAATAGCATTCACATACACGCTGTCAGATAAACAAAACCAATGTATTTTGGCACTCAAAACAGTTTGAAGCAAGGCAGCAAAAATAGCATCAGTGGGAATTCATGGAGCAGCTTCAGCATAAGGACTTTAAGGAGCTCACTGCTACAATATGCAAGTCTCTGAAGAATGAAGTTTTATTCTTACTGACCACTTAAGCATATTCCTAACTCAGTCCTTTTGAGGCACAAGGATAAAATCCATTTAATTTGCTTTACAATTAGCACTGGTTGAGGGCTTAGAAAGGGCCTCCAGATCATGCCCTTTGTGAATAGCTTTCTGTGTCTCCCTCCTTTTATTTCAGAGGCATATAGGTTTTAAGGTCAAAAGGGGCTGTTATGATGCTATAATCTGATGCCACCCTAAATTCTTTATTTTGAATAGATTTTAAGGGCCAAATAATTGACTTGCTTCTCTCAAGGAAACATGGAGGGCGACTGCACAGTGCAATGGCTGAGTGGAGATGCTCTGTGGATTTTTGTCAGTGCAGGACAGACGGGTGCCATGAGCTCACTGTGATGCAAACACCTACTCTAGAAGGAAGCAGTATGATTTTTTCCCATCTAAGCATTTGCTGCTGCCCATAGTGAGGCACAAGGGGTGGGAGGGCTCTGGCCATGGTTCTTGGTATATTAACGTGCCCCACATTGCCCAAATATTAGGTCTGCGTTGTCCAAGTCCTGCAGCAGTAAGCTGGGTGGAGAGGCTTCTTATACCTTCTATCCTTCCTGGGGTGCTGGTGAGAGGGCAACTGGAATTATTTAGCCCTCTTTCTAGACTTTACTCCAAGACTAGTCCAGAGAGGGACATTGGGTTTTCCATGTCCTGTGTTTACCATCTTCTTTTTTTATTTTAAAAAGAAAGCCCTAACCTGGTGCTAGGAGTGCTTTACGGTGACCTACCAGGTATTTAAAAAATTCATGCTTGGTTTAGTCACTAGGAAGACAGATGTATTGACAGAAGCACAGTCAGCTCCCTGCCCTCAGTCTGATTATTAGTATGGGGGAGGTGTGCCCGTTGTTTGATCAGTAGAAGAAAGTTTGGAAATGGTATTGAAACTGGTACTATCGGCCAATATGTCTCTGTAGTCCTGATGACTGAAGTATGTGTATGTTTTTTGAGACGCTCTATATAATGAGAATATCTCAAATGGAATCAAATGCCAGCTTATAAAAGCAAATGGAAACAGAAAAAAATAGCGAGTGCTTTTTAGGGCTATACTATTACATGGCCTATGTTACTGGGGCCACATGGGAGGAGGGTAGAGACCAGGAAGAGAGATCATGATTTAAAGCAAGAACAGTTGCACATTCATCTTCTACTTTTTGGTCTGTATAAGAGGGTAGCTGTAAGAACCTTCTCCACACTGTTACTGAAATGGTGGCAGTAGGAAACACCTACTTCTTACCTGGTAGGTGAACATGTTGGGTTTGAGATGGAATTCCACTATCTTTCAGGATAATAGGAACAAGATGCAATTTGGGTTCCAACCAGCTAATTCCCATGATGAGATAAGCATGAGTATCTGTCAAAAAGAATATGAAAAATGAAAAGGAAGGACTAATGTCACAGGCGAGCATTTTGTGCATTTGTGTGCAAAAGAATCCCTTTTGGAGAAAGAATGCAAACAATCAAACAACTTCACTCATCCCCCCTCTCATTTTCCACGGAAAATATTCAGTCATCATTCAAGTGGCTACCATGCAATACAAAAAATCTTTTGTGAAACTAATTCTAAGACAAAATAACTGGTCATGTTGCTGACTGAGGGTCTGTTACCTGCAGGGTGCTGTGTGTGAAGGCAGGAAACATTTGGCACCTTAGGCTGTAGAAGACAGAAACCCTAAAATCTTTCTTATGAAATCCAAGGAAGGTTGGCATGTGATAACAGAGTTACCTATTGCATTACCTGCAAAGCCTAAGCATGAAAAAGAAGGTGTAGTTAAGGAAACTAGTAATCTAATATGGCCCATTTAACAAACAAATATTATGGATAAGGTAAGGTACTGTTTGCTGGTTTCTGCATGCTTGCGCAGTACTTTACCTTAGCCCCGTGGAAAGGAGCCAATGGTAGCTTTAAGTCACCACTGTACCCCTGCAGTCTGCACTGGGGGAGGCAGGGGAAGTCCCCCTGATGCGTTCCTGCAGCGTGGGCCACGGTACTGCCTAGAATCTCTCCAGCTCTGTGTACCCAGTGATGATCACTGTCTCACTTACCTCCTAGTCTGGATCTTGCAGGAGGAACCCTGGGAGGCCACCTTCTACTGTCTCTTACTGTGTCTTCCTTGGGAGAATTTCCCCCAGCCAAAGCCAGGATATGTTTTTACTGCTCCTTCTATTTCACCTGGCACAAAGGTGAAATAGGAGCAGTAAAAACATCAGAGTGGGAGTGAAGATGTTGACCATAGTACTTCATGGAAAGGTTTTGTTGTCAATTGTCAACTGTATTAATATTTCCCATTAATTATATCCTTTGAAAGAAAACAGTAATATACAGAAAGTAACAAATTTGATATTGCTGACCCACCTGTGTCCCTGCTTGTCAGTATCTAATGTCTGAGCCTCTTCTATGTAACATTAATTAGCAATAGCACAGTCCTTAGAGGACCCACCGGAAAAGGGTCATTTTATCAGATGTGAGAGCTTCTTTTAACTTGTTTGAAAATTAACCAGAGGTAGAATTAGTTTGGAGATCAAAGATAAAATGTTCTCTGTTGTCATGATTTCCTTTTCCACAAGCTTCATTGTCAAAGAAGCAGCATCTGATTTTCAAATAATGACAATTTCTTAAACACTGCTATTTCTATGCTTCAGCATTACCATTTGTGTGAACCTAGGTGAAAAGATTTATTCATGTTTCAGATGTTTTGTGTAATGTACTTCAATTGTGTAGTTAGATAAAGACGGACATGAGCCGTTTTCCAAGTACTGACTAAGTTTAATCAGCATTGGCATAAACCATTTGAGTTATCATTAAGACTTAACCTACAATACTGGAAAGTATGAGTATTTTATCTTTTTGAAAATTACAGAGAGATCACATTCAGCTTGCTCATGGGATTGTGTTTGCAATATTAATTTTATCCCTAATGAAATACCTGTACACCAGGAATGCTGGTCTTCCAGCTGCAAAAAATACCTCTACCATTTGATCTAAAGAAAGAGTTTGTTAGCAGTCAGATATTAAAAAAAAAAAAATCCTTTTCTCCTGTTTAGTCTGAAATCAGTCAGTGGTAGGTAGTATTCTCACACACAGATGTAAAGGAGTCGTGCCGACTGCAGCTGAAGCCAATGGCAAAACTCCCAGTGCATTATTAAGGGCAGCAGCCAGGGCAATAACTTCCAATCAAAAGTTGGAGTGTCAAGCCATCCATAACAAAGAATGTTTAATAACTTGGCTGAGTTATACTTTCCTTCAAGGGTGCTACATGAATTTTCAAGGATATCTCAGGTAATTATAAAGTAGAACAAAAAAAGGAGGGGCAAAATTCAAATTTAAAAAAAGTATAACTTTTAGGGACATGAAATTCAAAAACAGTTTATTAGCTGTCATTTCTACTTTGCAGACATATTTTCCTTGTCCATGACAGTCATTTAGGGAATTCTTAGATCAAGTAGATTTCTAAGCTAATTTTAGGTGGAAACTAAAATGCTACTGTCTAATGGAAGCTGTTTTTTCCCCAGCTATGGAAAAGCTACCATTTTCCATAATGAAGCCTAGATTTACATACATACCATTAATTATGTTGATCCTCCAGTTTCTCTGATGCGTTGGGTCATTGGCAAGTGAAAAACTAAAAGGAATGCTATTTTCTGCCCCATCCTGGTCAAATGCACTGATAATGATGGACTGCTTTTCCCTCTGCGGTGTGCAGAGATATGAGGCAGAGTAGTCTCCTACTAGATATGGAGGGTTGTCGTTGACATCCAAGATGTGGATCACTATATCAGTGGAGACTGTCATTGATGGGCTGGCTGCAAGAAAACAACAATGTAGAACAAATAAATCTTGAGTGAAATCACTCCTTGGTTCTAATTTCTGCTGTTAATAATGTTTCTGCATTCTTTTGGAAACAGTTATGATGTGAAAAATTTTAATTATTGCTGAACAGCGGACATGTAGCCAGTAGTGTGAACTGCTTTGAAAACCTGACCCTGATGCTTAGAAAACTTTGGCCATAAAAGTCATGGCCAGGGATGGTCCTGCTTTGAGCATGGGATTTGACTAGATGACCTTCTGAGGTCCCTGCCAACCCTAATTTTCTATGATTCTATGAAACTTCTCTCTGAAATTGTGGAAAGACTTGTTTAGAACAGTAGACACAGCCATATAGATGTAAAGGAAATGAGGTTTCCTAGGATGCAATTTCTAATCCTGCATTATAGGGCTGAGTCTCATATAAAATCTAAGGTAGATTAGATAAAACAGCCAGTTATCTGGGAGCTTCTTTACAGTTTCAGCCTGATTATATAACCACTATGTCTTGAGACAATAAAAGTAACTTGTAATGAGGCATAGGTAGGTACATTTGTTCACCTAGGCTAGGGACAGACATTAAAAAATCCTGAGTCTGAATTGATTCAATCTTTGCAGGTTAGTCTAACCTGGCTAGGCTGAACTGGTTTGTAACCGCACAGATGTTCTCTCTGGACTGAGGAAATTCAGGCACATGCCTGCAGTGGCTCAGGCTAGAAGCTGGGGGGCGCTAGAGCAGCTCTCCCTTCCCTTACACAACACTGAGCTGAGGGGGTGTGGCCAGGCCCTGGCAGGACCTCTGATTAGGGAGGTCTGCTTGCACCATCCCAGGCTTTTTTCGCTTGCTGCTCAAGGGGTGGGAGTGTTGCCAGCCCCCAGCCCCCTGCTAAGCACTCTGAGGCAAGGGGTGAGGGGTGTAGTGCATGCATCTGTTGATGATATGGAGCTTTACAATCTCCCTCCCTGCTTCTTTATACTGTCTTCAGCAAACTGACAGGTAGCTCCCAAGCCAGCAGGGAGCTGATAACAGTGTTTATCATCTGATCAGCAAAACAATAGTCTTTCTCCATTACGGCAAACTCTTCTTAAACACCTTACCACCTGACCTGTTGATTAGCTCCAAAAAGCCCTAAGTGGTCCGTGTTCTGTCTGCCTGTCCCAGTGAAACTGGAGACGCATACACATCTTCATTAGCTAGCATACCACATGCCTAGGGTCCGTGGGGCTGGGGTCTCTGCTGTGGGAGCTGGGAGGGAGGGAAGGGTCAGGGCAGGCTTTCCAGTACTAGGTTTTCAGCCGTTCCCAAACTATTCATACCTGTATATTTGTGCATGCAATGGAAAATATTGGAATTCAGTCACAGAATCCAGGTTACATGAGCAAATGCTTATTTGCACAGACAAATGTATGGATGCAAATTTAGAAGCAACTGCTGAAAAGTTGGCCCTTGCTGTTATATATTACTGTTAAAATAAAATCCAACAATTCTGTATAATTTTTTACTCAGCTTTCATTCAAGGGTGTGCTATCATATGAATGCGTGGTATATATCTCACTTATTGAATTGGTGAGGTAATAATACTTCTTTACAGTGCCTTGATAAAGCCAAACTTGAAGGAGATTTTTTAATTCTTCGTAGGAGAGACTTCCCTAAACCAGAGAAGCTAAAGAAGGGCAGAGGGATGACTGGAGGATTAGAAGATAAGTCTCAGCCTCTGTGGAAATGACACGGTTAAGTGAACTAATTGATACTGATATTCTTTTATTGTTCCAGTAAACGACAGACTGACAAATCCTGCCCAAACAGCAAACCCACATAGTATAGTCATAAGATCTTTGTCAGAGTTAAGGGGCAGATCTGCACCAAAGATGACCTGACCAAACAATGAAAACCCAGAGTGACTCATCGCACTGTGTATTTGTGAGCCTTGAGCTGACTCACTAGCAGCTTTTGAAATATATATTAGATAGAAAATGTCTCTTATTAAGTTGTAGTATCCAATCTCTGTATCAGAGCTGTGTAGGTGATTCTGCTGTTCTCCTTTTGTACTTGGAATGCTGCACATACCGCGAATGAATCCTCTCCACAGCCAGTGAACACTAAGCTAAGAAATTGGGACCTAATTGTGGGAGTTGCTGAGCACCTCTCTTAAGAGTCCTCTCTAATCTTACTAATATCAAGGCCTTGGAGAACTGGGCTGTTGGAGGGCTTAGGACTATTTATATTTTGGAATGAATCATCCTATTTGTTTCCTACTGCAATCATCTATAAAGAAATGTGATCACAGTCATCTCCTTGACCTTGCCCCTTAAATGCATTCAGTGATTTACCATTCAGCAGTGGTGTTGGCTTCAGGCAATTTGAATGCCAGACCTTTCATCCACTGCACACTGCAGCTAGATGACTACAGCTTCATAGGACAGAAGATTTTTTAAATTACAATACTGGCTTTCACATATAGCTATTTCATTTACAATGACAATGGTAAATTCTCTGGCTAGTGTCAGACATCCATGTGAATCAGACAGAGGTTGAAAGAGAAATGTTCTTGTCTGATTTGGTTTTTTGTAGGTAAGTGTATTTGTGATGACAGTGTGAATCATTGTAAAGAAGCTATTTTTATAGAATAAAAAGCTGAAATGCATGTGCAATTATGCTTGAATTAACAGCTCTGGTGTTTAAAAGCAGCCTCTTTCATTTTATCCAATGACCGCTGACTTCAAACTACTATTTGAGGCAGAAATGTCCAAATCAAATGATGCAGAATGTGAACTGAATATTACTTAACCAGCTCATAGGTCAGATGCAACTAAAACCATCAAAATGTTTTTAAAGTCTTGATATTACACAATTTCACTCTAGTTTCTTAGTTATGTAGCAGCCATTTTATATTTAAAGTAAAATACTCTGGAACAAAAGTGGTGACAGATTACAACCCAGAATACAGACCCAAAGATATTACTGACCTTATACACTTCATCCTCACACACAACAATTTCACTTTTAATAATCAACACTTCCTCCAGATGATGGGAACAGCTATGGGCACTAAAATGGCCCCACAGTATGCCAACCTTTTTATGAGCCACCTGGAAGAAGACTTCCTCAAGAACTGCACCATCAAACCCTTGCTATACTTACGATACATCGATGACATCTTCATCATTTGGACTGAGAACCTGCAATCTCTGATTGAGTTCCACCAGAAATTCAACAGTCACCATCCCTCCATCTGACTTTCTCTAGAATACTCCAGCACCAACATCTCCTTTTTAGACACAAGGATCAGTATCCAGAAGGGTAAAATACAGACCACAGTATATAAGAAACCCACAGACCAACATACATATCTGCACAGAACCAGCAATCACCCGAAACACACCAAAAAACCTGTGATATATAGCCAAGCCCTCAGATACCACCACATCTGTACTGAAGAGAATGCCCGGGATCGCCACCTCACCAATCTTAAGGCTTTCACCCAGCAAGGACACTCGTCCAGAGAGGTAGATCGCACGTTTGAAAGAGCCACCCGGATACCATGTGAAGAACTGCTGCAGTACAGAAGAAAACCCCCCACAAATCGCACACCGCTGGTTATGACGTATCACCCATCCCTTGAACCTGTACGGAAAGCCAACCTCATCACCAGAAGCAAACTTCTTCGAGCCCAGAACACACCAAAAGGATCCAGACCGTGCCAGGACAAGAAATGCAAAACCTGCCAATACATCTCCACCACCCCCACTATTACTACACCCCACAACAGAGCCGTCAGCATCCCAGGATCTTACAGCTGCACCTCCAGACATGTAATATACCTCATCCAATGCACCAAATGCCCTGATGGAAGATATGTAGGAGAGACCAAACAACAACTGCACACCAGAATGAACGCACACCGGAAATCCATCAAAGATGGAAATACCCAATTACCGGTGGGGGCACATTTCTCACAGGAGGGCCACTCTCTCTCCAATCTCTCAGTCCTGATCCTCAAGGGAAACTTACACAACACTTCCCAGAGACGAGCCTATGAGCTCCATTTCATCAACCTGCTGGATACTAGATAGAGATCATGGACTAAACGTAGACATTGGATTTTTGATACATTATAATCTGCCTGGCAACTGACTCCCCAGCCCAGCCCAGCCCCTGGCTTCTTTACTTTTCATTCCATCCAGGAAGAGCACACACCAACTGCTGCAGCTTCCTGAGCCTGACGAAGGGTTTTTGAACCCGAAAGCTTGCTTAATAACTATTCTCCAACCATTTGGGTTGGTCTAATAAAAGATATCAAATTCACCCAAGGAACCTTGTCTGCCTATGTCCTTAGACCAACACGGCTACAACCCAAACCCCTGTGACACTTGTTTCACATTAAAACCAGATTAGACTCTGTGCCATTGGTGCAATTCTGATGACTTGTTGGCATTACACCTAATTTTCACCAGTGCAACTCAGAACTGAATTTTCTGTAACAAATTGTTCTCTGAGGGGTCTTTTCTAATCCTTACAGTCTCCATCTTGAAGAGGGACAGATCTAGGAGTACACCTAACTTGCCTCTTTTTTGGGGGAAATGGACTGTGAAGGATGCATTGTGGTAACGATGTATTTTGCAGCATATTTCATTTACAGTCTGCCAGTTTTGACCACTGAGATAAAAACAAATATACCTCAGCTCAGCTCAAACATTACTATCTCTTCTGTAAGCAGGAACAGAACTCTTTGCTAAGAAGTTCTTCTTCTGCTGCCTACAAAACTTACGGACTCATGGAGGCCTTCACACATTCATAATACTCCTGTCTTTTAACCTAGATAGACATTGGGTAAAACCAAAAGGTAAGTGTAGAACAAATATAACTTTTTCTGGTTCCCTCTGTCAAACACGCATGCAATATTGATGTAGACTCTTTCTAGACCACTGATCACAGATTCATAGAAAATGAGGGTTGGAAGGGAACTCAGGAGGCCATCTAGTCCAACCCCATGCTCAAAGCAGGACCATCCTCAACTAGATCATCCCAGCCAGAGCATCATCAAGCTGGTCCTTAAAAACCTCCAAGGATGGAGAGTTCACCACCTCTCTAGGTAACCTGTTCTAGTGCTTTAATACCCTCCTGGTGAGACAGTTTTTCCTAATATCCAAATTAAATGTCCTTTGCTGCAACTTGAGACCATGGCTCCTTGTTCTGTCATCTGTCACCACCGAGAACAGTCCAGCTCCATCCTCTTTGGAGCCTCACTTCAGGTGGTTAAAGGCTGCTATCAAATGCCTTCTCAGTCTTCTCTTCTGCAGATGTGGACACACAACATGGTTACCTTGGATTTTAATAGGTAATCACTAAGTTACTCCATAGAAAGAAGCAGTGCATGACCTGCTGTCCCAGGCTGGCTGGCTGCAGTAGATGCAGTTACAGTACCTGGCCGATGGTGGTGAAGGAGCAGGCTTACCTTGAGCAATGAGCTACTCTGGCAGGAAATGGACTAGTGCAGGGGTGGGCAAGTATTTGGGTTGGCAGGCCACTTTTAACGTTTTAATGACCTGATGAGGGCCACACCTCTCTCTCCCTCACCCTGTCCCTCCTTCCTGGGGCTGTGACCAGCGCAGAAGCCTGAACTTGCCTGCAGCTTTAGCATGTGTGTCTTCTCCCTTAGACCCATACTCATTTATCAGTGTACCATGTAAATCCATAGGCATCACCCCTGAATTGGTAATGGCACTGGGATGGTGTGGTCAGTGATGCATGTGATTGACAGGCCAGAGGTTGCAAATTTGAGGCTGCAGCAGAAGCAGTCATGGTGTGGCCATGTCAGATTCCAACAGATCTGTGAATTTTGCCAAATACCTTGTCACAAGGACATGAGAAGGGAAAGGGACCTCTGAATTTGGCCCACTCTTTTTTTTGACCCACTCTTTTTTTTTGTTTTCCTTCCACCTCTGAGGGGGGAAAAACTTTCATCCAAAGCCAACAAAGACATTCTTACCTTTGTCCTGAACTACAACCTGCATCAAGTAAATGTCCTTCACAGTCTCTCTGTCCAAAACCTGCATAACTTTAACCTCTCCAGAATACTCATCAATAGAAAACCAGTTCAATGTATCATTTCTTAGGGAGTAGCTGTGAAGGAAAACATAAGGATGATCTAAATGAACAATTGACTTTCATGTAATAGTTTACAAAACAAAACAATAAAGTTTGCTGCTCAGTCTGTGTTTTGTTTCGAGTCTGTCAAGTCACTGCAAGTCCATGAAGAGCAGCACCTGTTTGTTGCCCAGTATTAGTATGCACATTTATGGTGCAGCTATTAATGATCTGCTTCATGTCCTTTCACTGGAACTGCTAGAATCAGGCTTTGGAGTAACATTCAAAAACACCAACTTAAAGTTAAAGAAATATTTTACTGTTGTGCAGTAAAATCTACTAAACTAAAAATTAAGAAGGCAGACTTATGAGTCCGAAATAAGCCTAGAGTTTCAGAAATGAGTACTTTGCAATATAAATGACCCAGTTTGCCTTAGGAAATGCTGTCTTTGTGTAGACAAAATTTTCCTGGGGTCATAGCTTGCCATAGAAGAGTACAAATAATTACCACTGACGTCAATGCAAGTGCCTCTTATTTTCTTAATGGGGGGGACCGCTATAGAATAATTTCACCTGAATTTGTCTGAGTTGAATCAGTGATAGGCCTGATTCACATAACTGATTATTTTATTGATTTGGGTGAAGAGTTATAAACCAGTTCAGGTTGACAAGTAGAGGAGAAGCAATAAAAAAGACTTCACAGCAGGGATATTAGCACTGTTTATTTTAAGGTTGCTGACACTTCTCATTATAAGACCCCATTTTGAGTTATTAACTGTCCAGGCTAAAATTTACCCTGCTGAGTATTTGCATCCATTAAATTTCAACTAAAATGATTCATTAATTTCGAAGAACCCATACAGGGGGAAAACATTGAGAAACCTGATGGAATTTCTGTGGGTTTTTTTTCTTTAAGCGAACTGAAACAAAGAAAATGAAATGCAAAAGCCATGCATGTTAAAAGAATGTCACTAAAGTTGCAAAATCAGAAGTTAAGAAACACTAGTACTAATGATGCCTCTACAGCTTTTAACTTAGCCCTTTGTGATAAGCATTAGGATACAGTGTTTGATCACAAGATCACATAGTTTTGGAAGTGCAGAAATTGGAAGGTACATGTTGAATGAATCCAAGGATTGCAGAAAGAAAAATAATGGTCTTGTGCCTCAGGCAAAGGAATGCTGCCCCGGAGACTTCTATCCCTGTCGCTGTCTCAGAGCCTGTGTCATCATAAGCAAATCACTTCAATCAAACTTTTCACAATCACTGCTTGCGTGTTCCTTACTTTCTGTGTTCAGTCTTTGGGATCTGATATGCAGAACTGTAGAGAGCAGCAACCAAAGTAAAAGGGAACTGGGGTTTGAACATATCAAATGCTACAGGATGCCAAATACTCTGAAAAAGAAGCTTTTCTTGTTCTATATTGGGCACCCCAAATTGGGGTACAATTATATTCTTAACACTGTGCTACTCTGTGGGGATGATAATACCCCTCATCTCCCAAGGCTATTGTGAAGAGAAATGAATTCATGTGCGTGAAGCACTTGGGCACTATAGTAATGAATGACGTAAGAACATCCAGCCTGATCCGTTGCCTGTCCCTCTTTCTTTAGTGCTCGCAGCATTTTGAAGCACAGGGCATTCTAATTTGGGAGCACATTTTTCACTTTGTTTTCAATTCCCATCTTAATAATTCCTAACAGCATATTTGCCTCTTTGCCTGCTGCTGACCACTGGGCTGACGCTTTCAGAGAACTATGCACAATAATTCCAAGACCTCTTTCCTGAGCCGTATCAACTAGTGTAGAGCCCATTATTGTGGATGTGCATCTTGGGTTATTTTTTCCCCATTTGCATCACTTTGTGCTTATCAACACTGCACTTCATCTGACATTTTGTTTTCCAATTTTACAAGGTCCCTCTGCAGCAATTCAGTCAGCTTTGTCTTTTTTTCTGCCCTGAATAATTTGGTGTCATTTGCAAATTTGGCAACCTCTCTATTCTCTCCACCCGCTTTTGAAATAATTTATGAATATATTAAACAGCACTGGTCCCAGCACAGACCCTTTCTGAACCTCACTATTTACCTCCTCCATTGTGAGAACTGACCATTTATAGCTACTCTGTTTCCTGTGGGTCAGGAAAAGCCCACAAGGGAATGAATAATTCTGTCTTCTGAGCAGAGTTTGAATAGCATGCAGTAAATAAAACACGAGGCTGCATATGGAACAATGAAACTAAAATGAAATGTTAAATAGCTGCCTGTTAAATGACCATCCATTTCATGCAGGAGTCCTGCAAAAACATTGCATGCAATCATGTCATGATTCCTTTGCACAGCAGCAGGGGGATTGATTTACCTTAATATGTTTCCTAAGTTTGAGTACTTGGCTTTGCAATTTTCAACATAAGACTTGTGTTTTTCAGTTTGATCTTATGTTTGACTGCAGGGAAATTTTCAAGATTGCTGAAACACTTGGGACCAGATACCTGATTGTGTCAGATAGGCAGAACACCCTGCAAAATCCTTTACACTGGGGATTGTGATGATGGATTTAAGAGGTGTTGTGAGAGGGGAGAGTTGCCCTACCAACTGTGGGCTATGTGGCAAATCCACCGTGTTGGAGAAGTTGCCATTTGACCGTTAGTGACCATTGATATTCAGGGTGTTTGATATGGTGGAGAAAAATAAATCTGTGAATGGATCTGAGGGGGAAAGGATGGATATTAGAAAGGTGAGAGCTGCAGTGGCCAAAATGGGGGAGAATATGGCAATGGTAGCACACTGCATGATGAGCTGGAAGCAGAACTGTGCAGTGCTTCCTAAAATGCCCTCTGACTTTCTCAGAAAAAAACCCGGTTTCTTGAGCACTAATTCAAAATGGAGATGTAGATTTTTTAAGTCCCTGTGGGATCTGTTGAGTAGGATTCCCTTTGTATTCACTTTTAATAAAGAGCACTATTAGCCCAGTGGTTAATCCTGTTTTAAAAGGATCAGATTAAAACTGTGTACTTATTTTCATGCTGTTTGGGTACACATTTACAGGGACAAACAAGAAGTAATTTGAACTGCAGACTGTGCTTTGAAAGAAATTATATACTAGCTCATTAATGCCTGCTTAGACTCTGGCAGGCTTCCAGATCATCTCTAATTTATTTACTGCCTCCATTTTAGTCAGGAATCAAGGCACAGGAAAATATTTCACTTTTTGTTGCCCTGGAAGTTCTTCATGCAATTGCAATTTCCATTTTAGGTTTTGAATGAAAAATGAACTGACAATTTACTGTTATATCAAAAAAACCAAACAATTGAAAAATACCCCCTGCATGCTTCATGGGCCAGTACAGATGAGGTTAGTGTGTTGAAAAATTTCATCTATGTTATTGAAATTATTATTCATTATTCTATGTACTGTCCCCAGTTTCAGGGTAATGTTCACATGCTGGTACATGCAGTTCTTGCTCATGTGTTAATCTGACAACCTCTCCAACATCATTAGGGAAACAAACTCCACATGTCCCTGTGAACAACATTATCTCACAGTTATTATCCTTTATAATTCTTGGCTATGACGTTTCTCCAGACAGTGAAGCATGCAAGTGTAATTATAATTATGAAAGAGTGGTTACTGCATGTGTGATGTCAGAGGATGAAACTGCCTAAACAGGGGCTAGACTGTAGTCTAAAGGGAAAAAGATAAAATGAGGGCCAGGAAAGTCTACTCCCAAGTTTCCTACAGATTGTCCCATCAAGGGGTGGATTTACTCCACTGTAACCAACAGAAGGGGTGTGGACACAGCCCTCAAAACCTGTGGGTAATGCTGCTTCCACAGGAAATTTGAGGAGATTAGGGGCAGCTATGAACGGCTGGGGCAGTTGTGCCATGTTACTATTCCCAATTCCCCCTTGAGTTGCTGCACAGTGCAGAGTAGTTGCCAGAGTAAAGCACTACTAATATAGGCCCTAGGCTATGGCCTGTTCAAGTCTGGAAGAGTCTTGCCATTTGGATCAGCCTAGAGACGGAGATATTGCCCATGGGGATATCTCCGTGAAGCTGAGTGTGGGACAGCTGTTCCTCCCTGCCACTCACTGAACCCCAGTGTGAAAGCAAGAAATAAGAAGTTATCAGCCACCCGTACGTCTTACCATCATCCCACACTCCACTGCATAGCAACGTCCTCGTGTGCCTATGGCTTGTCAGACCCAACCTTCATCTCTTTGATGAAAATGATGCCCTCTTTTGGAGAAATTTCCTCAGTGCCATCTACTCCTCCCTTTTCATGGAGCTTTCCTGAAGGCAACGCCCAGCCTCAAGCCAATTGAATTGTGGCTGTGGTGGAGAGTGGGTTAAAATGTGAGGAATGGGATAGCTCCCTTTAAAACTGCAAACACTTATTATTGTTTTTGGCCAATCAATTATCTGTGGGCATTGTTTCTTATAACCCTCTTCTAGCTCTTTCCTATGCTAAAGGGAGCTGAAAGTCTTGTCATGTTGATGGTTACGGATTCATTATCAAAGGGTGTTTTTTCTGTCCTACATCAGAGTTGGGACAGCAGTTACTAGCTGTAATTACGCCTGCACTTGGACTACATGGATGGAAAGGCACCAAAAATGACCAAGTTGACTGAAGTCAAGATTTCCGGCTCCTCAAAGAGAGCATTTCAGTGCTTTAGAAGTTAGCAGTCCCAAAGAATACAGCATCATCAAACTAATCAGGGAACCAGAGGGTCTTACCTTAATGATGGTGTATTAAATATGTCAGGATCAGCAGCCTTCACGGTCAGTAGTAGTGTTCCTGGCTCTATATTTTCTAGTATGCTGATCTCATATTTTTCCTTTGTAAGCACTGGTGCTTCATTTACATCTTTAACCAATATATGCACTGTAGCCGTAGAGCTGGCATCCAGCTCTTTCCCAACCAGCTTCTCCTCATTTCTTGCTGACACAATAAGACGGTACTCCTGAACGGTCTCATAGTCCAATTCCTGTAATCACATTAATTGGGTGTCTTTAAGCTGATCTGGTCAAAAATTTCCTTTCAAATTTTTTTTTAATACCAAAAATTGGATTTTGGCTAAAGAAAAAATTTCACTAAAATGATGCCTTCTGTGCAGATTTTCAGCTTTTCGTTGAAAGCCAAATTTCAAAACCATTTGATTTGGGACTGATACTGTGGTGCCTTGTGTAAATTGTGATTGGGTTGTCCTGTGTCTCTGTGCTTTGCTATGGGCCAGAGTGCCAAACTACACTAGAGACACAGACAGCCAGCTCTGGAGAGTACTGGAGAGTGGGACAGGTGGACTGGAGCTGCCTCCTTACATTTTTCATGGATCTTCAGGTCTTAGGTTTCCCAATAGACTTAAGGTACAGACAGAAGTGACAACTTTTGCCTGATCTGGCTCCTGAAAGTGCTCTACAGCCATGACCAAACACTGGCTGCAGAGCACTTTAAAAGGGTCCAATCCCATGACAATCTGAATCCTCATTACCTGAAGGTTTAGATGAAGGTACTCCAAAGCAGAGTGTTTTCAGTAACTTCTGTCTGTGCATGCTGGCAGTAGGGCTTGACTGATACAGCCAGACCTGTACCTGGTGCTGTTTTCAGAATGGGAAGGGGGGAAGGGAGTGGAGGGAGCTCATTCTGGGGCCTGCCCAACTGATGCTGGAGGGTGGGGTGGGTGGATTGGAGCCCCTCAAAGTGGGGGGCTCCAATCCACCCCCTACCCCCCACTCCAGTCCAGCTGGGGAAATCCTAGAACAGGCCTCCCTCCCCAGCCTCTCCCTTCCTGAGACAGCACCAGGGGCTGGGAGAGAGGGCATGGAGCTAGGGGAAAGGGCTGCAGACACGCAGCCTCTCTCCCTGGATTGGCTCCAAACTGGAGCTCAATGCCCTGCCCTCCCAACCTAACAACTAACGTCCATTGGGTTGGAAGGATCAGTCTAACTCAAGGCACTTTCTGTAAAGTGCTATGAGTTAGACTGGGGGGCTGCACTTCTGTCTGCACCTTTAGTAGGCTTTAGTGTGGCAAGAAAGGAGACTGGTGCATTGTGGGAGATGTAGTACAGCAGGAAGCCCAGCTCATAAAGAAGAATGGGATAGGAGCCTCCCGAAGTACAAATCCCATGAGGTAATATGACAGCATTTCATAACAGAAACATTTGGATTTTGGCTAAAAATGTTCATTTTTCAGTTTTGCACCAAAAAGTTGACATTTTTCATGGGGCTTTTCTATTAAGAACTTATTGTATTTAGACATGGGCAGTTGCAATTATTATATGCTTAAATTGTTAAAAAGAAACATGTTGATGATATAAATTTGCTTCATCAGAGTTCCTACTAGAGATGCACCAAAACCGTCAAGTTATCAAATGCCTTCTGAATATAAGTCTTTATAGTCAAACCCACTCTTACATGTTTGTTTGGGGCTAGGTCATCATATAGCTGATGACAGACTGTTTTGTGAAAGGTTTCTGTGACAATATTGGAAACCATTGTTTAACGTGTGGACTGGAAGTCAGCAAGCATAGCAGGAACAACTCAGAGTGTGCATGTTATCTGGGGTGGGAGGTGGAAATCTCCTTTCTTCCTTATTTGCTGGGTTTTCTGTGCTGGTACATGTATGGAGATTCCTGTGCTGAGAAGCAAATTGGTTCCGTGAATGGTAAACCAGACCAGTGGAGTTTCTGGCATCGTAATAGCCTTTATCATAACAAAGGGCAAATTTACTAAACAAAATTACTAAACAGTGGCTGGATTGTAATATAGGATCTCTTAAAGGAGGCAACATACAAAGATACTCTACTTCCTCTTTTATTCCAGAGACGAAGCATGTTCTGTTGGTGGTTAAGCATGGTACTGGCAACAAGGAAATATTGGTTCTAGTCTTAAACATGTGCTCAGTCATAAAGCCTTTCCTCAAGTCACTTAATATTTATGCTTCAGCTTTCCTGTCTGTATATTAGGGCTATTACTAATACACTGATTCTGCACCATTGAAATCAGTGGGAGCTTTGACATTGACACCAATGAGCAAAAGATCAAACCTGAGTAGAATAATCAATTAATGTTTTTAAAGTGAAATACTTGTGCTAAGTCAGTTTAAATTACTATAGCCTATAAAATGTTTCACTTCACTCTCCATATATTCCAGTGGCTGACATTTTTACATGCAACTACAGTATGCTACTGCTGTCAGAATTGATAGAATATATTTGCCTCCAAGAGTTTTTTACAGATATTAACAGAGCCTGATAACCACAGTTTGAGGTTAACAAGTACTGTTATCCCCATCTTCCAGATGGGGAAAAACTGAAACAAAGCAACTTGAATAAACAAGGTACCCCAGGTCACAGAGAATCAGTGTTAGAACCCCATCTTCTGCACAAACCACCTCTGTTCATGGTGTTATTTAGTGGTAATTCATTTCTGCTATTTATTTTTTCACTTGACACAAATATGCTTTTTCATTCCTTAAATGTTAAAAACCATCAGATTAACTCAAACCTCTTCGCTGTTTCTCCCCCACCAAAAACAGCCCTAGTGGTGGCAGAGACAGTTGGAATGTGGGAGAATGGAGAAGCCCCACTGAGCAAGCTATGACTTCTGATGAGAAATAAAGGCCCCAAATCAGAAGTAATAAGGAGGAGCATCCTAAGAACCATGATGATTTGGTGGAAGCCTGGTTGTTCAGCTATTCAGGGTGGTTACTGATTTACTTCCTGAGGTGCCTGGCTTTCATCAAAGAGGACACACAAACCACAGTGTGCTGAGACCAAGTAGAATTATTAGTACCCCTTAGGACTAACCAAACACTAAAACAAAGTCAGTATTTATCTGAAAGACTTAAAATAAGATTACGCTAATGTAATCATCATCATTTTCTAAGGGCTACTTTATAAACACAGGCCAAATAAATACATTCCTGGACTGAAATGGCACCGTTGTGATTGGGCTGCTCTCACCATGTAGTGTAGGGTTCCTGCTTCATTCCTGGTGCTTACCTTTGTCATTATGGATACCTGTCTCACCTATTGTCTGTCTCCAACATTGTCTCCATTGTCTCCTGTTATTGTATGTCTCCAATTGCCTGATCTCAGGCAATCCAGTCTCTCCACTGAGAAGACAGGTCCAGAGAACAGAAAATCCTGAGAATCTTGTTTCAACAGCAACTCGGGCAGCTTCCAATGAAAACAATCTGGTTTGTCTGCTGGAGTCTAAATCAGATTATCTTGCTCTTGAAAGTGAATCACTGGGTCAAGCAAGACATGCTGTCAGGATTTTCCCACAGCTAAGCACATGCCCCTCAGACTGCCACATTCATCTTTTTTTGGTTCTGAATGGGCATGTCCACATGTCTCCCTACAGCGATGTAATGATGTGCTATGTCACTGTATGGGATGCTACAGCAATGTAGTGATCACATGGGTCTGCACATGACTGCCAGCTATGTCGCCATAGTGGCATGCTCCCTGGTTATAGTGCACCACTATGGCGATATAGCGGCAAAATCTAACCATGTGCCACACACACGGCATAGTAACCACCCATACTGTGCTGTACTTTAGTACTTCCAAAAGGAAGTACTAAAGCCTTGCACCATAGCAACGTCGCCATACGGTGATCTGTAGATGTGCCTGATATATCCTAAGCTAGGATTTCCCACTGTGACATTATACGGGTGTACTGTGTGGTCTGGACAAAACATCCACTAGGGAACTGGAGTCTGCAATTTGGGTATGGAACTACTTGAATTTCTCATATCACTTAGGCTAGGGACAAAAGTTACATGTTAACTGGTTTAAGCGAACAGAAACTGGTTTAAACCTGTAACAGAACTTGAAGTTCAGTGCACAAAAACCAGTTTCAAAATAGCCCAAACTGGTTTAAGATAAACCTGGTTGAATGTATTATAAGACTTAACTGATTTATGTCAAACTGATTTATGAAACTTCTGTCCCAGACCCCTTCCTGGTTTAAGTTAAATCTGAGTCCCCCAGCATCCCAACATGCCTTGCAGCCCTGGGCTGGGCTATGCTGTCTGCTCCAGAGTGCAGGGCTGGCCCCACCCCTCTGTTCCCTAGCTGGAACAGTGAGGGCTGGATCACTGGCCTCATTGGCTGGCTCACTACCCCCCACCCCCGGCAAACCCTAGCTAGGGCTGGGGGGGGGAGATTAAACTCCCCTCCCCACCAGTTCGGACCTGCCTTGCCCTGCTAAATTTACTGATGGCTGTGACTCACAGCTGTGGACTACAAATATCAGAGACACCTGGAAGCAGGAAGAGGAAGTGATGAGCAACCTTTCAGAGTCCTGCTGTTGTGATTGTGGACTGCAAATCCCAGAGACCTCGGGGGCAGCAGGAAGAGGAGACTAACACACAGCTGAGCTGTGTTTATATTTCTTCACTTTATAATTCTTCAGAAAAAGAACTATTCTTGTTCAAACTTATATGAATTCAATGCCACTACCTTTCCCCTACCCACCCGCCTCCTCAGTCCCCCTCCCCTTCCCACCCAGGCAGAGTGTGGACTGGGGCCTGGCCACGTCCCGTCCACTCCAGCAGGGAAGCACAGAAAAGTCTTGGAGGGCTAATCTCTTCCCTTCCCTTTGACAATGGCTGGCAGGCATGCTCTAGTGTCCCCCAGCTTCTGGCTTGAGCCACTGCAGGCATGTGGCTGCATTTCCAGAATCAAAAGTGAATGTCTGTTCATTTGCTTATTGGTTCAATCTCTGCATCTTAGACTAACCTGCAAAGACTGAATCAATTCAGCCTCAGGCGTTTTGACTGTCTGTACTTAGCCTTAATGCCTGATTCTGAATAAATACTTCTCAACACTGTGCTATACAAAGCTATAAAAGACTGCACTAAAATTGAAGCCACATGACATTAACTAAGCTTCCACAGAGTGGTCAACATTGGTTATTGGATGAAAACTCATTGTCCCTAATTTAAAAAATTTTCATTTTGCCTTATGTCACTAACTTTTGTCAAGAATATAACTCACCCTTTGAATGGCACATAGTGGGCATGTCTACATGTGCATTAATGCACAATGGTTTCTTTACCTGTAATGACAGGTACTAACTAAATGCCCAGTAACCAGCACTACTGTGCAGTAATAGTGGCACATGCATTTGAGGTAATGCTACTGCACAGGAGACTAATTCTACTGCACATTAGCGCATTAACACAGGTTTTACCCACCACACTAATGCGCTCTAAGCATCTCATGTAGATGTGCCCAGTGAGTATAAAGGTATAAAGGTACTGCTGTAGCTGACCTCACTGAAAGGATATTATTTAAATTTAAATGATCATCAGCTGAAGTGTATTAGCACTTCTACTGATGACAATGAAAAGCCCAGGTTTTACCCTTTACTGACGTCAACAAAAAGGTAAGACTGGTTTATACAGAAATAAATCAATAAGGATGTACTGTATTATATAATTACTACAAGATAATCTCCTTGCTTTATTGCTTTTACTTATTAGTGACTCATGGTCCCAGGTCAGAATCGCATTGACTTTTAATGATTTTGTTTGTTCTTTAAATACTGAAGAAAAATAGATCATGATGATCTACTAAGACTTATAAAGTCCTTCCCAGCAATAGTCTCACTGAAGTCGATGGGAAGTTATTCTGAGTGAGGAGTGAAGATTCCTAATGGGAATCTCCTTCTTTAAGGGAGATGACAGCAGGATTAATTTTAGTCCCTGTTGCTTTTACAAATAATATGACATATTTATTTAAGGTAGTGTAGGAGTGTTGTTGTAGCTGTGATGGTCCAGAAATTATGCAAGACAAATATTTTTTAGGGTGATCTCTGTTACTGGAGTAATTATGTAGCTGGGATAAAGTTAGACAAGCTTTCAAACACAAGCCATTATTCACCAGGACCTGAAGTAAGCTGTGCCCCTTTTTCTAAATCCTTAGCTGAAGAAGGCAAAAAGTTAAAGAAAAAAAGTGTATTCCTTAGTCATTCCTTACTGAACACTGGTCATGAAAAATTAGGTACCATATGTTAGACCCTCCCCCACCTTTAAATACAGGACAGGTGGGCAACCCTAGCTAGGCTCTTCTCTTCACTGTTTAAAAAGAATAAGTTGTTGCAGGATAATTAGCAGATGTGAGTTATCCGAAGAGGAAAAATAACATTGAGGCATTTTAGTATTTTTAGTATTATTGTGAGGTAAACTAGAGAGGCAGATGGACAATGTTGTCATCTCTTTACAGCTTATCCCAGGGTTATAGTTTACTCAAGGTAACCAGGCTATTACCAGTGTGTAAAAGAATCATGTGTCTAGGTCCCAGGCAAGGTCAACCTCAGGCAGGGGTATAGCACTGAGCCTGCCTGCTGTACTTTACAGGAAAGCAAAAGCGGCATGTCTTTACTGGAGTTGTTTTTTTGTTTTTCTTTAGGATAGCCCATAACTTGTTCCTCCCTCACGTCCTCCCTACCATGAAGATATGGCCCAGGTCTGCAATTAGGGATGCAGCCTACAAATTAGAACCTCCAAGGCCTCCAAATTCTGGAAACCATAAAGGAAGAGAAGCAGGGGACAGATTAGTTTAGATGGTCTCTTCATATACACTCCTCCCCTTTGCAGTGGAAGTGGATGCAAGATACCTGACAGTGGGTTGGGTGCAGCTGTAGTCTGATCCAATATGACACTTTAACTCTGCCACCTTTTACAAACTTTTTCTACATTAAAAATTCACAATAAAAGCCCTTTAGATTGACTGAGTATTACTCGAGCAGGACTGCTTTTAAATCACAGTGGGCATGTCTACATGTTCATTAATGTGCTTTTGCTAATGCACATTACATGTAGTACATCCACTGTGAGGTACTATACAAAAGTGCATCAGCCTATTTTTAAGGTGCATTAGTGAAAGTGCATGTTTTTTTATTAACACTTTAATGCATATTAAAATAGGCTAATGTGCATTAAAGCGCATGTCTGGATGCACCTAGTATAACTCCTATTAAAGCATAGACTACAGGCATGTAACACTACCATCCAATATAAATTAATTTACTTTGGATAAAATGTCATTTAATACTTGTCAGATTCCTTCATGTTCAAATCATTCAGTGCTAATACTATTTACATGGTGCCACAATAGCATAAAACAACTGTAATGATTAATGGCATAGTACTGACTAAATAAAAATGTATTACATCCTAAAAGTGCCCATCACTCTTCTATTGTGTCTGTTGCTATGAGCAGTTCCATTGTCTTATCAAGACCTACTGACTTCATAATAATTCTTGGATGAGTTAGTCTGATGATACATGACAAGATAAAATAGTGCAGATTCTGTACTCTGGATTTACTCTGATGGAAGGAAGATCAGAATCTAGCCCAAGGTTTAATTCACAACTGAGTCTAAATTATTGTAATTTATACCTTTTTCCAGACCACTTAGTATATGAGTTACATCACTAGAACCTGGGATGAGTGTAGACAGTCCTAGCTATTACAGCATACCTTTCAATGTGTTACATATGACTTCAACTTCAGCCAATTAAACTTAAAGAAATTTCCAACAGTCTAATTTAATAGAATGTGCTGGAGGGGCTGAAGGAAAAGTGTATCGTAGTAAGCAGAGGTGGCAAGTAGGAGTAAATTAAATTGTGGGGCAGCCTACTAATTTAAGCCAATACTGTGTAAACCTTTAGGGATGAACTGTACATGTCTACCACAAGAACCTTATTCCAGACTAAAAACACATGGTACCTGTTCAAGCCAGATGCTGACTGTGCCATTTGGGGGTTCATTTACAATTCTGAAGGTCCTGTCTTCATTTCCTGATTCCACAGCAAAAACTATGGACTTGAATCTCTTCTCTTCATCCTCATCGGTTGCAGTTATAGTTGTTATTAGTGTACCTACTTCTGTGTCCTCAGGGAAAGGGAATGGTCCATACTGCATTAAAAAAGATGAGAGAACAGTTAGAAATTTTTTGGAGTTTTTTTATATTTTTGTTTTAGATCTTCTCACATGTCACTTCTAAGTGCAGTAGAAAAACAACAAGTTGTTATGATTTGCAAGGATACCTATATTGTTCATATGAATTATGTCCAATAATCTTACTGCTTCCTTTCATTAATTTAGGATTTGATTAACTGGCCATTAATGCTATTTTTATTATTTGCAGTATTATAGGGTCTAGAGACCTCAGATAGATCAGGCTATATTGTGCTGTGAACTGCACAAAGATGCAGAAGAAATTATCTATGCTCCGACAAGCTTAGAATCAAATTTAGGACACACATACTAAGCAGCTGGAACAAGGGAAGGCAGGGACTGGGGCAAGGAGGAGGAGATTAACAGTAACAACATAAATATGTTTCATGGATGTGCTATATGCACTGTTCTAGGTAGCTAGTTTTTATATATGAGATAAATTAGTGTGGTATCTGAAGGCCATACTGAATCTCCACTATTCATTTTTTATATTCTGACAGGTCTGGGACCTGCCAGTACTATTTATCTGAAAGTATTTGTACACACATTTGTTATTTTAACCTTAGAAATAGCATATTAACATTCACGATAAAGTGCAAGGTCTTGCATATAAATATTAAAGGAATTTAAAAAACTCAGCACTTATCATTGGCCTAGTTCTGCCTCTACTAATGTCAGTGAAAATATTACCATTGTTTCCAGTGGGTACAAAGTTAAGCTAATATCTCCTAAAAAGTCTATCCTTGGCCTTTATTATATCTGTATACATATGGAAGTGTTTAAGCTCCAAGGTAACATTATACGTATTCAGTGCACCAGTGTGCTTCACTATAAGATGTCAGCACTCCTTCAACAGCTGGCTATCAGAGTCAAGTTTCCAAGCCTGCTGTGTTAATCTTTTAAATTCTGTCCCAACTGAGATCAAACATTGCACCTTCTATAATAAGACTGACAACATCTTAATGGGCCTGATAACAATCAAGAGAGCTTGGAATCACTTCTCTATTTTGTGCTGTGTTTATTTTGCCCTTATATCTGATGTGGTATTAAAAAAAGAGGAGGAAATATTGAAATTACAAGAAAAATCTGTTGTCATTCTTTTTGAAGTGGTACTCAGTTAATCAGGGCAGTTTGTCTATAGCAAATGAACCGTGGCTTTTAAAAATAATGTTGCTGTCAGTGTAAGGAACGTTGTCAAGGCTAGTACAGTTGGTCTAAACTCTCTGACCTGTCTTAAGAATGTCATAAATCACTTTGGAACATTTCATACATTCCTAACCAGCCTTTATGCAGTCAGTGATCATGCCTTCATTATGAATTCTTGGATATTTAATGTTTTATTTAAAGCCTTTTCTCCTGGAGACAGGTGATGATGTGACAATCTCTGCTTTTACTAAAAAATAAAAGAAAGTACATTTCTGGGCCTCCTCTACAGAAAGAGAATGTCATAGGTTTGACCCAAGTCTTTGATAAAGATTTAAAAATTAGAAGGCAGGTGAAAAGTACCCCAGATATATATATATATTTTTAAAAGGTTACACTATTTAACACAATCTTATGATTTCACGGGGGGCGGAGAAACATGCTTATCCATGATTTTTGAACATGAGGGGTTGGTAATCCTGTAACTCCAGGTGAATGTAAGCACTTCCATTGGGACTGGGGACAGACTTTACACATAAACTAGTTTAAATGATCAGAAAGTAGTTTAAACCTGTAACAGAACAGACATTTAGTGCACATGAACCAGTTTCAGTATTGCCAAAACTGGTTTGCGATAAACCTGGTTGAATGTAGTATCAGACTTAACTGATTGAGCTCAAACCGGTTTATGCAATGTCTGTCATAAACCCCTTCCTACTTTAAGTTAAGCCACAGTCCCCCAGCATCCCAGCATGCTTTCTGGGCTGGGCTCTCTGCTCCAGTCAAGCAGGGCTGGCCCTGCCCTTCTGCTCCCCAGCCTGAGCAGGGACGGGCAGGGGCAGATGCTTGTCCAGAAGGGAGCAGGGAAGAAGTTTACAGCAGCAGGGGCATGGCCAGCCCCAGGAGTAGCCTTGGCTGAACTGGTCAGAGAGGGATTTAATTCCCCCACCCCCTGTCCTGCTGGCATGGACCCAAGCTGCGTCTGCTGGGTGCTTTCCCCTTGCTGCTGCAACAGCGGTGCCGGGCTCAGCCAGAGGCAGGCTGGCGTGGCCACCGAAGCAGAGGGGGCAGAGTGGGGAGTTATTCCCCCCTCTACCCCCACTGCCCCTGACCGCCATTACTGCTGCTTGCTCCCTGCTTGGGGCAAATGGCAAAATAAGCCCCCTACTGCCCCCTCTGCCCTGCCAGCTGGCATCTGGTCATGCCCCCGCCCTGCTGCAGCAGCGGCAAGGGGGCAGGGCCCTTGATGCAGGCAGCAGCCCCTGTCCTGGTGTCAGGGAGCACGAGCCCCTTTCCAGTATGGGCGCTGTGCTGCAGGGCAGGCAGAGCTGCAGCGGACTGTGCACGGCAAAATCGGGGCTCAGAGGGGGCCAGAGCTGGTTTTCCCACCTTGCAGCATGGTCCCCATGATGGAAAGGGGCTCGCACTCCGGGAAACGGTGACAGTGGCTGCTGCCCCTGTCACAGTCGCTCCCCCCTCGCT
>NW_005842290.1:1190432-1223155 GCF_000455745.1 Alligator sinensis | reverse complement strand
GGGGGGGCGGGCCAGATGCCGGCTGGCAGGCCTTCTTAGGTGGGGGGCAGGGAGAGGGGTTATTGCCCCCCCACTCCGTTATCTGGTGGAGGGGGCAGTAGGGGGCTTCCACTGCTTGCCCCAAGCAGGGAGTGAGCGGCAGCAGTGGTGGTCAGGGCAGGCAGACCTGGCTGTGGTCCCCTGGGGGTAGTGGGGGGAATAGCCCTGCTCCCTGCCCCCTCTGCCTTAGGGGCCATGCTGGCCAGCGTCTGGCCATGCCCGCCCCCACTGCTGCTGCAGCAAGTGGGAAGCTCCTGGTAGACCCGGTTCAAGCCCCTGCCAGTGGGACATGGAGGGGGGAATTAAACCCCTCTCTGGCCAATTCAGCCAAGACTACAGCTTTACTAGCCACGTCCCTCCCCCCCAGCACAGCTTCCCTGCAGCTGAGAGCATGCTCTAGCGCCCCCAGGCCTCTGGCCTGAGCCACTGCAGGCATGTGCCAGCATTTCCTCGGTCCAAAGGGAATGTCTGTACTGTTACAAATCAATTTAAACTAGGCAGGTTAGACTAAGCTGCAAAGATTGAATCAATCCAGGTTCCAGCTTTTTGAATGTCTGTCCCTAGCCATAGACACACTGTCACAGGGACCCAGAGACTCCTGTTATTTGAAGGGATGATGCAGCAGGCTGGGCTGGCAGGTAGGAAGCAGGCGAACTGCCAGAAAGCTAGCTACCAGCAGTGAGCTGCACCGGGGACAGATATAGCAGCTCACTAAGACACCACAGAGAGGTAAGCTAGTCATCAGGCCTAAATGGAAACCCCTGTGCATGGCTGGGGAGCCACCTGACAGGAAGGCGTGAGGGTTCAGAGGCACATAAAGACAGTTGCTGAGGGCAGCCTGACCCTGCAGGCAGGAAGCCCTACGAGCACCAGTGGGATTATGTTTTTGTTGAAACTTTACACGGGTAGGCTGTGTGTGGCTGAGGAGCCCACAGAGGCATGCGTGAGGGTGCACTGGGGTTTAGCCCACAGTGGGGTGTCTGAGGGGTGAACTACATACAATTTGTTCCTGGCGGACATGCACAGTTTTAGAGCCCTGCCAGGGGCCAGGGCTCAGGACCAGGCAGGCAGAAAATGGAGAAGGGCAAAGCCTGTGGGGCCAGAAGCCCACAGCCTGAGAGAAAGGCTAGAGAGGGGCTAGAGCCCAGAAACCAGGTCCGGTGCAGTGGGCTGACATAGAGAGGGACCCATCCAGATAAGAGGGGCTGAAGCTGGGAAGGCAGAAGCCCCAACAAGGGTGTGGAGGCCTGAAGTGATAACTGGTAACATCTGCGAGCCCTGGATGAGGCTGTAGGGGTGGAAGGAGGCCACAAATAGCCCTTACGGCAGTAGGTGCCCTGTGGGGGCATAGACAGACCAGGAGGGGCAGGACTGGGACCAATGAGGTCTGGGAGGGACCTGCTAGCTGACAGAAAGATGAGGGCTCGCTCTGGGACCCTAGGGCAGCCTCCCTTTTTACAAATTAACTAATTCCATCAAGGTGTAGCCAGTGGGAGAAAAGAGAGGGTACCCACAGAGCTGGAGTAGGGAAGGAGCCATGTGGCCACCAGACAATGTTATGGCTGCCCCTGGGGCCTGAACTTGCCACACACAGCTTCCTCCAGTTGGGATTTCTGAGTAGCCTCTTGTTTTGGGGTGAGAGAGGGAGGAAAACTATAGCTGGTTTTTTTCCATACAAATATCTTTTCAACCATCTATTCATCTATGTAGGACCCACATATATCATATGTGCCTATGTCCCTGCACATCTATCCCACTCACACCTTAGAACATAAGACATGCCATTCACTGGGTCAGACATGGGCCCGTCTAGGCCATCATCCTGTTTCACAGAGTGGCTGTGGATACTAACAGGGAAGGTGAACAGGGCATGTCCAAAATTTTCCATGCTCTGCTCCTCTCCCACTGCAGCTTTCAGCACTTTGAGGTTTAGGAAGTTGTACTGTATTCAGTATCTACTGATGGACACCTCCTCCAAGAACTGTCCCGATACCTTTTGAACTGGGTTATGCTACCAGCCTCCACAACATCTCATCCAACGAGTTCCACAAGTTAATTACATTCTGTGTGAAAAAAATCTCCTTTTGTTAGTTTTAAACTTACTACCTAATAGTTTCATTTTATGTCCCCTAGTTCTAGTACTATGAGAGATAGTAAATAAGTCCCTAATTACTTTTTCTGCACTGCTTAATATTTTGTAAACCTCTATCATATTCCCTACTCAAGCATGTCTGTCCTATTTTGAAAGCTCCTAGCCTATTTGTTTTCTCCTTATATGGAGTCTGTCCATATCCCTGATCAACTTTCTGGCCCTTTTTTGTACCTTTTCTAGTTTTTCTATCATCGTTTTGAAGTGTGGGAACCAAAACTACATACAGTATTCAAGATATGGATGCACCGTGGATTTATAAAGAGGTATAGTTTACCATTCAATTATTAATAATACCTAACTTTTTATTTGTCTTTTTGACTGCTGCTGAACACTGAGCTGATGTTTTTTAATGAACTATCCACAATGTCCCTGAGACATCTTTCCTCTGTGGTAACATTTAATGTAGAGCCCTTCATTGTTTATGCATATTTTGGGTCTTTTTCCCATGACCATGACTTTGAACTTACCAAGATTCAATTTTATTTGCCATTGTGTTGCTCATTAGCTAAATTTTATGAGATCTTTCTATAGGTCTTGGCAGTCTAGCTAGGTCTTATCCCCTGAATAATTTCATCATCTGCAAACTTGGCTACCTCTTTATCCACTCTGTTCAGATCATTTATGAATACATTAAGCAGCACCAGTCCTTACACATATCCCTGGAGGATCCCACTGTTTACTTCTTTCCATTTTGAAAACTGATCATTTATACACGTTCTATTTTCTGACCCATGAGTAAGCCTTCCCTGTAATCCTGTGATAACCCAATGTCCCTGATCTTGGACTTTGACCAAGGCTTTTTGGAAGTCCAGATATACTGTATCAACTAGATCTTTAGGATCTACATTCTTTTTGGTATCCTTGAAGAACTCTGATAGGTTGGTGAGGCACGAGTCCTCTTCAAAAAAACCATGCTGATTTCTCCCCCCACATGCTGCCAGCCAAAAAAAAGCCGTATTTGAATGCACCAATCCAAGAATGTATCCATCACCTATTTAAAGATATCAGCACACAGGTACGAGCATCTATGTACTCCCCATAGATATGAAACAATTATAGGCATCCACACACTTGTACCTATGCAAAAATATGTATGCATACATGCAGCTATACGTGTCACAAGCATGCATGTACCTGCCCACTCCCACTAATTTTAGCTTGTTAACTCTAATACCCAGATAAATTACATCATTCATTCATAACCCTCTCACTGTGCATTTTTATCTCTTGGATGGACTGTTAAAGCTATTTTGTGTCCTCTTCATGAAGAAAATGGTCAAGAGAATAGGACATGTGCCTTTACACTACTGTAACAATAATCACTTTGTGGGCCACGTGCCTGTGAATGTCTTTCAGTCAGTGTTGCACCTTCTCAGTCATGGATCTACAATACGGTAAACCACCTGCTGTTATCCGGGGCAGGGATTTCATGATAATCATTTCCACGTAGAAAATTACCTTTGTCTGGGAGAACACAGGAGGATTGTCATTTACATCCAGAATGGTAATAAACACAGTGCAAGTGCTGTTGAGACCTGGAAACAGAAACAGGGGAGCCTTTTAGGATTTCTTGACCAAAAGTAAATCCCTGAAAAAGGAGCAGACACTCTTCAAAGGGTGGTATCTGGGATGCCTTCTGCTGTGTCTACAATACTGCGCTTTTGCCAAGAGATAAGCTCATGTTTGTATTTAAGCTTTGTTTGGGATCTAAAGACAGCAGAAACCAGGAGAGCAACGTTTGAATGATTTGAATAGACACAATGAATTGGATTTAAAATATTAGTTCCATAAGTCCAGAATGACCTGCATTTTCTTGTGTGTTTTCATGCACACACCAGACCCATCACATATAGAAAGTATTTTACTTATTATTTTTATTTATTAAAAATAAATGTTTCCCTGCCCTCTCTTCAGTACTCTAAGTCTTTCCCTGCCCTTCCTTGTACTATGTCTCTAGGATATGTGATAGCTCGGATAGGTGCTTTTCTCTGTGGACTGCAGTGTGCTTAACAACATAGTCTACGTGTGGGAGGAATCGTGGCATGCTAGTTACCAGATAAAATGGAGACCAGATGCTCAGTGGGTGCCTGTTGACCCAGTAACACTGACCTGATTAGAGTGATTTACACCAGCTGAGAATCTGGCCCTTGTGTTCTAGGACCTTGGAAAAGTCACTGACCTGCTCTTAGCTGCATCTTACCCAATTGTACAAAAGGTTTGTAATACTCCTCTGCTCCACAGAATCACAAAATTAAATGGACTGAAACTTCACAGTCCAGCCTGAAAAAGTGCTGGATGACTTCCCCCTTTGCCATGCCAAGGATAGGGCAGGAACCAGCCTGTGGTTCTGACAGACCCGGGTTTCTGCCTTTCTCCTAGAGACAGTAAGCTGGTTCAGTTTCCTGTTCTGTCCCCATTAGGTCAGCTGTACAAGTCAGCCCATTGTGGGACAGACCTAATGCTCCGCTCACTCTTTGCCTTGCCTGTCTACTTCGCAGCCTACCAGTAACTACTTTTCCTCCCAGCCCTGCACAGAGTATGGCAATGCCAGTATCCTATACAGAAGAATACAGGGACTCTGACACTCTTGCCCCCTGCACAGGTAGGCTCACAAGTAGCCTTCAATTCAATTAAAGCTTGTTACTAGCAACAAGTTGATGCCCTGGTGTTTTGTTGCTCCTAAATGGCTGTTGCTGTTATATGAAGTGCCATCTGAATACATAGTTGGGAAAATGTTTCCTACAGAAATATTGTTGCTAGGTGCTGCAAATGGAGATTCACGGTATTTCTAAAGTGCCTTGATATCCTCACATGCGATGTTACAGAAATACCAAGCGTCACAACTTGTGCTGCATGCTGTGACTTGTAGCAGCTGGAACAGGAGCTGTAATAGGGCTGTGACACTGGTGATCACTAGATAATCATCCTGCTTCATCATAGTGGGCAGAATAATAAATATGTACTCCGAATCCAAATGGCCATGACAGCCATTGGTTATATAGGTGTGTGTGAAGGGCCTCTGGCTAAATAGGTATGTGTGAAGGGCCCACTATATTGAACAGTTACTCCCTAGAATAACAGCCATTTTTGAACCTATTGAATTTCAGCCCTGGGAGGGGTACATAATATTGTGACAATTTCATGCCGTGTGCAATTTGATCACTGTACTGAATTGAGGGAGTGGCAGCTTCAGATGAGTTTCTCTAACATTAGGAATTGTTGTTGCCTGATGATAAACCACTGACCAGAGGCTATGATCTGTAAGCAGACTTACCGCCCTCGTGCCCAACAAGGTCTGCCACTAGAACAAGGAGATGGTACTGCTTCACAGCACTGGCGTTCAGGCCAGAGTCCTGAAGTGTTACTATTCCAGTTTCATTGCCAATATGAAATGAAAAGCCAGTTGATGCTTGAGGCTTCTGGCTTAATATTTCATATACAATTTTTGCATTGTTAGTATTTGGGTCATCAATATCTTCTGCCTTGACTGTGATGATCTCACTTCCTGCGCACACGACACAAAAAAAAAATCACTGATTCCCAGTAAAGTAAGGCACCATTACCAAAGCAATTAAAAATTGCCTTTGTAAAAGAAGTGCAAGTCTTGATTGTTAGTTTCCTATAAGAGATGGCCCAATCTGCAAAGATAAGAACCAGATTCAAACATTTCCCAAACTCAATGTGTTTGGATCTGCAGTTTGGGACAACACCTATTTATACTCAGAATTTAATAAATATGAGAGTGAATTACATCCTCATGATGATGCAACAGAAACAACAATCTAGAAAAAGGGGAACATGAGAAATTATTCTTGTTTTGAGGTGAAAAAAAAGTGAGAGCTTAGTTGGTCAAGACCTGCATCACGAAACTGCTCACAAAATGACTTACAGGAACAAGGTCTCCTCCTAGCCTTTCCTTGAGGGTGTGGGTTGTTTTGGCTTTTTGGGGGGGCGAGTTTTTTTTAAATTAGGTCAACTAGATGAGATGGCCCTTTTGGCTTTAAATCTATGAATATTTTAATTATACTTTCTGCCTCATGAGTAGGCCTGATTAATGGACTTGTCCCTACAGATCCTACTCAGGCAAGCCTCTCATTGAAGTCTCTCCTGGGTAAGAATTGCACAGCTGGACCCTAAGCATCATATTATCATCACTCCTGCCAGCCATATGTTGGCCACCATAACAGTTTAACAACCTGTGATGCTGCATAAGGGCAGCTCTTACCTTTGGCTGTGTTCTCTTCAATTGCTACCTGATAAACATCCTGGGTGAAGACTGGCATGTTGTCATTCTCATCCAGCACTGTTAGCAGCAGCAGTAGTGGATCACTGTACAGCATGCCATCCTGGTTCTCAGCAAAAACTTGAATCTCATACTAATAATATTCAAATTGATTCATAAGACAATGCATAATTAATCAGCTTTACCAACTTTATTCATTTTAGCAGAACTAAATATTTATATTTTTTCTTAAGGAAAGTCTTGGTGAGTGAAATATGGATGTAATCTATACGATTCTGTAAAGTAAAAGGGAGTTATAAAGAACTGAAACTAAAAGCCAATAGTATTTAGTAGAAAGTGCAGTAATTTCTTTAGAATTATAACAAGGACATGTCAACGTTAAATTATACCCACTATTTATCATTATTATGCTGTACAGCACTTTTTCAGTAAGGTTCTTTCTGGATTACATAAAGCCTTCTCCTTTACTCCTTTTTCCAACAAAGGTCCTCTGTTTAAACTCTCTCCTTCCTCCTCCCTACAGATTGTCCCTCCAGCCGGGGGAAATGATCCATAAAAAATTAATTCTTATGTTACTGTGTGCTGCCTATGGACCATGACAGTGGGTACTATAAACAGCAGTTTCATTTGGAAACTAAGGGTATGGACACATGAACACAGTTTTCCATGCATCAGTTACTCAGTAGTAACTGCCGGTGGGCCTGCTCTTATTCTACTTCACTGACAGCTAAACTACCTGAGCTCAGCTTCTTCTTACTATGGGTTAGGAGCATCCAGACAAACAGCTACTGCAGAGCAACTGCTGTCTGGTAAAACCCTTTTGTCCTGTGGTAAGTTTTTTGTATACCTGCCCTACTAAGCTTCACCAAAATGTGTTTCTCTCTGTAACATAAGACACAATCACCTCTGGAATAGTAAGTCACTGAGTGAGACCACAATTGCACCCTGTTTAAAAAGTGCACAGGCAACTATTTAGCACTATTCAAATGATAGTATGCCAAAGGTTTATTTTTATAACTGTCTTCAAACCTCATGTCAAAGCTACAAACCAGTTGCATGTAGTGCTCCCAGCTTTTATATGTTCCAGAGATGAAAATCTATAGCTTGAAGTTAAAAACTCATATTGCTGATAGTAAAACATAGATGCTAGTCACCCAGATGCTGATTTGAAGTCAGTCCAGATATATGGAAGTCCCAGGGGTCTTTCTATAAATACCTAAGGCCATGTGTTCTCATATCACTGGAAAATCATCAGCTTCTATTCTGCCTCATCTTGGAAAAGCTTGACACTTAGCATTGTGGTCAGGGCATTGCTTCCTATTAACCTAAAGACAAAGGGCCATATCCTTTAGTTAGGCTGAGCTCCACATCCAAATGGTTACTGGAGGACAAATTCAGAAGAGACTCCAGAAGGTAATTGCATCCACTTATTGCTTATGCATAGCCATATTCCAGCCCCTCACATCTCTTTGGCTCAGGAATGGTCCCAGGCAGCCATCTATACCCTCTACCTGCATTGAGGATTCACCGCTATATAGAATGGCCCATAACCTGCCCCCCTTCTATTCAGTGAGCCAAAGCCTGAACCCTTTACTATTACTGATATTTACGGGACTCATTGGGATCATGACTGAAACTAGTATGGCTGAAGATCTCAAAATGAGCTCAGTGGGAACAACTGTATGAGCAAGTAGAGGACAAAATAAAATTGGCTCAATAATTCAGATAATATTATTAGTGCCATTATATTATAGCTGGATGAAACAAAATACCGGTGTACTTTTATTTGGGAGATTAGTATTTCCACCCTCAGGAGTCGAATCTCACTCTTACTTACACTAGCACAGTGCTCTCAGTAGAGATGCACTAGCAGAATCTATTCTTAATAGAAGAGGAAGATTAGTCCAGGGGGTAAAACAAAGAACTGGATTTACCATAAATCCTGGTTCGGTCATTTTAGGCAGGTCACTTAACCTTACCTCATGCCTTGATTTTCCAGCTGTAAAATGTGTAATAGCATTACCCTACCTCCCCGAGTTGAAGACAATATCCACTAGTGCTTAGCTACTACAGTATTGAGTGCCTTTGTCTCATGGCCCGAAATTTAAAGCTCTTTCTCCTTTTTACATACATGCAGTTTTGTTGGTGAATAATTAGCAAGGGAATCTTCTCCTTCACCACGTCTCTAAGTGCTTATTAAGGGAGCTGTGCTAAAGCTTCTGACTGGTTAATCCCTCCATTCATGCTTACCTCTGCTTGACTTTCTCTGTCTAGCTCTTGTGTCACATAGATGTTTCCTGCTGGGTCAATTGAAAAAAGACCCTGAGGGAAATTCTCTTTCAGAGAGTAATGGACTTCTCTGCTATTCCAGTGAACCTGGAATCAAGGGAACAAATATTCACACAAAGGAGAAGCACACCAAGTTCCAAGGAGCAATAATAGCAGCGATATTGAAATGCTGTCGTTCCATCCCCAAAAAGTGCACTGAGTGCACTGAGTTGGTCCCAGTGAACACCTGACCATCACCTAAAGCCACCAGCACAATAATGAATACCTGGTACCTTTGTTAGCATCCCCAGAAGAGATAGGAGAGTGACTAGACACAGAAAACGAACAACCCTCCCACCTCTAAACTCATTCATTCAGTTCAGTGCAAAGTGGGGTAGTTTTGTACTATTGCCACCCCTGCTTTTATCTGTTTGGATGATGAACAGAGAATGCTTTTCTATGGCTGTATCAGCCCAGCACCTTTCACAAATATCAAATTCATCTTTTCAAGAAGGTAGATAAAGGGGTGAGAATTGGAGAAACCAGCACTGTTCTGACCGTCTAGCCCAAGTATAGTAGCTACAACTGCCATTAAAGCAGATGTAGCTAAAAAGCAAGCGAATGAAGTTTGCCAGAAAAAAAACTTATTTATATTTATATTATCTGAAAATGCTAGAGATGTGGTTTGCTACTACAGCATTACTCCATGAATCAAAAATACTGGGCTGTAGTCTCATTTCTGTCAAACTCATGGTATGTCCATTAACAAGCCACTTATAGCTTGGGGTTTTTTTTCCAAACTGAGCATCTCCTTTTGAATCTAATTGAGGCTGTAAGTGCTCATCACTTCTGAATGTCAGGCCATCATTAATGCCTGTGCTACAGTTCCTGTAAAATGGACAACATTCTTGCTTACCTTCTGCCTGCAAATTTTGAATGCTTGTTTATGAACGTGTTTTGAGACCCTTCAGTAAAATGCATTTTAAGATCAAATTGAGATTCTGGCTGCTGACATTAGATTCCAAATCCCCACCATATCCCAGCCAGAAACAGTTGCATAAACTCAAAATGGCTAATAATGTTTCAATTGCTAGCCAAAAATAACTTAAGCTGAAACTTTGGGACAGACTTCCTTTAAGTTACATAGAATAATCTGTATATTCTAACAAGCCAAAACAAAATCAAATAAGCAAAAGGTTTACCTGATATACTTTGCCAAAGCAAAAGTTAAATCATTTTCAGATTGATTTAAATCCAAAATTAAATTACTGAAGCTAAAAATACCTACAACATCGCACTGGTGAAAAGCAATAAACAATTTTAAGGGAGTTATTATAAGGGCAGGTGAACAAGCAAACTCAGAGAAAATTATAACTGCATTTTTTACTGTTGCCATGGAAATGTAGCTACAAACACTTGTGTTTAGACTGTGTAGCCCGGGTGAAATATAGCCTGTCAGTTGTTTTTACAAGACATAAACCCTTTCAGCTCCATGGGTGCAAAACAGTTCCTAACAAGGAGAAAGTAGAAGGTAACTGTTATAAATGGGATGTGTGTAATACTTCATCAGGTCTCAAAATAACAGAAGCCATTACTGAGGCCTCATGCTAATTTAAACATCTGCTTTGTTTATGTGAGCACTAATGTGTTTCTTGGGTGACTTTGTTTAGATTTGGTGCCTCTTAAGCCATATGACTGTATTCCCAAACTATGCAGATGCAGTCACGTGAGCACAAAGCTCCCTTACTGCACTACTTGACTTGCCACAAGGGACAGAGTGCAATCCGTGAGCTATGTTTAAAATAAGAACGTTATTTTAAGCAGCCTTTTTTTATTTCCTCTTCATCCTCTCATTCCTGAGGGATTCCCTTTGGAGTTCCAGTAAACAGAACAACAACAGGTTTCTGTACATTAGACTACACCGTCTTTCTGTTATTGCTGGAATAGGGAGAGCTTTACCGGCAAGTCAGGCAGGTTTGGACAAAAAAAGCAGGGACAATCCAGCAATATGAGAGCTTTCTCTTTGTAGGGGGATGAATGGAAAAGTCTGGTATTGAATTGTAAGACTCAGTGACATAAATAAATAGAAACTTTAGCCTGTGAAACAGGAGAGTAAGTGTTTTTAATACTGGATGAAACACATGTTTATCAGCCATCACTTAAGATCATGTGGCAATAATGCTTCTTGTGCTCCCAGTTAAAATCAGCCTGCTTTTTAGAGCATCCAGACTACTGCAGCCTGCCATTAATATGGAAGTTACAGACCATGCCTGCGCTTCTTCAGGTGCATACGTGAGCAGAGTACTGATGGAAGCGGTCATTCATGTGTCTAAAGTTAAGCCTAAGAGTTTGTAGTATCAAAGCCCAGCTTATGACTTCTCTGAAACAGCTGAAAGAGCTGTGCAAACGCTGCTGTCCTGAGTCTCCTGCTTTGCAAACTGCCCTCTTCACTCACCTGTGAAATGATTTTTGGATAGGTCACATTCAGGTTTTCTTGAAGGAGGACAGGACTTGGGGCTATCCAAGTGTTCTCCACAATTGTAATTTCTACTGTTGCTAGGGCACGATACCCCAGAGACTGATTCCCCAGATCTTTGACTTGCACAATTAGTTGATAATTGCTGACCTCAGATGAGTTTAATAAAGAGCTACCTACAAAATAAGAGAACCTAATCAGCCATATTTTTACATACCGCTTTTGCAGACCTTGTAACACCTCCCAAGGAAGAGAGATGCGCATTTACTGCATGTTCCCTGTGGAGATGTCTTCCAGGGGGACACAAGTGAAGGAAAAACAGGGAGTAGTAATATGGGAACATATTCTAGTCAAACTATCCATTTTGTTCAAGTCATGGCTTTAACCTACATTTGCTATCACTTACCTGTGATATGTTGAACAAATTTCCCAGGATGAACTGACTTGTGCTGCATGCAATATAGCAGGTGACATCTTGTTGCTGGAAATATAGAAAAGAACCACCCTCTTCCCCTCTGATTGGGCCCATCTACATAATGTGCCAGCTTACCCTATGTACACTATTCTGTTCTTCAGCCTGCTGACTACAGGCTCAGCTTTATGGACACTGTGCCTTATAATGACACTGCTTATAGTGCAGTGAAGGTCCATTCTGTTAGAAATTTATTCCGGACACATTATGAACAAAACTAAAATTAACCTCTCCTTAAACCTATAGGCCTCGTTTCACCTGAACCCTTTTTGTTTTGGGGTCCTTGCTGGGTTTGACTTGCATATTTTAACTGATAACTTAAAACAGAGCACTTATATAAGTGAAGTAAATGATTCCCAGCTCTCTGCTGTCCCCCCAGTTGGTCCCAATGTTTCCTGAGCGTTCCAGTGACCTCTAGTCTTTATCTACAATGGAAACAAGGGCTCTCTTAAGAGATGAGCCATGACTATTTTTTAAGGCAGCTCTTGAACCCCTCTCTCATGGAAACATTTAGTGTTACTATCTTAGCCTTGGGTTTGCCTTCAAGTGCACTTTAGATACTGTAGCAACTGATATCTAGTATTTGAAAATGTAATAAAAAATGCAATAAGTAACATCAAAGACCAATTTCTGACCACAGGACTTGCCTTTGCACACTTAAGTTATGTGCACTTACTTCATGCCTATAGCAGTACCATGCATAAGGGACTAATTAATCATTACACCTCCATTTGCAATGTAGACAAACATTTGTGTGCCTTTTTTTAACATCAGTGCATCTTTGCAGGGTACTGAAAGTCAGACTCCACCATTTTTTTCTGTTTCATCCTGTTGTTGTTTGCTAGATGCTATATTTAATCCTTGTGTTTTGAGGAAATTTTGCTCTACAAATATCTATTGGTTAATTAAAAATTAATTTAAGTTAATTAAAATTGCAAAACATTGTCTTTGGTTGGACAGGTTTTTTGGCAACATGTGGCAATTATAACAAAAAGAAAAGTCTGTGACAGCAGATCCTTGTAAGATGACACATATCCTTTTGCTGTAATAGCATATATAGAAAAAAGCTCTGGAGCTGGATATGCTATTGTGAATGAGGAGGAGACATTTATCCCATTATAGGCTTCTCTTCCCAACATTTAGCATCATTCAATTTTCTTCTAGGATTTCTTATGAATGTTGCTTTTCCTTTGAGTCAATTGGGAAGGACCCCATTAAATAATAGGCACAGTTTGTGCCATAAATCAAATCATGGGTTTGGGAAAATCTGTAGATTGATTTAATCCCTTATCCATTTGTACTGCCTTTATTAAGTTGCACTTTCCCAAGTGAGCTATGGCTGTTGCATTCATATGGACTCAGTCTTTAGAAAACCTCACATCCAGTGCACAGTGATGGCAGGTGCACAAAATGAACTTCAGAAAGACCTTTCATTACATAAGAAAACAATGACTACAACCTGTCATTATTCACCAATAATGACAGGTTGGTGTGGCGTGGGTGTACACAAAGCTTCTGGCTGTATATTTCAAGGATAACAATGTGCAAGTGCCCAGCTCCATTTTACAGTCTGCAACTTCAGAAAAATCTACTACAAAGTAAAACTTGGTTGCACACAGAAAAGATTATAATTACAAGTCAGATAGAGAACTGTGAGACCAAAAGGCTTCTTGCAGAATGATGGCAATGTCATTTGGTGGCCCAAGTGAAAGGCGGTATATTACCAACTGAGGGTGGATACAGACATTACGCTTAATGTGCTTTAAGCATGCAGAAAGCACTTTATAGCCATAACAGAACAGACATTCATGGCATATAAAGTGTTTTAAAATGGTAGATCCTGCTCTAAGGGCTCAGACAGAAGTGCAGCTCCCCTCTGTCACTGAGAAAACTTTGCAGGAAGTGTTCTGACTTACAGCAATCCCCCTTCACTGTAGTGTGGGTCCAGGGAAGAGGGGAATCTAACTTCTGGCTGCAACCTGCAGCCAATTTCGCCTAGCAATGGCCCTACCCCCTACCAGCCTGTGCTGTTTTCAGAATGCAAGGGGGGAAAAGGAGCAGAAGGATCTTGTTCTAGGGGTTCTCCAGCCAGCGCTAGAGGGTGGAGTGGGTGAATTGAAGCCTCCCTACTCTCCAGCAAGAGCTGAAAAAAACCCAGACCAAACTTCCTCTACTCCCTTTCCCCACTCTTATTCGGATAACAGCTCGAGCATAGAGGTCACATGGTGGGGCGGGGGGCACGGGAGGGCATGTGCCCCCCCTGAGAGCGCTGGTGCCCCCCTGACAGCAAGCACTCTGGCCCCCCTGAAATTGGATCCACCAGCAGCAGATCAGCTCAAGGTTAGGAGGCAGTGCGGATACAAGTTACCGAAGATGCTCTGTTTTGAAATGTCTTCCTCTGACCCCTCATGCAGTGAGGGTTCAGATTTTTTGCTAAATAGCCATTTTTAAGTGGTCTGCAGCCATTCACTTGTGTTTGGTCATGGCTATAGACTGCTTTCTGTGGCCAGATCAGGTGAATATTGTCACTTCTGTCTGAGCCCTAAATTAACCCTGGATGGATGTGTACTAACCTAAAACACTTTCTGTTAGAGCACTTTATCTATGACAGATCCTATTGAGGGTTAAGTTAAAATGTGATTGTTGCTATCCCAGGTGGCGTTGCACAGGGCTGTGCTCTAGCCTTGGGCAGCATTCCTGTGCTGTGCTTGAGTGCAGGGCCAGTCCTGCCCACAACCCCTCAACTGTCACTGGCTGGCATGCTGCAACCCAGGGCAGGACAGAGGGCTGTGGCGGAAGGAAACTGGGATCTCCTAGCACCTATCCCCACCGGGCTGAAGTGCACCACTGCTTGGCCAGGGTGGGTCTACAGGGGAAGGGCTCAGAGGCCTCCCTCTTGCCCCCGCAGCAGCAGTGTGCTACTGCCTGGCTGGGGTTGCTGCAGGGACGCAGACCCCAGAGCCCATCATCTGTAGCAGCCCTAGCTGGGCCACACCTACTGCAGCTGCTGGCTGCTGGTTGCAGATGTCAAGAGATTGTTGTGGGAGGGGGGAGAGCTCCCCCCAACAGGCCTGGCCTACCCCCAATCCCAGCCAGCCAGTTGTGAGGGGAGGCTCATAGCTCTGTTCACCCCCCTCTTTCCTCCAGCCACTGCTGGCAATTGCCAGTTGGCAGGGGGGCTAGGCTGGTGAGAGGAGCTGCTCTGGCATTCTCCTGGGAGGTATACGGGAGCACTCCCAGCAGCCCATGTGGGCAGGCTGCGAGCCCCCCATCAAGCAGCGAACGTCTGTTCAGTTGGCTCCCACTCTAACTTACTGTGCTTTGTATAAAGTGCTATAAAGTTAGAGTGCTTCCACCAGGGGCTTTTTAACATCTGTACTTAGTTATCCTGAAAGCCTGGGGATGGGTGTCTGCCTAGACTGGTAAAAGGTCTGTGCAACTTTATCAAGATCATGGTGGAGTGCCACTAAATTGAGTCATACCATGGGATTAGATTGTCACTCCATAGATGACTTAAAAATGAAAACAGAGTCTGCAGAAAACTTTTTCTTAAGATGTGGAAGGTAACAGTGACTTGTGTATATACAAAAACTGAAGAAGGAATTCTGTAATGGGTTGGTTACTTCAGACTATTACATTTTTAGTAGGTAGGAATTTGACCCTCTAAAAGGTTTTTCAGTGGAATACCTTACCTGTACAATACAGTTTCATATGCAATGAGAGTTTTCAGACTCTCTGGGTGCATCTACATGTGCAGCGGACTGCACAGTTGTTACTAAATGATTGCACAAGAATTAAATGATTGCCCAGTAACTGGCATTACTGCGCAGTCCCATTGCTGCATGGTTATTTTTAGCTGCTACTGTACAGTAGTGTTGCCATCACAGTCCTGGTCTCCTCACCTCAAAAAGGATATAGAAGAACTAGAGAAGGTACAGAGAAGGGCAACAAGAATAATTAGCAGTATGGAAGGTCTTCCATATGAGGAGGAGGTGCTAAAGGGACTAAGCCTATTCAGTTTAGAAAAGAGATATTTGAGGGGAGACGTGATAAGCGTTTGCAAAATAGTGAAGAGAAAGTAAATAGGGATTTATTATTTATTGTCTCCCACAATACAAGAACTAGGGATTACAAAATGAAACTCGTAGGTAGTGGGTGTGTTTACACGTGCATTAGATCTGGGAACAGTTTACTTGCGAGTAAACACTCCCAGGCAGGTGTTCACACATGCAGGGAAGTGGGAGCACATATACTGCTAATGGCAGGAAACTGCAGTGGGCCCCTGCTGCCACCAGGGGGAGTTCTAGGCTCCCCCAGGTGCTAGCCCAGGGCCTGGGAGAGAGCATAGGGCCAGGAGATAGCTGTGTCCTGGCTGGAGCTGGGACATTGCACTCTGCCCCCGGAGGGCTGCCTGCTGCCTGGACAGAACTAATGTCCCCCTATCTCAGCAGTAGAGAGGTCCAGGTCCCAGCTCCCCGATCGGGGCAGGGGACTTGGAAAGAGCTGCAGGGGAGGGGTAGGTCCCAGACTCCTACCCTGAACTCACCCTGCTAGCTGTCCCACCAGCAGATCGGGCCAGGGTGCTGGGACCTGCCCCACCCCTGCAGCTCTTTCCAAACCCTGTGCCTTGATTGCTCCATTGGCACACAGGGCTGAGACCTGCCCCTGACTGGGACAGTTCTTAGCCCCCACTCCTCAATGGCAGTGTGGTGGCTGGAAAACCTGTTCCCCACTCAGCTCCATGATCACTTGGAACAGGCTTCCCAGCCCCTGCCTGCAGGGAGCTCCCAGTACCAGCTTTGCAGTTGCGGGTCCAATGCTGGGAGATCCCTATCTCCCACAGCCAGCTTCATGACAGTGGGACCAGCGCTGAAAGATAAGGATCCCCACCTCCTGGGCTCCCGATTGTGATGGCGAAGTGGAGGCTGGGAGATAAGGATCTCCCAGCCCTGACTCCCGAATCGCCATCTCAGAGCAGGGGGCTTGGAGCTCCCTGCTGCCAGGGCAAGAGGATATAATCGCTGCCTGGACTCCGGTAGCAGAACCTGCCCTGGAAGCAGGCAGCTCCTGGAGCAGGGAGCAATCTCCCACCCCTTGCTGGCCGACCAGGAGCAGCTTTGCTCCCAATCAGGCATTTACACGAGTGCTACTGCGCAATAACTAATCACAAGTCAATTTGCTACTTGCATTTGCTCTGGTAAACTACACTACTGCCCAGTAAAGCATCTCCTATAGATGCACTCAGTAAATTTAAAATGAACAAAAGTAAGTTTTTTTTTCACATACATGTAATTAAGGTGTGGAGCTCATTCCCCCCAGATGTTGTGGAAGCTGGTAGTTTAGCTAGATTCAAAAACGGATTGGATAAATTCTTAGAAGAAAGAGGCATCAGTAGCTATTGTGCCTGGGAATTAGAATTAGAATTAATTCACCCTCTGAATTAGAACTTCATAGACCTTAAATGCGAGCAAGAGAGGAACAGTGGGAAAAAACCCTAGTCATACACAGTTCACTCTCCCTTTCAGCATCTGCTCTCAGCCCCTGTGTGGACCTATGGTCTGACCCAGAAAATGGCAATTCTTAAGTTCTTATGTAACCAACTTCTGTCAGTTTAAGCTTTCAGAACCATAATTATTCAAATACTTCAGCACAAACAAGGCAAAACTTCAGAGCTGTACCTTACCTTCTGCAGATAAAAAAACAGCTCCTGTCCTCGAGTTTATTTCGAACATGTTCTCTGAGGGTTGGCGTGGAGTTTGAGTGAGTATTTTATACTGTAAATCGGCATTTGGCGTGGAAGGGTCATCGAAGTCAATGGCACTCACATGCACAAAAGATGTTCCTGGGTTTAGAAAGATTGCAGATTGGGTTTGGGTGGCACAACTATCTGTTTTAAAGTATCCTAATTCACCAAGAAAAATACTTTCCATGGCAGCATTTCAATTCTCTTTCTATAGCTTAACTCTTCACGTCTGGAATAAATAGAACTCTGTGGTACCTATAGAGATGTAATGTGTCACCTATTTTTTCAGTTGAAGGGGACAGATTAAGTGTAGTGTAGATAATTTCCCTCCTTGGTTTGTTTAACTTGGCTTTGGGTATTGATGCTAGTTTAATAGTTTCTTTTAGAAATGTAAGTTTAGAATCTTACACCATTTGAGTTTTCAAATCCCACAGCTGCCTCAGATGCCTATTGCCTATGAGGCGTAATAAGAAATACTTTGCGGCTATGCAGCACCTTCTGAGGCATTCAAAGGTCTGTATAAATGGGGTGTTAAGCCTAACAACATCCCTCAGAATCATCACCCTCATTTAATAGGCATGCTAGAGACGTTGACTGTCATGATATCTGGTGTTTTTTCTTGAAGCACCAACTGCTGAAGCTTTGTGATTAGGTGAGACTCTCACATTTCCGTGGAAAAAAAAGAACATTTCTCTGGCTCCCTGAGACCTCAGTACATCTTTAAAGCTTCAGCTGCAAGGTCATTTCTTCCCCAGTTCCTATTGGTTTAGTCAAGGAGGCTGCTTCTTGGTTCAGCTATTGGAGATGCTGCTTACAAACCGCATGGGTCTTGCTCTGGGAAAGTACAGGACGGAGAGAGCTCTTCATGGGTTAAGCTCACTTTAGCGCCTGGCCACAAGTTGGCAGGTCAGTGCTGGTGTAAGGGTGGGTGCAGATGGTCAGTGTGCTGCGTTGTGACAGCATGTGACGGGCTGACTGAGGTGGCCTTCGATACGTATATATGCCCATCAGTACCACAGTTTACCATACAGATGCCAGATCTGACAGAGGTGCAAAACTGAGACAAAATACAGGAGCATTTGGTAGAAATGTGAAGGACGAGGGACCTTTGTGTAGTCCTCTGCACCATTTATGCCCTGATTTTGTACATTTAAACCTGTTCTTTCCTGATGTAAATTAAAGCAAAAGTCACAAGGTAACAAAACTAGAGGTATTTGTGCTTTGCAGGAAAACACAGATACCCCACTTCTGAATCCTGTCCTGCCATGACTAAAGTCAGTGGTTCTAGAGATCCCTATTCAGTGGCCTAACTGGAAGACCAATGACTTTGCCTCTTCCAAGAACCAATTTGGGCCTAGCTTTAATGGAGCTATCCTGACCATGGGCAGATCTGGGATTTTGAAAAGATCTGTGGGGTGCAGATGGTGTGCTATATCATCACATATAACGCAACAAGCATTTTTCTCCAGGTAAAAAGAAATTCATAATAGGCTAGGGACCTTGGGCTGTATTATTCAGTTTAAGCTAAAAGCAAAAACAAATATAATTTCATTAGAACATGCATTAATTTACTATATCATATATTATGTAGAAAAAACCTCACAACAAACTAGTTAAAAATAACCAAAAAATGTTGTTTCTTGCATCCTGTTGTCATTAGAATTAAATCTACATTTCATAAAACAAAATCTAGCCTTGAGCATGTTGACAGTGCAATGTTTCACTGAAAGTTATTTCCATACCTGCGTTGATGTTCACCTGAATTAATGTTTCCATACTGAGTTAACTTTTTTAGCTAGAGTTAAAAACAACCTGCAGGGCTATGAAATAAAAGCAGCAAACAGACAGAAGAATTGAAGAAGAGAGGATAGCTTGATTAGTGGAACGGCAAGACTTAAAAAAGGAGAGAGGGTCATTAACATCTGTCCAATGAAGAGTTTAGAAAAGCAGGTTGATGATAATGACCCATGAAGTCAACTGAGTTCCTCACTGCTGTCAAAATAGAAATGCTGCAGGCATTGCTAGGAAGTTTGTTTTAAACTTTGGGTGGAGTAGGAATCAAAGTGGGGTATGAGTGTACCACTGCCCCCCTTCCTCCCAGATCTGCCCCTGATCCTGGTTTATGCCAGCTGAGGGGTTACCTGTTCAGTGAATTCTTGTTGCAGTGACCATATGTAATCTGTCCATTGAGTAAGTGAATAGCATGTTGCATAATCTGTCTTTCAGGTGAAAAACATGTTTGGAACATCTTTGGAAAAAATAACCCCTGCCATATGTATTTGGGTATTCTCTCCTTCCTTTTCCATCCTGCATAGGTATGTGATGTTGTTAGAGTGTTTGTAGATGACACTTTGAAACGGGTTTAAAGCAGGTTAAATGCCTTTTGCACTGCTTTAATGGCATTGCTGTTTGCACATTCGGTGGTGTAGTGCGCGTTAATTCCAGCTGCTGTAGCATATTCGGTGGCGTAATGCACTTTAAATTAAAAAAAAACACCGCTTCAGTTTAGGGAGAATTAAACCTCTGTGTTGTACATATGCTCTTCAGCACTACAGCCTTGGTGTTCCACATTAGAGACTGCTGCCTTGAAGCAGTGTAAAGCAAAGTTAAACTATGTCCTGCCTTTGTTTTACACTAGTTTAACTGGCACGTTGCAAAAATAGCAGGGAGTAAGAATTAGTTTGCAGCTCACACAATCAGGTACTATTCACAACATCCTAATTTAACAGTTTCATCACGCTCATTTTGCATGAAAGCACACATAGGGTTTGACCTACATAAAATGGCGGAGCACCTGCCCACTAAACCTTCTAATAGCTGGTTGGCTTCCTTCCCTGATGGATAAACTAAGATAATCTTGCAGTCACGTCTTTTCCAAGAGATGAGTGTAGTGTACACTCATCAACCCCGCTCCAGGAGATTCCAGGAGATGAGTGTAGTGAGTATGCTGTATTCCTATAACTGAGTATGCTGTATTCCTGTTACTAGAGTGGGGAAATCTCTTCCCAAATAAGGGTTAAAGTTTGGAATAATAATCGGAAAGTAGAATCAGAAAAACCTGTTAGGTTAAATGCCAGTAATATTATTCAGATTGCAGCAGTACATTACTCTGCCTGTTTTTTTTTCCTTGGTCCTCGAGTTTTTTGACAAATTGCAGCAAATGACAAGTGCCCATTAAAACTCATTTAGCCTTCACACTATGAAACCTTTTGTTGCTGTGACATAAGGTTACTTTCACCTCTCACAATCATATGGAAATGCACGGCAAACCTTTTATAACAGTCTACAATAGAAAGAATGTTGCTGTCAAGAGCCTCCTCCTGGGATATGACGCAAAGCAGCATGACCAATGCAACCCAAATGAATGCAGTTGCACTTAAGGCAACTACAGATCTGAGATGGAAAGAACTGCAGGTCTTTAATTAAAGGCTTTATCCTTTACACCTGTTTTACACCCCTATAAATCAGTGGCATTCAGTGGAGTTACTCAAAGAGTTTACAGCCATGTCAGAGGAGAATGAGGCCTGAATGGACCTGGCTTTCAGTTCTCTCTCACCTTGTGTCCTGACTGACACCTCTGTTGGCATAAAAACACTACAATGTTGTGTGGGGGCTTTTTATGTGCCTTTTTTAACTCACTTACCCTGCAGGACAAATTAGTGAGAAATTAGCCTCTATATTTAACTTTACCCCTCCTCTGGTAGATGCAGACAAGAGTAAGAGGTTTTTAAAAATGTTTTAGCTAATGTGTTACAACTTTACTGCAGAAAGGATTAAGTGTATTTTAACATGCTCACAGGTAAAGGTGACCTGCAGACTGTTCCTTTAGGTGTTTTTAATATGTTAAAAAACAACTTGTTCTATCATCACTTTCTATCTTAGAACGAGCTAGTTAGAATGTGTTACCTACCACGCTCTGAAACACCACCTTTTAATCCTAGTTGAGACAAACCCTCACATGCTGAGAGTCTTAAAGTAGGGGGGGGCATCACTCCTGCTTTAGGTGCCCTTGGACATTTGTAGAGTGGTGCAGGTGGCAGTAAGAGTTTAGTACACATCCTAGAGCCACTCTTGTGCCCAGTAGAGATACTGGGCTAAATCAAGCTTTCACCAGTTTATGCACTGTTGCTATCCCATTGTATCCTGGCATATTGCTTGGAAGGTAACTCATTCCACTGCTGTTCCTGACTTTTAAGGGTAGATCTTCAAGGAAACTTTTTACCATGTTTGTGGTAGCAGCCATTTGTGATCCTGATTTAGGTTAATGTGAGGAGATGGCTTAACCAAGACAAACAATCTGATTCTCGATATGAAAAGTCCCGAAACTACATCTGGTACCATTACAAAAAAAATCTCTTTATGACTTTATACTCAGCTATGCAATAACATTTGATGTTTAAAAATACGTTGGGAAGTTTATCTATAAAACTAATGATAGAACAGTCCAGCTTCCAAGATAGGCTCCTTTTAGCCTGCTTATCTCCTCCCTGACATTTCACTACTGAGCATCAGTGAGCAGGAAGCTTTGTACTGACATCTGAAAGCAACTCTCCAGCAGCAGTGTGCAAAAGGCTATGGAACAAGCAGTCACATGGTTTCTATATTTTCTCTTTTGTTTACTGCATGCATATCGCCGAATGGCAAATAAAAAGAATGCACTAATCCCAAAGAGTAAGGCACTCAACTTCTCACATCCACACATATGGTTGTGGTTATCTCTGAGGAGGGAAGCCATGTTGTATTTGTTCATGTCTGCTCAAGCCCCCACCGTCTTAGGAGAGGAGATAATTTCCAAGTCATTTTTAATGAAAACACAATACAATTATACAAATGGATGATCTTAAAAATGGAATGCTTGATCCAGTTTACTAAGATTAGCACGAAAACCCTTGGCATGTTTTAAGTGGGAGGGAGGCAAGTGAAGATGAAATCTGTCTTTCCGTAAGGAGTCAAGGAGATATTACCTTGCTTTGTCCCTTTGCTGAGAATCCCGGAAAATACCTCCTCTGTCAGGACTGGCATGTTGTCATTTTCATCTTTGACTGTGATCATTATGGTTACAGGATCAGACACTGGCTGCTCGTCTTCATCTTTTGCAATTACCTGATTTTAAAACAGAATGCTTTTATACATGCATTTTTACTTTTCACTTTTAAAGGTTAGTGTGAAAATATGACTACTGTTTTTTTCAATCTATGACAATATCCCAGGAGGAGGCATAGGAACCTTCTAGAGAGCAGCACCATGAAACTAGAGCAGGGTAAGGGGTAGTGCTATTGTAAAGCATTTGCACTGTATTGTGTTTGTAAATTTGTAACGATCCTAGTTCAGTGTTGGAAGAAAGTGTGATTCTTCTCCACTGTCACGTGATGGTAAACTTAACATGCTGTTTCGGCACCAGTCAGTTCAGCTTTCCTAGTGACAGATCTGCTATGCATTTCTTCAGCAAAAAGAAACAAAAGGGGATGCAGAGGGAGGGAAAATGACTCTGACTCTGGGCAGCTAATGTTTCTTCCTTTGTGGAAGAGCTGGAATCTTGTTGGAGTGTTGTCCAGGAAATATGCGAGAAGCAGGTTCTTTTCCTGATATCTTTTATTGGACCACCTGTAGATTTAGGAGAGAGGCTAAACAGGATGCTCCGTCAGCTTAGCCAGTGCAGAATGGGATGGCAGAGTGAAGATAATGTCCCATCCCCAGGCCTTTCAGGCTGTGTGGGGCCATTGTCAGTACAGTAGTATTGATCCTCCAAGGAGCATAAGGTCTGAGATTGTGGCTGTTCCTGGTTGGAGGGGTGGAATGAAAGGGTGTCTGTTGTCCTTCTGTGTACCCAGACAAAGCTAGTCGTAATCTAGCCCTATGTGTTGTCCAGGAAAAGAGCTGTGTGAACAGATCTAAGCATCCAGATATTAATAGTATTCCTATTTCATGATACTACAGGTCACCCAACCAGGGGGAAGAGCTGGACCGGGAATTCTCAGGTCAGCTCGCGGAGGCAGTTAAGTCAAGGGACGTGGTCATCATGGGTGACCTAAACTATCCAGACATCTGCTGGGAAGAGCAGTCAGCCAGGTCCGACCGCTCACATAGGTTCCTAGCTGAGTTACAGGACCTCCACCTAACCCAGGGGCATAGTCCCACCAGGGGAAATGCCTTGTTGGACCTGGTCCTGGCCACAGGTGATGACCTGGTGAGGGGACTGCGGGTGCTCAACCACCTGGGCGACAGCGATCATCACCTGCTGGAATTCACCATCCAGCACAAGATGTCAAAGGCCTGCAGCAAGGCAACAGCCCTAGACTTCAGGAGGGCGGGTTTCAATGAGGTAAGGAGACTAGCTGGGGAAGCATTGAGGTCCTGGAGGGAAGGGAAATTGGGAGTCCAAGAAGAGTGGTCGTTCCTTAAGGAAATGATCCTCCAAGCCCAAAGGGTAACAATCCCCACACAGATCAAAGGGGGCAGGAGTGCTCAAAAGCCCCCATGGCTCACCAAAAGCATCCACGAATGTCTCAAAGCTAAAAAGGAGGCGTACACCCAATGGAAAGGAGGGGCCATCACCAAGGAGGATTATACTTCCATTGCCTGAGACTGTAGGGGGGCTGTTAGGAAGGCTAAGGCTGAGATGGAACTGGGACTAGTGACCCAGATCAAGGACAACAAGAAATCCTTTTTTAAATACATAGTGGGTAAAAAGAAGGTACCGGGTAACGTAGGGCCTCTGCAGGACATGCTAGGAAATCTGGTTGTCACACCAAATGACAAAGCTAACCTCTTTAACAATTTCTTTGCCTCCATCTTTTTGAGGAGGGACTGGGTCACCCCCCTCCCCCGTAGGTCCCAGGGGAGGCGTAGCCAGGCTCAGGGTCAGTGAGGACCTAGTCAGGGAACTTCTGGTGGGACTGGATGTGTTCAAATCAGCCAGTCCTAATGATCTCCACCCCAGAGTGCTGAGGGAATTAGCAGAGATCATTGCGGGACCCCTGGCACAGCTTTACGAGCACTCACGGTGCTCTGGCGAGGTTCCAGAGGACTGGAAAAGGGCCAATGTGGTCCCCATTTTCAGAAAAGGGGGGAAGGAGGACTCAGGAAACTACAGGTCCGTTAGTCTTACCTCAGTCCTGGGGAAGCTCTTTGAGAAAATTATCCAGGAGCACATCTGTGAGGGACCACCGGGGGAGACCATGCTTAGGGGCAACCAAGATGGGTTCATCAGAGGCAGGTCCTGTCAGACCAACCTGGTGGCCTTCTACGACCAGGTCACAAATCCTTGGACACAGGTGTCGCGGTGGATGTAGTCTTTGTGGACTTTAGGAAGGTCTTCAACACTGTCTCTTACCCCATTCTAATTAAGAAATTAGGTGACTGTGGCGTCAATGCCTACACAGTCAGATGGGTCACTAATTGGCTGGAGGGCCGCACCCAGAGAGTGGTGGTGGACAGGGCTTTTTCGACCTGGAGGGATGTGGGCAGTGGGGTCCCTCAGGGCTCAGACCTCGGGCCCACTCTGTTCAACATCTTCATCAGCGACTTGGACGAGGGGGTAAAAAGCACCTTGTTCAAATTCGCGGATGACACTAAATTGTGGGGAGAAATGGGCATGCTGGAGGAGAGGGACAGGCTGCAACTAGATCTAGACAGGTTACAGGGGTGGGCGGATGAGAACGGGATGGGTTTCAATACTGACAAGTGCAAGGTACTGCACCTGGGGAGGAAGAACCAGCAGCATACCTACAGGCTGGGGAGCTCCCTTCTCATCAGTGCAGAGGCAGAAAAGGATCTTGGTGTCATTATTATGGATTCCAAAATGAACATGGGCCGCCAATGTGGGGACGTGGTCAGGAAGGCTAACCGCACCTTGTCATGCATCCATAGATGCATCACAAGCAGGTCCAAGGAGGTGATCCTCCCCCTCTATGCGACACTGGTCAGGCCACAGTTGGAGTACTGCGTCCAGTTCTGGGTGCCACACTTCAGGAGGGATGTGGACAGCATGGAGAGGGTGCAGAGGAGGGCCACTCGCATGATCAGGGAGCAGCAGGGCAGGCCCTACGAGGGGAGGCTACAGGACCTGAACCTGTTCAGCCTCCACAAGAGAAGGCTGAGAGGGGATCTGGTGGCCATCTACAAACTGGCCAAGGGGGACCAGCAGGCTATGGGAGAGTCCCTGTTCCCTCGAGCACTACCAGGAGTAACGCGGAATAATGGCCGTAAGTTGACCAAGAGTAGATTCAGGCTAGATATCAGGAGGCACTACTTCACAGACAGGGCAGCTAGGATCTGGAACCAACTTCCAAGGGGAGAGGTCCTTGCTCCTACCCTGGGGGTCTTCAAAAGGGGGCTAGATTATCACCTAGCCAGGGTCGTTTGACCCCAGCATCCTTTCCTGCCCATGGCAGGGGGTCGGACTTGATGATCTGCTCACGTCCCTTCCGAACTATGAAACTATGAGCAAGAGCAACTAGGCTCATTGACTGCTTGGGAGTCTATGAAATGATCATCCTACCTTAGAGTGACTCCAGTGGCATTAACATCACCAAATCCCTGTACAGAACAAGTAAATTCTCTGTCTATGGAAAGCAAACTCAGTTATCAGCCCCAGTGGGAGGAGGTCCCTATATTAGGGTGAAGGGCATTAGAAAAACAGCATGGGAAGTTAGATACATGTCTAGTTTCTGTAGGTGAATAAATAGAAGCTGATTTCCTCAGAAAGGCAAGATAAGGTGCTGAGCAACTGTAGTTCCATTAGAAGTCAATGAGAGTAAGAGGTTCACTAAAGGCATTCAGCAACCCTCAGAATTTGGCCAAAGCAGCTGAAGAAGGTGTTACAAAATGTAAGAAGCTCATCATGCTGGTAAGTCTTTATAAGGGTGCATATGTTAAGGTTTAGACTGTGAGTGGGGCTCTGTATAAAAACCTCCTTAGGTGCATCTACACATGTACTTAACTGCACGGTAGACTAATTTGTTGCAATGTAAAGCGTCACGGTCTACACGTGCAATGGTATTAGACTACACCAAAGTAATGTTCACTGCCGTAAGCTAGTACTGTCAGAGACAGTACTATCTTACAGCAGCAAAAAGAACTGTGCCCAAACGCATGTGTAAATTCTGACCCGACCATATATTGAACCAGTCAGCCCAGTCAGCAGGGCCCAAGCCCCTGTCTGCCACCTACCCACACGGCTCCACTTTTTGGGCACTCTTGTGCCCCAGCCAGCCCCTCTACTGCCCGAAGCCATGACCCAGAGTCCAGGGCTGGCCCCTGCCAAACCTGCTGCCAACCCAGGGCTGCTCCAGCCCAGCTCAAACTGCTGCAGTCCTCGACATGTGTGTACCCTACACCTGGGAACAGCTGACTCTGGCACAAACGGTGCTGGAGTGTATTTCAGCAAATTAATTGCATTGTAGATGCAACCCCTGTGAATTAAACCAAACAAGACTAGATTGAGTGCATTTAGTCTGTATGTGAGTGCTTTTGATTCAAAGAAGAATGACAAGCTTCCTTGGAGGCAGTGGCTAGGAGGTGGCATGAGGAAAGCTTTACACTTTCTAAAGTTATAGTCTGCCTGTCATAACAAACACCCGTAATTATCAGCTACCAATTTCAAACATGGACCTGAAGTTTAAGCAAGGTTTACATGAGAGGCCTGGAAAAGAGCGCTTTGAACCTGCAATCTTGTCTGACATCTCTCCCTCTTATACAGGCTGTGTGTCCAGTGGAAGCTAGCACCAAAAAGCCCTTGTTTCTTGCATATTTCCTGGACAATCACAGTTCCAACACCCCGTGCCCAAAGTTAATCCTTTAACTCGGTCTCTTGGCATTCAAATAAATGGCCCTATTTTCAGAGGTGCCAAGTCTTCACAGTTGCCATAGCCTTGGTGCCTGTTCACTAGTGTATAGCATACAGGGTGTGGTTTGCATGTTCTTGCTGTTACAGTGGAACATATGACAATAACATAAGGCAGCTTGGAGATATGCAGTAGGGCAGCAAAAAAGGGATGGGACTGGTTTGGTTGGCATGTCTGATACCTGAAGCGTGTAGAAAGCTTGTTTCTCCCGGTCCAGGGGTCTGGTCACATACAGAATCCCAGACTCTGGCTCTATTCCAAATAGTCCTTCTTCATTTCCAACCAGTTGAATGTTTGCCTGACCATCAACAGCAAGGTTAACCTGATGTTGAAAATAAAGCATGTGAGGGAGAGTCTTAGTGCAGAGTGAAAGGGTAAAAAAGTATTTTGCTCCTAAGAAGTGCATCTTATTTGCCAAACAGGACTTCACAGATGCTCTCTCTCAAGTCAGAGTGCTTGAGATGGTTACAGATGAACACTAAGGACCATTCATTGCCCCCAATTTGTGCCAAAACTCTGGTGATACTAGCTGGAGTGCACTGCCAGGAGTGGCCCAAGGATTTGTGGGCCTTGTGAGAGGTAATGCATATGAGGGCCACAGGGTGATTTCCCCAGAAGAGTAGTCCATTCATAAAACATACAGAAGCTGGTGGGTCTCTTACCCCCAGAGGACAGAAGCGTTAAGTAGAAGAGGTTTGAGTGAATTTGGCAGGGGGAGACAGCTGAATCTCCCTATTCCATTTTCAATGTGCAAGGCCATTATGAGGCAGCAGGGGAGAAATGCATGTGGGCGTATTGGGCACTTACAGAAGTTACATCTTTCACAGGATGAGGCTCCTAAAGGTACTCTACAGCCATAGCATAACAAATGTTCACAGCTGCAGAGTGCGTTTAAAATGATTGTTCATGCAAAAATTTAACCCGCATCTGATGAAGTATCAGACGAGGCGCAGTAAGGCAGAGCACCTTAGAGAGGCTGTGTACAGGTTCTGTGTGAAGGTTAATTTTGGGCGATTCTGCTTGTATCCCATGCAGCTTTGCAGGGCTGGGCTGGTGCTCACACCGGTGCCCTTGGCCCTCAGGGCTGTCCCAGAAAGGAGACAGTCTCCTCCCTGCACAGTGGGGGAAGAGAGCCCCCTCTGCCATGTGTGCCTCCCCCAGCTACCCTTGTTGATGTCTTGGGGGGAGCTGAGCTGGGCCCATGCAATGTGGGGGTCTCCCTTCCCCCACCCCCTGTCCCCCATGCAAGCACCTTGACAGTGGCAGAGGCTGCCATGGCTGGAGCTGGGGGATGAGGGGGGAAGCAGGGAAACAGAACCCCCCGCCTCGCATGCCCGATCCACCTACCCCTGCTGGGGTCTTGGGGAGAACCAGGCTGGGCCCATGAGGCAGGGGGACTCTGTTCTTTCCCTCCCTGCCCAGCTCCAGCTCAGGGCATGGCAATCTCTGCTGCTGTCAAGATGCTTGTGCAGTGGGTGGTAGGGTTGGGAGCCTGGCTCTCCCAAAGACCCCAGCAGGGGTAGTTGGGGGGTCACACATGGGGGGTCACACATGGGGTCAGGGGTGGCTCTGTCCCTCCTGCCTCCCCCCCAGTCAATGCTGACAGTTGCCAGCTGGAGGAGGGGGCGCAGACCTGGGGAGAGGGGTGGTCCAGCAGCCTCCTGGGAGGCTGCTAGAGCACCCCCACCTACTGCCCTGGACCAGTGCAGAAAGGCTCGAGCCCCCCATGCAACTAAATTAACATAATTTCATACTGCTCTGTTATTGCTATTACTACAAATAAGATTCTGTTTTAATAAGAACAGTAATGCTTAACTCTTACTTAGCCATTTCCATCCATAGGTCTCCAAGTGCAGAGTTTAAAGTCTAAAGGCACAAACATGATACAAAATACAAATGGCCCATTCCTGTAATACTTACTTAGGCAAAATGTCCTATTGATTTTAATGAAAGGTTTGCCTGGGTAAGAGTTTTAGGTTTCAGCCCTGTTGCTGGAATGTTTCCAGGCATGCACAAAAGCTTGTAAGATAACTTACATCAGGAAGAGGCAGACTGATGTCTAGTGAAAAAGTGGGTTCACTCTTCTTCAGATATTCCAACAAAAATCTTGGGGTGGATTTTCAAAGGCCCACCAATAATACATCCATAAATATTTGCAGACATATATGTTTCTGTGCATAAAACTTGAATTTGCATGTGTAGCTGAGCAACTGGGTATTCAAACAGGTATCAGCCTGTTGGTACCTTTTCTGCATGCAAATCTTGGGGGAGGTTGCTTGTTTATTTGCCTATTTATTTGGTTTTTGTTGCTTTTGTTTGGGGGTTTTGATATCCTCTGAAAAATGTGGTCCTTTAATATTTTTATTTTAAATACAGTACCTGGTACCACCACATTTATCTGTTCATTCAGAAGTGTCAGTTCTGAAAAGTGGTGCTGCTATTAGTAGCAGCAGCATGATTTCCCACAACAGTGGCTCAGGCTGGAAAATCCCAGTCTTTCAAATTATACTGGCTTTTATCAATGTTGACTTTAAAGAGTCCTAACTGGTAGTGTAGAGAATGGAGCAATAAAATGGCATGTTCTGTTCAAAGTCAATTTAAGTGCAGACTAATGAGTCACAGAAAACACTTATTAAATGACAGATGGTGCTTGTGACCATGAAGGAAAATGACTTTATTTGTTATTCTAACAGAGAATAGTTATTGAAGTCAAATAGGTTGTTATGAATTAAAAAAACAAAACCTAGGTGCATTGATTGTTACTGATCCTGTTTTGTTTCAGTAATCCAATCTCTGGAGTGGGGTGCGATTTTCTTATTTTGAAATTATTTAACTTTTCATACATACCTGTGCCATTTTTCCATTACTAGGAAATAACCATTCATCAAAAATATACACATTTTATATATTCATCTTAACTAAGTGGGGTTTACACTTCCTTATAGCTTTGGATCATCATTTTTGCTTTTCTCATACATTATGCATAGTCCACACTTAGGCACTAAAGGAAAATATAAGGTAGACTGGGTCCATCCCTGTTTTTTGAAAATTAAAGGCATAACCAATAAAGACTGAAAACTTGTCATAAACAGAAAAAATGTGGAAATGGTACTGTTGTGCCTCACGTGAGTCTTAGCCTGGATCTCTCCAGCATTCCCTCTCCTACGGCCCAGCCACACTACATTTTCACCATCCACTAAGAGTGAAGACTCCCGCAAAGTTCAATCATGGCTCAGCCAGAGGGAAGACTACAATGCATCCTGGGAGATGTCCAGCCAGGGAGCTCAACCCATAGAGGAAAATGAGGTTGTGAAGCACATCGCCTACATGGTCCCACAGCAGCATTTCCACATGGACAAGTAACCCTTCTATTTTTGGCTAAGAAAATCAGAAATTATTTATGAAATTTTTCAACAAGAACAATTCTTTTCATTTACATTTTTCATGGCAGAAAACACATTTTCCAAGTAGTTGTCTTATAAATTGCTCAACTCTAGCAAATGAAGATCAGTCTGACCTCTCTTTCTTATTGTTCACATTGAACTTCTATGTCCAGATTACTTCACTAACACAAGATAGGATTGTAATGGTTAATCAGTTATGGAGCCAATAGCTTGTTGTCAAAGACAAATATATTAAAATCAATATATTTTTATCTAGTGATAATGACTATTTTCCATATTTCCTGGGTACTAGCACTATAATGCTGGGAAGGAAGGAGCATAGATTGGGAAACAGAAAGTGAAGAGTGAAACTCAGTTTGATGTACAGCCAGGGCTGACCCTAGTGGGTGCGGGGCCCCCTTAACACCACACAGGGCCCGTGGGACCCCTGCAGAGGCAGGGCACTGGCTGGGGTCTCCCCCATACCAGGGGGGTGGTTTCCATGCTTCTTCCACAGCGTGAGGCGGAGCCACCAGCACCAGGCAGGCCCTGCAGGAGGCACTGTGGTCACTCTGTCCAGCTCTGCAGGGCCCCCCAAAATGCAGACCATGGGGTTATTGCCCCAATTCACCATACCTTAGGGATAGCCCTGTATACAGCAGAAAGACTTTAAAAACAAACCACCAGTATACAGCAGGTGATTTTCACTCTTGTATGCCAGTTTTCTGCTGGGATAAATCCAATGATTTTGATTAAGTTAGTCATGATTTACAGCAGAGCAAGTGAGAAGAAAATCAGACCAATTAAAGTCTTAGCTGAAGCAGTTTAGACCATCGACATCCACCATCTTGGCAGATGTATAAAATATTATTTGTATTCCTACCTTCTTCAGATACAGAGGGAGTGAACCACCATAATTTTCAGGTACTTCAACATGTTCTTTCCTGCTCATAGGATATACTGTAGATAACAGAGGGAAAACCTGTAGAAAAGGATTAAGCCTCTTAGTTTTGCCAAAACCGAATGAAAATTTAAAACTGTTCCTGGCAATATATCTCTGGCATGTTTCTTACTTTGGGAGATTGGATAAAATTCTCATCTCATTTTGTGGGGTTATTCTGAATCTACACGATCATAAATTAGATTAGAATTCGGTCCAAACTCTTCCTACTTTTCCTGGTGAGAATAAATGTGTATGCAGTGTCTGTAAGGTGCCACTCAATCTCTATTCTACTAGGATGGTGGTCGTCACCCAGGAGATACGCATACCCCTAGGGGTACTTAAAAAAGTCCTGGGGGTATGCAGACCTAATGTGGCCAATAAATGCCGTGTGCATGTGCACAGCTACAGCGCAGCACTGAGGCAGCCAGGAGAGTAACCAGGTCCACGTGTGTTGTAAGGAAAGGGACCAGGGGAGGGGTGCGAAGGCCCCAGCAGTGGGGGAGGAAATGGGGCTGGGGCAGGTGCTGCCCAGCCGGGGCAAGGTGCTGGACTGAGCCATGTCGGGGACGGCTCCCTCCACTCTACACACCCCAAGAGGTCATGGGGGCACGTGTCAATGAGGGCTGGAGCCAGGGCTGTGCCGGGCTTTTCCTGGTGAGGGCTGGGCCAGGCCATACTCGGGGTAAGGGCAGCAGCAGTGCTGGGAGAGGGCTATGGTGGGGCTGCAGCCACTACAGAATTCACTGACCCCCCCCCGCCCCGCATAGCCCCCCCCCCGCCGCGCGCCGCCCACCCCCCCCGGGTGCAGCATGCCCCAGCCCCTGCCAGGAATAGCCCAGTGCCAGCCCCAGCCCACAGCAGCAGCCCACCCTCCCCTGCACAGATCCTTGGGCACACGCCCCCATGCCCTCCCAGGGGTGCGTGTAGCTGCAGGAGCCACCCTGCATAGCTCAGTCCTGCACCCTGCCCTGGCTGAGCAGTGTAGCAAGGCACTGTTGGTGCATGCCACTTTAAGGGCTGAGCCAAGCAGCCAACAGGTGTTTAATTGCAGCAGCGATTTTAGATCCTAGGCTGCCTATATAAACAGAGCAGTTCACTGCTGGTAGGCCAGGCAGTAACATTGCTTGGCTGCTAGGCTGAATGCCACATCCTGGAGGTA
>NW_005842290.1:1175469-1190413 GCF_000455745.1 Alligator sinensis | reverse complement strand
GAGTCTCCTGGTCCGGGTCATGACCTAAAACTGCCCCCGGCCAGGAGTGGGTGGCCTGGTGGGGCTCCCAGTAGTGCGGGAGCCTCCAGGAAATGCCAGGCCAGTTACCACCCCAGTGAAAGTTGCGTAGGGGTGCCTTAACCCCAGCCCTCACCTTCGGGTGGGTCATTTACCATAGGAGCAGGGTAGGCCAGGTAAGCTTCAGGAAGCACCTGAGCCTGCTGGACGAGTGACCCCGCAGGGCCAGGCATGCTTCCAGAAGCACCTGAGCCGGGAATGGGGGACCCAAATCCCTAAGTACAGGCAGGAGGCATAAACCCAACCAAGGAACTGGACTGGTCAATGCTGGGGCCAGGACTGGAAGGGTCAAAAGGACCAGGAGCCCACTGTGAGGGATGCCCATGATAAGCAAAGAAGCTCAGGTCCTGACTGGCCTGAGACAGGGTCAGGGCTTATATGGAAACCGAAGGTCCCATGGTTGGGGCCACAGCTAATGGGCAAAGGGACGGTTGAGCCAACTGCCTGAGATGCCATCTGTGAGGCTTGGGCTGCAGTGTAAGGGAGGAACGGAGCAGATAGTGTCCCCTGGCATCAGGGCAAGAATGGGCAGCCTCCCGCCTTAATTAACAATTAATTAGCAGCAAGGCATGGCAGGAGAGACAGGTGGGTGGCATGCCCAAAGGCAAGTGGGGAAACTAGTACTGTGACTAGTTGGGGAGCCCCACTTTGCCACAGGCAGCCCCTGCCCCTGCCCCACTCCCTCCCCCACCGCTAGGCCAGCTCTCCCTCGCCCTGTGCATAGATCTGGGGGCACACGCCCCCATGCCCTCCCAGGGTGTGTGCACTGGCGGGAGCCATCTCCCCGGATGAGCTGCTTGTGGCTCCATCCTGCACTCTGCCCCAAGAGTGCAGCCCCAGCCCCACTCCCTCCCTCACCATGGGGGCCTTGATTTGCCCCCACCCCCCTTAAAAACAAGAAAAAAATATCAAGGGGTACCTGAGCTGGAACTTTGAGAGAGAAGGGGGACACTTGTTAAACAAAGGCTGAAAACCCATGTACTAGGAAATGTGCCAGCAATATGCAAATAGCAGTCATTTTGTCATGGGTTCACAAACTAAACAGAACATCCTGTTATGCCCAGCTTCCTTTGTCAATGGTCTGAAATCCTGTAAGTAAATAGCTGTCAGCCAATGTGCAGTCTGTTCCTAGCAGCAGATAACGTACTGATAGGTCTACTCATAGGACCTTATAAACTTCAGTTAAGGTATGTGAGATCAACACTTCCTCCTACTAAGGCTTTTGATTATGAGGATCTGAATCCCACCCTTTTTCAGGGTTGTTTTTAGTCCTTCTTTCTGTAATTTTAATTGGGCTACTTGTTCAACTGGCAGCAGAAATGATCTACAACGTTTGTCTGAGGTGATTACCTGTGTTAGTCACATGTATCTCTGAACCAGTCTGTCTCCAATGTGCCACTCTGCCCTTCCTTCTGAATACTTAGGAGAGGAAACCGGGAAAGCTCACATTATACTTTTCCTTTAATAAGCAACAGCTAGAGGAAGCCCAGAAAACAGTGCCAAATCCTAACCCCTTTAACCACTTGAGAGAGGGTTTTGCAGGATTAAATCTATGGCTCAGGCCTAGCTATAGGTGTAATCCATCAATCATGAATCAGGTCTAAATAAAATCTCAGTCAGTTATTCATCAACTAAATGGCCTTATTAGGCAGGATACTACTTAAGTTAAAGGCCACTGAATTACAGAGGACTCATCGGTAACTTATGCTTAGAGAAGACATTTGAAGGTTTCCTGTTTGTAACATTAGCAGCCATCACAGCAGTGAAAAAAATTGCTATATTGATAGATGTCATACCTTTCCTGAGGAGTATTTCATATACTCGGTGGACTAGATGTTTTACAAAATGCAAACCGGGACAACTCTGAATGTGGCTATAAGTGCAGCTTGCTCTGCCTATTTAATTCATATTATGTAGTCAGCACTACCTGATGTGTAAAAGCATTGTTTCTAAGCACTGAAGAAGTGATGTCTTCCATGTAAATATTTCTGTGAGGTTGGGTGGAGATGTATGTTTTATATTGTTGGGGTGTTCACAGAGTTGCAATTACAAGCAACAGCCTTTTATTTACTTGATAGCTAGAGTTAACAATTATACCTAAAACAGGCACAAAGAAAGGAAGATCCTCCATTACTGCACATTACTCTAATGCAGAGAAATAATATCTTTAGCTGAATTTTAGACAAGAGAGAATCCAGACTGTAACACCATATATGATGTGAGCCTAATGGATAATGAGTCTGTTTTAGAATAGTTCAGATGATTCAAAAAACTGCAACACTACAAAAAAAATGTACTGGGAATGATGAGAGAAGCAGCAAACACACGAATAAGCAGGAGCTGCTGTTCGACCCTTCACAAACAGGCCAATCAGTCCTTAATATCAAAAAGAATTAATGAAATTAGTATTCATCTATTGTAAATGTGGTTCTGGGTGCGTAAAAGAGAGAGAGAATGTATGTGGGTCAGAGTTTTGTTGGTGTTAAATGTCAGTGTGTGGGTGTATGTGTAAAGACAGATTTATTTGAACCTTATAAGGTCTTCATTATTAACCTCCTATGCCGTTACTGATTTGTTTTCTTGTACGGCTCTACTTCTACTGGGTCATTGCTCTTGTTAGCTTCTTCTCTTTTATTCCTTATCATACAACAGATACATAAGTAAGTGTAGTGGAAAAAATGCATTGGAAACTCATAGTGTTCATTTCTTTTGTGGTTTATATCTAGTCCCTCAGCTCATGATATATACACCCAGGGCAGGCTCATGACATGGTTTCAGGACACCTTTAAAATTGTTATGCTCCAAGAATACCGTTCACACAATTCAGGGCCAGGAATATAGGAAGATCTGTATCATAATATCATGATCCAGATAATTATCACCTCACAACATGGCACTGTGATATTATTATGTATGTTCATTCCAGTTCATTAAAGCTTGGATTTGTCCTGTTTTGGCAGGATTGGATTCCAATCCTGTCCAAATTGTTCAGCCATCAGTACTTACCAGCTTCATCAGTATGGACCAGTTAGCGTCTGTGATGATGCTGAGGAGCTATCCTATCATCATTTCCTGGTGTGAATGGCAAATGGGTGGGGAGAAGTGTTTGGTATTCTGCACAATGAAGACTTTTTGGGGCCATTCTCTATATCCAGAGTGAAACTTTCAAACTTCAAGCTTCTTCAGTGGGTTCAAGCTTCTTCATAGTTGAAATTTCTGTAGCCATGTACATGCTCCATATGAGCATACAGGAGAATAATGATTTGCCAGCAATTTGCATTCACTTTGCACAAGGTGCAAGGCAATGAAGACTCTGAACCTGTGCACTTCATTCTGATTTCACTTACATCAGGGTAAATCCACGTGGAGGGGGTAACTCCTGATTCAGGCCTCGATTCATGTAGGTTCTTATGTCTAACTTATTTAAGCATATAAGTAATGGGACTCGCTATGCAGGATTGCTCATGTGCTTAAAATTAAGAACCCTGATAAACCAGGGGAGTGAAGTGAGATAAGAATCAGGCTTAAAGAGAGTTGCTGAGCTTGAAATGTCTCTAGACTCAATAATAAAAATCTAATTTCTGTTTCTTATTATCAGGGAAAGGCCAGATGGATGGCATAAGAAATTTACCATATGTTTTGCGATTTCACATGATAAGAGTTTAGAAACAAAGGGGAAGAGAATTGCAAAATTGTTCTTAAGGCTAAATATTGCTTTTGTCTCTCCTATGTGAAGTAAATGGTTCGGCACCATTAGACTTAGATGCTGTTTTCTTTTTCATTCTCAGGGACTGTATTTAATACCTTAAGCTAAATATAGCTGTTCTGCTAAGGACTTTTCTTATCTGTCTTCAAAATTATAAACCATATGGTATCTTACAATATGTAACATATGGCCTCCTAAGATAGCATATCATAGTAAGGTTCCTAACATAAGCACTGCATGTGTGTTCATAAAAACCTGCTATACAATATATCTATTATATGTATAAAATATATCACTCACTTGAGCAATGAAAGAGCAGACAACCAGTAAGCAAACAGGAGATATTCCTTTCAACATCCTAAAATAAAATTAAAGAAACAACAGGTGTGAATTGGACTTTATTTCAAAGTAACCTTTTGGCCTTCTGACTTTAATTCTCTGATTTGCTTCTGAATAAATAAAAATTACTTTCTACAAATAAAGATACAATACTATGGTAATACTATGGTAAATATGAAAGGTACAATCACTATGATAAATATGAAAATAAAATTGTATCTTAAGTTCCCTTGAAATAGTTAATGACAGAAATATGGAGGATAGAAGTATATAGGCTGTATACTGGTAGTCAGAGATGCTTCTAATATCCAAAGAATGAAAGAGACCCAGGGTGCCTGTGGAAGCTGGGAGCTTTGCCCCACAGCTGCAGCTGCAGCTGCCCCTTCACAGTGTGGGGCATGGGCTGCTGGAAAGCCAGAAGCTCCCAGCTGCCTGTTAAAAGGTTCAAATTAAAAAGCCCCTATTGGCTAAGTATAGACAGTCAAAAAGCCTGAGGCTGAATCGATTCAGTCTTTCCAGGTTAATCTAAACTGTGTAGATTGAACTGAAAAGCAAGTGAACAGACATTCACTTTTGATTCTGGAAAAGGCAGCCACAGTGGTCTAGCAGGCTAATGGCAGGACAGGAACAGAACCTAGGCCTCCAGAGCCCCACTCTACTGCCATGTCTGCCAAATGCGCTTGGCTTATTGCTGACTATGCTGAGGTTCAGAATAAGATCTTTGTATTCTTAAATATTCAAAATAAGGTCAATGTTTACACTACTCTTTGCTCTAGTGAAGTTCAGCAAAAAGAATGAATTGTGAAAAACAGAGCATAATGGGTAGATGCTGCAGATCCAGCCATTGTTAAGGAATTATCTAGTTGGAAAAATTATTACACTTAGGGCATGTTTACATGTGCAATTAATGCTATATGGGTTTACTGTGCAGTAATTTACTGCAAGGTAAATCTGCCCTGGGCAATTGTCTACACATGCAGCCATTTGGGAGCAGATTTGCTTCTCATGGCACTAGCCTTTTCCAGGCCCCCTCTGGCCCTGTTCTGCCCCTGCTCCCCCGCCCCCCCTGCAAGGCTGGTGGGTGGGAGGCTCACCAGGAGGTGAGGGCAGCTGCTGCCCCTCCTGCAGCCTGGTGCTAGGGCCAGCAGGACCCATGTGGTGCTGGCCTGCTATGGGCAGCTCCTTGTCAAGGGCCACACAGAGCCTGGGCAAGCAGCAAGTTGCGGGGCGGGGGGGGGCTGGCTGGTGGAGGACCCTGGGCAGGTACTGGGGCAGAGAGACCTGGCTGCTGAAGGTGCCACTACATCTCAGCTCAAGCCCTGGGCAGCAGGCAGCTGCCAGAGGGCAGGTAGGGCTAGGACCAGGGGCAGGGCAGCAGGTGAGATGAAGGTGACTACCAGGTTCAGGATGGTGTCCAGCACCCAGTAGTCCTCCTCCGTGGCCTCCACTGCCCTAGCCACCACTGCCACTCCTGGGCATCCTGAGATAACATGCACAATACCAGGGAGCTACGTGCTTCCCAGCCTCAGACCAGGGGTCATGCACAAACAGGTGCCCAGGGACAATGGTAATTTGACTGGGCAGGCCCTGGCACAGGTGGCCATCAGCTGAGCCCCTCATCCCCACTAACTCCACAGGGGCAGGTGTGCCACTCGGTGCTTGCTGCAGACAGTCTGCCTTCCCCACCCCCTTCCCAGGTTGGGACAGGCCTGGTGCCTGGCAGCACTTGCTGTGGGTGCTCCAGACCCACTACCCCCCATCTCCTCCTGCAGGCCAGGCCATCTCCTCCCTTGCTGCCAGGCCCATGGCACCCAGGCACAGGGGGCAAGGGGCTCCCAGCTGACTGGGACATGGAACCGGTGGTGCCCCCACCCTCCCTGTGGAGAAGCACCCTGGAGCAGGCCTCCCCCATGCATGCCCTGCTCCCTGAGCGTGCCCCTAGTAAGAGTGTCCCAGGCATTCTTCAGCGAGCTGTTTGTGTGGAACAAGGGGTGCCCGACCCACTATGCCCTGCTGCTGCTCATTGCCATGGTACCCCAGGCACACCTGATAACCTGGCCTGGGACCCTGAGCTTTGATGGTGCTGGGGCAAGCCCGTGCTTCCCCACAATGTTCACCACCACCTGGAGGGGTACCTGTGCCTACACTATACATCCCTGGTCCCCGCAGCCAAAGACGACATCACTGCCAAATATGTCACAAGCATCAACATGTTTCTCTGTGTGTGAAAGGTCCATGCCTGCCTTCCTAGCTGAGGGGGCACAGGATACTCAATAACGTTTTGTACTGCCTCCCGCCTCCCTGCATGTTGTGGGAGGATTTCTGGGTCCAGGGGGAACTCAACCAGGCTGAGCAGAGAGACGGGGCAGGAGCAGGGATAGGGAGATGAGGGGAGAGCCTTCCTCCCAGTGCAGAGCTTACTGGGTGTGCATGGCAAGTGTGCCCAGTGGCCTGAGTCTGTCCCTGCTGGTGGTGATGACATGTGGCTCCCAGCGGCATCCTAGGGTGCAGGGGCATGGTGCCTGGCTGGCTGGGCAGGGGTCCCTCCAGGGAGGAGCTGGAGCTCATCAGTACAGGTGTTGCCATCCCTAGGCTCTCCTCCTTGGCAGGGCTGCACACCCAGAGCTGATGGGGCAGATGCTGGCCTGGGTTGTTGGAGCTGCTGGACAGTGCTGGGGGTGGGGACCATGGTAGGACATGCTTCTGGTGCCCCGAGGAGCCCTCCCCGCTAACGTGGCAGAGGCTCCGGCAGGCCACTCATGTTGGAGAACACGGGGCAGATCCACCTGGGGTCCTGGGGCGCAACGATGTTACCCTGCTGCCAGATAAAAGGCACGGTCCTGTGGGCAGCCCTGACTAGTGGTTGTGGTCGGTGATGCAGACCCACTGTGCCTGCAGGGCCTTGACCTTTATGTGGTATGGGCAACCAGTTGTGCCCACGCTTCTGCATGTAGCCTGCTAGGCCCTTATACATGTAGATGTTGGAGCACCCACTCCAGGCAAACTGGTTCAGGACCTCAGCCTCACCCCACAGTGCCACAAGGTCTGCAGTCTCATCCTGGGACCAATTAGGACCCTGGAACACAGTGTGGTGTCAGGGACAATGTCAGCGTGGCTCTCTTGATGGCCCTCAGGGGCTGCAGGCAAGAGTCTGGGTCTGCCTGTGCAGGTCCCTGCAGTGCAGCACAGGGGCACAGCACAGGACAGGCAGGTGGGGCTGGGCCAGGGGCCAGTGGAAGGGTCCAGGCAGGCTGCTGTGGCTGGCCCAGGGCCACTGGTGGGGGACCCAGTAGCCAGAGGCAAGCAGCAGCTGGCACAGGCCACAGGGTCACTGCAGTTTTAAAGGCCAGGCTGGGGCAGGCAAAGAGCCACCCCAGCCTCAGGGCTTGAGAAGCTGTAAACCCTGCGGCCCTGGGGCTAGCCTGAGGGTGGGTCCCTGGCAGGGGGGGCTGACCAGGAGCAAATTTTGTGCTATTAAAATCTTGAAAGGAGGATTTAAAGTATTTTTCTTTGTTGTTTACATGAGGCATAGATTTTGAAGTCTCTGTTTTTGTTGAACTGTTTGAATTATAATAAGCAATGTGAGTAGAAAAATATTTTTACTTTGGTTGCCTATTTAGTTTTACTGAGAGCTGTTTAAATCAAACTCGAGCAAACACATGGGGAAAAAAGTTCTTTTGCACAAGATTCAGCCCTTTGTTGGAGGGCTGAGAGAGTTCCTACTCAGTCCTCCAAGGAATAATGTACTAGGAAAATGAGAGATGAGACATAACATTCTGCAACGTTTTCTTTCTGCTTGAGTACAAATAACCTGACTGTGTAGTCGGTCTTTTGCTATTCTGGGTTCCTTCAGGAAAATACTGGCTTGTACAAGCTCAACCTGCCTCAAGTAGTAAGTACTTTCACAATAATTTACATGTAGACCCTTAAGCCAAAAATCAAACACAAGGAAAACAACACAAAGCAAAACAAAAAACCCTTCTTTAAAGAGATTTGTAAACTCTCATATTTATAGTTTCAAAATTCTTGTTGTTTTTAAGCCTGAAAATTTCAATTAAAAGTAAAGGTGTGATGGTAATTTTTAAATATTATAAATCTTGTAATACCTTAAATAAAACCTTGTAACCTTAAATCATATTTAATATTAAATATTATAAACCTTATCAACAGAGATACTTAAAAGAGGGCAAATATGCATGAGGGATCTCATGTACTGTGCTCACTGAATAGAAAAAGATGGGTATTGCTAATGTCCTTTGAATGTTATGATGAAATATTGTAACATTTTAGCCATAAACAAACTAAATCACTGGAAATGTAGGTACAAAATGGACAAACTATGATCACTTTTTATTACCCCCTCTCCCCCCGAAATATGAAGGACTTGTAGGGTGTAGCCAAGTTTTGTTTACCGTACCAATACTACAAACAGTTAATGTTAAAATAACAGCATATTGAAGAGTTATAAATCTTTGCATATTAGAATTATATTTGTAATAATTGGGCTACTAATAATCGGGCTACTTCTATTAAGTCCGAGAGGACATCTGGACTTAATAGAAATGTTTACGTTTAGAAGGAAAATAATGAGACTGAAAAATTCTCTCTCCCTTATTTCAAAGGCCAGTTATGAATGCTACCAGGTTGAGTGTGAGAAAATTGGTGTATTTGTATCCCTGATGTAAAATAAATTAAAATAGCTGACTGTTCCCAGGGTACCAGGCAATAAAACCAAGAGTGGATGAATCTTTCAGATTTCTTCTGTTTTTGTATATGTACTAAAAACAGTAATTTATTATCCTAGTTTTCCTGATGCCTTTAAAAGTATTATTTTATCAGGAAAAGAAAATTGGATTGACCATTGAGAAGAGTAATGCCAAAAAAGAAAAAGCCCAATAACAACATTTATTAATTATAATGGGACAAGTCCTGTGAGCACATCCTCATGTTTTCTTTAGGAATGTGAGCTGTCTCCTTGATTTTCATAAAGTTAAGTCTGTATGTCAGTATTTGTAGTATCAGGGGCTAGATAATATTAGATTTTTTCTGTATATTAATTTAGATTTTTTTTTAAATGTTTAACAAATAGCGGCGTATACACTCAGGCTTTGTATATGTTTCCTGTGTATGTTTCCTACAAACACTTAGACATGTACTTTATTTTACTCTCATGAATAGTTCTAATGAATCCAGCAGAACCATTCAGCTATGTAAAGTTAGGCACGCATTCGTCTTTGAAAAATCAAGGCTTTAGTTTCCTTTTTTATTCAAATAGAGCCAAGGACTTTACTGCACATTTATTGCCATTAATTGCCTTCCAGACATACACCATGGTTTTCACATTTAGTCATTCAAATATCCAAGACTTTGAAAACAAAAATAATCAGCAAGTCTTTACTGGGTTCGTTTTCTTGATTTCTCTGTCTAGATGCATCCTTTTGTCAAAACATTCTTGCACAGAGCATATAACAACAAGAAGAAACAAGACTCACCCAAAGAACCTTGTCTGCCTAACAACAAGAAGAGATTTCAATTCTTCATATTCATAATTTCATCCTTTTCTTCCCATTCACAGGCTTCAGTTTTTAAAAAAAATATTGAACATGATGTTCTTTCTTTCCCTTTGTAGATGCTGTACAGGGATTTCAAGGAATATATAAACTCCTGGCCCCACTGAAGTCCTAGGGCAACTGAAGTCACTAGCAAAACTCCCACTACATTGAGTGGGGCCAAGATTTTATCCCTTGTATTTGGAAATGAAACTTGGTAGGAAGAAGGAACTCTTCTCTCCCAACCTGCAAAATGTTCTGTATTGAAACAAAAGACTGTTGGCATTTTTCCATAGACGATGGGAGAGAAGAGTATAAGTACAGCCCATCTCAGAAGAGCAATTAGCCTAGTGGCTAGGAGACTTGCTTAGGATGTGAGAACTCTAGGTTAAAGTCCATGCTTATGTAATCATAGAAAATGAGGGTTGGAAGGGATCTCAGGAGGTCATCTAGTCCAACCCCCTACTCAAAGCAGGACCATCCCCAGCTAGATCATCCCAGCCAAGGTTTTGTCTAGCCAGGTCTTAAAAACCTCCAAGGATGGAGAGTCCACAACCTCTCTGGATAACCTGTTCCAGTGTTTTACTACCCTCCTAGTGAGAAAGTTCTTCTTGATACGTAATCTAAACTTCCCCTGCTGCAAATTGAGACCACTGCTCCTTGTTCTATCATCTGCCACTACTGAGAACAGTGCAGCTCCATCCTCTTTGGAACCACCGTTCAAGTAGCTGAACGCTACTACTAAATCCCCTTTCAGTCTTCTCTTCTCCAGACTAAATAAGCCCACTTCCCTCGACCTTTCCTCATAAGTCATATGTCCCAGTCCCCAAACCACTTTGCTGCCCTCCGCTGGACTCTCTCCAATTTGTCCACATCCTTTCTGTAGTAGGGCCCCAAACTGAACACAGTACTCCAGATGTGGCCTCACAAATGCCAAATGGAGGGGAAGAATAACTTCCCTCGATCTGCTGGCAGTGCTTCTACTAATGCAACCCAGGATGCCATTAGCATTCTTTGCAACAAGGGCACACTGTTAGCTTATGTTCAGCTTATTGTCCACTGTAACCCCCAGTCTCATACAAAGTGGATTAGGGTAGCTCCAGCAAGAGAAACTGAGACAGACCCATCCCAGAACAGACAATTGGCTGCTGGTCAGTTGTATCTGAATCAAGAAGAGTGAGACTCTAAACCTGTGATTCCCACATCCCAGCTGAGAGCCCTTCCCACTGAATTATTGGCAGTTTGGGGGGGGGTTGGGGAGAGGGGGTGTCATTTCTTTTAATGAGGTGTAGTTGATAGGTACAGAATGAATACTGCATTTCTTTCACGAAGTATGGTATATGGTCACTAACTAGGCACAGGAAATAACAAGTGTTTGTGTATAATAAAAAACGTCGGCTAAATTCTGCTCTGAAGTCAGTAGTGTTACTCTTGATTAACTGTGGTGCAATTCAGGACAGGATCTGGCCTGCCATTGAATTTATTTGACCTCTCTTGATTGCAACTAGACAATTTCTTATTACAGAGATAAACATTTTTACCAATCCTAAATGCTCAGGAATCGTAAGTCAGTATCACTCTGCAATGAAATTATGATTTTTTTTAACTTGCCACTGGACCAACTGCATAGATGGAAGAAATATTGATCCAATAAAAGGTATCACTCAAAAAACCTTGTTTCTCATTTATTTCCCAGATCAGCACAGCTGCAACAACACTCCAACTCCACTACAGCTTCCAACGATTACTTTGTACCAACTGTCTTTCAAGATTTGGTTTTCAAAATATAGTGCCTGATCCTGAAAACATCCCAGGTATGTGCAAGCCACTTATTAAACATGGAGTTTCACAAAGGGCACAGACAGAAGTTACATTTGTTGTGCGATTGACCACCTGAAGGTGCTCTACAGCTGCGCCATAACAGAAGTGCACAGCTTCAGAACACTTTAAAAGTGGCTGATCATGCGACCAATTAACCCTCATCAAATGAGGGATCAGATGAAGGTGCTCCACTTTGGAGCACCTTAGGGAACTTCTGTTCTCTAGGGTCAATCCATTGCGTGATCAGGGCTGGCCTGATGCAGCTCAGCTCCACCGTGCAGGAAGAGAGTGGGGAGAAGAGAAGGGGAGCAAGCTGAGGGCTGAGGTTTGCCCCGGCCTGGAAGGGGTGGGTGGATTGGAGCCCCTCCACCTCGTGGCTGCTCCCCAGGCCCCTCCAACCTCCCACTGCAGCTCAGGCCAGACAAAGCCCTGCCTGCAGCCCACTCCCTCTCCCTTCTCCCCCGTCCCTTCCTGCAGATAGCACCGGAACTGGGAGGCAGGGGCAGGGCTAGGGGAGAGAGGCTGCAGGCAGGTTTCTCAGCTCAATCAGCTCCAAAGTGGAGCTCGATTCCATGCCCCCCCACCCCCCTGACCCAACAGGCAAATGTCTTTTGGGGCAGGGGCACCACTCTAACTCATGGCGTTTTTTGTAAAATGCCTTGAGTTAGAGTGGGGGCCTGTGCATCTGTCAGTGCAATGTAAACATTTGCTTAATTAGACATGTTGCAGCAGTCCCATTGCATAAAAATAAGCATATGCTTAAATCTGTATAGAATCAGGTAAACATCATTGAATTACCCTGGTGTTTCTTGGAGCAGAATTTGTCCTATTATGTCAAGTGAAATTTTACTCACCTAAGAATTGCTCACAGAAGTAGAAAGCTGCAGGGTTCGGCTTATGATTTGAAATGTTTTCTCCTTCCCTGCCCACCCAAACATGTTAAAACTGTAAGTAACCTGAGGATTTTCAGAGGGGTTTTCTCTCTTCCTCCTGGTGGGCAATTTTCAAGTTGCGAGAAGCAGGAATATATAAAAGAGCACTTAGTGGACTTTGTCCATTCTGGCCCAGTAACCTTACACCCCACCTTCAATGTCATGCAAGATGTTTTAGAGATCACCATGGTTTTGACAGCTTTCACTAAAGTAAAAAAGAATTTAAGAAAATGTACAGTGATAAAATGTCATCACTTAAGTTAACATACAAAAAGGGATTTTCTTGTTGAAATGCAGGGGATTTTTGTGGCTTAGGTGAGCAACAGTTTGAGTTTTCATTAAAATCTCTATTCTGCCCATTTGGAAAGTTAGGCTTGCAGTCAGTGAATTAAAAATAGTCTTTTCAATATTAGTGCCTCCTTTTGAAATATGAAATATAGGAAACTGCTCTCAGTGGATGAGACTATGAAGAACTAACTCTTATTTGGGCATCTAGAGCCATCTCTCCCCTACTCCCCTTCACTTCTGCTTAGGCAAAGCTCCAGTTGAAGTCAATGAGCTGAATCCTGGCGTCATTTCTTAGGGCTAAAACCTGACCATGATGCATCTAGCAATGAAGCAGAGATAAATTCTTTATACCGGTAAAGAGCAGCTGCACTCTAACCTGACCAGCTCTTCTTTGAACGCACAAGGTGCGGGGAGGTGAGGGGACCTGCACCTCTTTGAGGAAGCTCAGTGGCAGGAAGTGAATGCAGTATAAGTGGTCTGTTTATTTCCTCAGCCCAGTTTGAACTTCTCTGTATCTAATGCTGGGCGAGTCTGAGTTGGGAGAGAAGCAGGAACTTACGTACCACCTTGGACCGAGGCTCTGTACTCTCAAGAGTTCAGAGGAACAGCAGGTGCCTGGACCTTCCCCCCATGGACTGCATGGAGTGTATGCTCTGTTGCCTTTAACTTGAATCATTCCCTGTCATCTGTCAGACAGAGGCAGGGGCAGGGACTAGGGCTGGGGTACATACTAATCCCTACCCTATGGAGGCATCAGGCTGCAGTAACCTCCACAGACCTTCTCTGTTACCTCTCTGCAACCCATTGCATGCCCTCCCCCATAAAGTACCCAAGAATGTAGTCAGGTTGCTTAAGAAGAGTACTGAGGTCTGGATTTGCCCGTGCACTTGAACAGATTGTCAAATCTGGAGAGCTGCTAAACAGCAATGGCTCCCACTGACTGATAAAATTATCAGGAGCTCAGCTCTTTCCAAGATTTGCCTCTTCTGTTTTTCCTTTCTAAACACCAACACGCGCTCAGGTATCCTGTTTGTAGCCATATTGGTCTAGAGGAAAAAGCAATCAGGACTCGAGGTAGGGGTGATATCTTTTATTAGACCAACTAGATTTGTGCAAAAAAAATGTCTTTAATTGCAAGCTTTCGGACACAAACACCCTTCATCAGGCATCGGAGAAAAGATTGTAAAAGGGTAGAAATGAAAGTTCATATTTCATAGGAGAGTAAAATGCACTCAACATTTATATAACTTCAGAATTTTTTGTTGTACCCATTTGCTCTTCTGCATGGTTATTCTGAGTATCAAGTTAAGATGTTTCACCTTTGCTTTAAATGCAGAGTTGTGATTCAAAGTCTTTAACGGAAAAAATCCAGTTAAAACGTGTTAGACTTTTAGCTAAGTATTCTTAGGCTTGACTTCTTGTCATTTTGCCACCAACACATATCACATCTAGCATAACGCTAAACACTTAGAAACACCAGGATCATTTAGAAAATTATTAAATTCAAACCTACAAAATACTTATGTTTGTTAATGTAGTTAACATTCAAAACCTTCACCTGTGCAAGAATGACATCAGGTTAACACCCAAGATAAGAATTCACCTTATAATAGTCACAAAGTTTCTAGTGCTGCCAAAAATTGCAGTGTTTTCTATTTGGTTTAATGCTAGCTCTCCATCCTTTCACCTGTATTAATACTTTATTGGCAAGTATTTAGGCATGTCCATGAAACAAGAAATTTTAAGAACTGAAATCCAAGCAAAATGCCCACTGCTAGCAATAAGTTTGGCTTTCAGAGGGCTAGGCATTGACTGTGAAGGACACCTACATGGAATCAGTTCAGTAGGACCAGCGTGAGAAAGGGGTTCACAATCTAGCCCTTCATCTCAGAAGCAGGGTAGAAAAACTAACCAATTACAAAATTTTCTTGACAAAAGAAAAGTGCTACTTACCTCATCATGTTCGTGAAGGGCAGAATATAACTTTGAGAGTGAAATAAAAAGGCTTGTTGGTTAATTATTTACTTTATAATTAAAATGTACTAATCACTAACCATGCCAGAATCCCAAGAGGTTAACTAGGCATTTAATTTACAGTTCATTTTCCAAAAGCTGGGTATAAAATTATTCATCGTAAAAGCTGTTAGCTTGTTGTGTATTCATGAAATTTTTAGAAAATAACATCTGTTTGTTCTTTTCTAAGCTCTCATAAATCAATGGGAGTTTTCTCA
>NW_005842290.1:1171319-1175438 GCF_000455745.1 Alligator sinensis | reverse complement strand
TGACTGCAGCAGGAGCAGGTCTTGGCCTTAGTCATGAATGCCAGGGCAATGGAAGGCATAGGGATCTTTATAAGTAATGATGAAACAGTATGTTTCCACCCTAAACCTTGTTTTCAGGGTATATATCCATTGCAGCCTTTGAAAAGGCATTTAATTATCTCTCCTTTTTAGTGAAGTAAGGTTGTGTTGTGCATATGATCCTGACTAATTTAGCTGTTTGTTGAGCGTACATATTTTGCTAGATGCATATCAAGCAAGAGTTGTCTCTACAGGAGTCATCATTAGCTTGACCATTGCTATTAAATCCTCTAGGCTAGGGACAGACATTACACATAAACCAGTTTAAGTGATCAGAAACTGGTTCAAACCTGTAATAGAACAGATGTTCAGTGCACATAAACCAGTTTAAAAATGGCAGAAACCTGTTTGAGATAAACCGGTTTGAGATAAACCTGGTTGAATATAGCATCTGACTTCACTGATTTGGGTCAAACCAGACTCCCCCAGTATCTTGGCATGCTCTCAGGGCTGGGCAGGGCTCTCTGCTTCATGGCAGGGCTGGCCCCTCCCCTCTGCTCCCTGGCTTCAGCTCTGGCAGAGACTGCAGGCTGCTTCCGCCCCGCCCCGGTCCTCCCTGCCCCCCTTACCACTCCCTGTTAAGCAGGAATTCTCCCCTCCCCTCTGCCTGTATTAGTTAGCAGACCACGTACTGGGTCTGTGAATCAACAAGTAGCTGGTAATGTCCCTCTGTCGTTTCTTAATGGGGTGATAAACACTGAGTTAGGGGTGATAAACACTGTTATCAATGCCCTGCTGGGCTGGTCAGAAGGCAGAGGGGGAGGGAACTGCTCCCTAATCAGAGGTCGGGCTGGGGCCTGGCCACACCCTGCTCAGCTCAGCACTGTTCAAGAGAAGGGAGGGCTGCTCTAGTGCCCCCCGGCTTCTAGCCTGAGCCACTGCAGGCATGTGCCTGCATTTCTGGGATGTCTGGATGGTTACAAACTGATTTAGCCTAGCCAGGTTCGACTAACCTGCGAAGATTGAATCAGTTCAGGCTCAGCCTTTTTGAATGTCTGTCCCTAGCCATAATGTCCCACTAATTATATGTGCACTTTGTTTGAAAAAATTAAAGCTATGCTTTAACTTCTTATATAACAGAAAAAGAAATCTTTTTATTAAGTAACTGGGGGAAATGAAGCAGGGTGGAGGGGAGAGGAAGCTATGTGTGAGAAAGTCTAATCTAGGGAGGGAATTCCAAAAGCTTTATTGCCAAACTAGTGTCAAATTGTCTTTCCAGCCATCTTAACTCATTAGCAGAGGACTCCTTGCTATATAAGCAAATTCTCCCATGATATAGATGTGGCATAGCAGCATCTATGCTGCTTCTCTCTTAGCTGCCAGTATAGTGATTGTAACAGGATCTCCCTTTGCTTGGTAATTCCTTGTTACTTGTGCCTCCCTCATGAATGTAGGCTGGCAGCTAAATGTAAAGTTGAAAAACCTTGAGGTGGTTCTACATTACATCAAAGTAGATGCCAGCTGTCCTAAGACAGCCTATGGGAAAGAAGGACCACAGGCATGGCTTCAAGTTCTCTGTGGTCCCCACTGGTTTAGCACCAAGCTCAGTGCTGGATCGTTTTTATTCTTATCAAGCATAAGGCAGTGTGTTAACTCTCAGTAGTCAGATTACACACTTTTTAGGATAAGGACTTGTTTTGTTCCGGGTCTGAACAGTGGCAAAAACACTGACATCCTGGTTTATGACAGGGGTTTCTAGCAGTTTCAATACACAAAAAAATTATAATAATAGTAAAATCTCACATATACATGTGTATTGTTCGTCTTTTATATAAATAGATAGATTCCATGTCTTTACCTAGTAAAAGTGAAACTGTATTTATGTTAATAAGATTGAAAGAACTAAAACAGCCTGATCTACTTGTCACCATTTCTGCTTTGTTTTTTATCTTTGCAATGTATAGACAATGGATGTAGATTGGGTACAGAGATGAAACAGAGATGAGCCAGAGACTATAGATTATTGATAAGCATGAGCCAGTTTCATAGGCTCATAGTTTCCATAGTCAGTTTTTCCTTTCAGATTCTCATGCGCTAGCACAGTGCTACAGTATGAGGGTTGCAACACTGCAAGGCAACATTGATTTGTGGAATAAAATGTTTTCATTGGCAACATTTATATTGCTTTTAAGTGTGCCCTGATTGGCTTTCTTCAAGCTCTCATGGGTCAAGAGTCTAAGAATATTTTCCAACTGGGACTGGGTAGTCTGTGTAGGCAGCCAAAGGCTTGTTGAATAGCAGAGGGCAAAAGACCATATGCAACAATACTGCATGTCTAAAAAATTCCTACAGATAAAAAGACTGTAGGGTAAAAGGAGGGCTGTCAGATTGCATAAGCTGTTAAAAACTCCATCCTTTTCCATCAACGAATTAGCTAAAGATCCTCTCTTGCCCAGCAAATGCAACAACACCCCTGACATTCAAGGAGAGAGTAATTTAATTTGCTATGCTGTCTTAATCATGAACTTATGTGCAGCAAAATCTGACATTTTTATCTAGACCACATTATATAAAGCAATGAGCTGGGGGACCTGGTTGATAGCTAATATTTTTCCAATAAGTCTTGTAACAGCAGAGGAGTACCACTCTAGAGCTCCCAGTGTGCTATTTAGCCTCTTCTGTGAAAGTGGCAGCGGGCGCGTCTACACAAGACACTAGAAATGCAGTAGACTAATTCTACTGCATATTAGCACATCACAGCGAAAGTCTACTGTGCGTTAGTGTCACATAAAAGGCATGCACTTGGGCCACTGCACAGTAGCACTGATTACAGTGCATTAAGTTAGTACCCGTTATTACAAACAGTAAACCTACTGCGCTGTAATTACATTAATGCACGTGTAAACTTGCCAAGTATGTAACAGTGGCAGAAGGATGAAGCAGAAGTCGCACAGTTGAGATACCCGCAGCTGAGATACCTGTAAGATTCTGCCTTTAGCACTCAACAGATACAAAAAGGGGGTTTCATTATTTTTTGTAGTGGCTGAAACGTACACGGGTTCCTCTGACAAGATTGTTGAAAATGGAGCCTATGTGGTTTGGATTGGTTTTAATGTTTATTGTAGGATCTAGTTTGGCTACAGTGCATTTTTGTGTCTGGTTTTTTTTGTACCTTTGATATGCCTAAATAAAGCATGACCTGTCCTAGGGTATGTATCTTCCCTATGATTCCGCATAATATATCAAGACATGAGCTGAATGTAAATTCCATAAAAGTATTTGGGGTAAGGGAATGCTCAAAAACATGGAAACATGAGAAGTGAGACAGTCTCAGTGTCAGCCCCATCCAAGGTTATTTACAGTTTTCTAGATAACCATCTGCTCCTTGTATTGCACCTAAAAAGTATAAGAAGCCATGGCAGACCACAGGAATAATATACTCATTTTGGCCTGACCATCTTTATTCATGTGATCCTAGTCTCTACTACAGCAGTTCCCTATCTTGGGGTCATGACCCCATTTGGGGTCACAATGATAAAAAATGGGGTCATGAACTCCCAGGGAGGGAGGTATGGGGGTCACATGCCCCCCAGATTTGTGCATGGAGCAGGGGCAGATACAGGCTACCCGCTGTGGGCTCAGGGCTCTTAAATGGGGTCATGCTGAGGAAGAGCTTGGGAAGCACTGCTCTACTGGCTGAAATCTCTGAATGTTGTTTATTAAATGCATTGCATTGCAATAGTCCAGCCTGGAGGTGGTACAACTTAATCTGTTCTTCTGCCATGGTGAAGTCACATTTCGCTGTGGAGGGGCAGACTGGTGGACTGGGTGCCTATTCCCCAAATTACTATATCCCCACCTGCATGCCAATTTGGGAGTAAATGTTGCTGTTATTTGAGAAAGAACTGGGGTTTAGGGGATTTTTGTTTGGGGGGTTGCTTTTTTTAAAATCTGAAATATATGTTCTTGGCCTGAATCTCACCTTGTGAAATTTTATTTGAGAATTGTAGCTTTTTTAATACATAGATTCATAGATTCATAGATGTTAGGGTCGGAAGGGACCTCAATAGATCATCGAGTCCGACCCCCTGCATAAGCAGG
>NW_005842290.1:1170716-1171042 GCF_000455745.1 Alligator sinensis | reverse complement strand
CAAGGTCGCCTCTCAACCTTCTCTTGCGGAGGCTGAATAGATCCAGTTTCTCTAGTCTCTCCTCGTAAGGCTTGGTCTGTAGGCCCTTAACCATACGAGCGGCCCTTCTCTGGACCCTCTCCAGGTTATCCACATCCCTCTTGAAGTGCGGCGCCCAGAATTGCACGCAGTACTCCAACTGCGGTCTGACCAGCGCCCGATAGAGGGGAAGTATCACCTCCTTGGACCTATTTGTCATGCATCTGTTGATGCACGATAAAGTGCCATTGGCTTTTTTGATGACTTCGTCACACTGCCGACTCAGGTTCATCTTGGAGTCCACTAGG
>NW_005842290.1:1159680-1169353 GCF_000455745.1 Alligator sinensis | reverse complement strand
AGCACTTTCACCCTACTATTTACCTTACCCACTCGACGTCTTATGGTGAATTCTATTATTAGGTGATCGCTGTCCCCGAGATGGCTACCGATCTGTAGGTCCCCTACCATGTCATCCCCCGTTGCCAATACCAGATCCAGTATGGCATTCCCCCTAGTGGGACCGTGTACCTCCTGTGTCAGGTGGAGGTCCTGTACACAGGTTAGAAACCTACGTGAGCGGTGGGACTTTGCTGTCTGTGACTCCCAGCAGATGTCCGGGTAGTTTAGGTCCCCCATGACTACCGCCTCTTTAGCTTTTATGGTCTCCGAGAGTTGCCTCAGGAGCCCCGAATCTCTTTCTTCCCCTTGATGTGGGGATTTGTAGCAGACCCCTACCACCAAATCCCTTTCTCCTTGCCCCCCATGTAGCCTAACCCACAATCCTTCTACCTCCTCATCCTTGGATTCTGTCTTGATGAGGGTTGACGTATATTGCTCACTGATATAGAGCGCAACCCCTCCCCCTTTCTTCCCCACCCTGTCCTTTCTGTACAATCTATAGCCCTCAATACGTACTGCCCAGTCGTGGGATGAATCCCACCAGGTTTCCGTTAGCCCCACTAAGTCATAGGTGTTTAGTGCAAGCAGGAGCACTAGTTCATCCTGCTTTTTCCCCATGCTCCTAGCATTAGTATATAGGCACTTGAGCCCTGCGACTGGTGCCTTTGCTGCCCCCCCGCTCCGAGTCCCAAGGGGCCCTTTGTTTCTTACCTTCTCGTTTCTTACCTGTGTCGTAGTGCTGGCCTCCCCATGGCTTTCAGGTTCCCAATGCTCTCTTTCTTCAGGCTGGGCTGTCCTTGTGGGTGCCACATGGTTTGGTGGTCCACAGCTTCCCCCGCCCTCATCTTCCCCTCCCCCCAACGAGCCTAGTTTAAAGCCCGCCGGAGGAGATCCGCCAACCTAGAAGAAAACACACGCTTACAGAAAACACACGCTTACATATGATTTATTCTTCTTCCAAGCATGTTCCCACTAGCTGTGTGCTTTTGTAGCCTTCATTTTCCAAAAGCCTCTGTCCTTTGCTATCTTTTTTGAAACACCTCGGATCTGGGTTTCTAGCCTTGCACCATGTCTTCTTAGGTCTTTCCTCTTCCCCCTGCTGCTCGCTCTCATGGACCTAACTTTCTTTCCCAAATATTCTCTCAGGCCTTCTAGCTGCTGGAAAATATTAGGACATGTTTGGAAATGCCTGATTTGTTCCATTTGCTTAATTTAAGCAGTACATTTTGAGAAGACAAAGACAACAAAGGGAAATTCTTAGAAACATGCCTTAAAAACCCATTTTGTCTGCTGTAATTATTCACTAAAGAGAGACAGAGGGTAAAGCATTGCTAGGCAAATTGTGGCAAAGTTATCAGGGTACATAATTCATAGGAGCAAGGTAACTGGGGACAGGGAGTTCAGTGAATTTGTTAAGTTCAACAGCTCTCCTACAGCTGAGTTCTGGAACTTTGGATAAGTTTCCAGACTGAATAAAGATATTTTCCTTTGGATTTTAAATACTATTGCAGACTAACTTAATTCAGGGATAAAGATCAGATGCCCTTGCTTTTTTTTTTCTGTGACATCTTCTCATTCTTTCTTATCTAGGTACATAAAATGTCAGTGGCAGAAGCAATTTAATCCATTTCAAATTCTTAAAACAAGTTTTATTTAAAAATACTGAATTTTTAAAAATATTTTTACTGGCAAAGTATAGATACTCTGTTATTCAAATAGCAAGTCAAATATCCCATCTATTATAACCCCTGGGGATCAGACAAAACAATTATGGAAAACTCAAGCAGCACTCTTGCCTGTGGGTAGAAGTTCAGTGGGCTTTTTGTTCCAGTACATGTGATTAAGCTTTAAATTGTTCTTGAACAAAATTAAAAGTACCTTGGCCTATAAATTCAGTATAATAAAATGATTACACTACCTTCCTCCAGGTAATGGTAAGCATGCTTTGTATTAGGTTCATTCTTTTCCAGTTAGGATTAATCATTATAGCTATGTTGTACAAGTTCACTATGGGGTTGTTCTAATAACTTTTGAGAAAATATTTCAAAGTTCGTAATGTTGTGACTTCCCCAGGAATAGACACCATATCTGTGGATAGATAAATCTAAATCTTTACTGTGTATGTTTCTTTCTTGTGGGGAGGGATCAAGAAGGAAGGGAAGGAAGAAATTACTCTCTTTGGTATTTTTTCTTATTTTAAACCATTCCATAAGGTGCTATTTTAATTATAATAAATTGAGAGAATGCTTTTTTTTTTTCCAAATCTATTTATGAGTGACAAATAAAAGGCTCTATCCTTCCATTATAGAAGATGCTAATAATTAGAGCTGTCCCCAACATAAAATCCAGCACTGCAGTTAGCATCTCAAAATGCAGAGATTTAGATAATGGTTGGAGTTTTCAAAATTACTGTTCACAGTTAGCTGTCTAATTGTTACTGACTTTCTATAGGAGCTGGGCACCTAACGCTCATGGGTGTCTTTGAAACTACCCCAGAAAAATACTTCCATGTTAGATCACTAATTTGAGGCTGGTAGTGGGGGAAGGAGCATTACATCCTAGTACATTGACTCCAGAAGTATTGTCCCTAGAAAACAATGCTTATGGTGTAGTGTCATGGTGCTGGAAATAGATTGGGATTAGACCATAATAAACCTATCATTATGATTGCAATGATTGCAATAGCAACCAAGAGCTCCAGTCAAGCCCCTAGACTTATTTGTGCTATATACTGTACAAACACATTGCAAAAAATATAGTAAAATAAGAGTTTGATTTTATTGTTCATATTTTGCAAAGGTAAAGTTTTACAGAGTAGCCTGGGAACCAACCCATGGTTTATTCGTTCATATGACAAACTTTCAATATACAAAATTAAATATGTTTATACTATCTAAAATAATCTCTAGTAAAGTATCATCATGACTAGCTCAAATTTAAAAGTAGTCCAAAACCCTAGTCTTTTAAATTCATGAGGAGAGAAAACAGTCTGATTTACAAGGCAGAGTATTCATGAGCACAGCTATTGCCCGTGACCTTGAGATTTTGCAGCCGCATTCATGTTTCAGCATCAAAAGTGATACATCATCCTAACACATTGCTCTGAAAAAACAAACTTTAACCAGTGAGCTTACAGCGCATTTCTTATTAAAAGTGGAATTCAGGACCTAGGTTGACTGAAACAGCTAGATCTGGTGTGTTTTACAGACAAGGAAGAAAAAGATACAGTCAACAGTATTTCCATCCTCCATAGGTCATTCTGAAAGCATAACAGAGCAAAAACTTCACAAGCCCACAGAGAGGATATCATAGTTTTGCTACTGGCTTCATTGGGAACATGCTAAGACTCATGCACATGAATAAGGACCTTGTACCATTTTTTCAGTGATGGTGCAGCTGCAGCGATATTAATAGTTAAAGCTCCAATGTTAATGGATGCAGGGATTGTTACAGGGTCAGATGCTAGAGTGAGACTTGTTTAGGGAAGGAACTGCATTCAGCTGGACTTTCAGGATGCCTGGATGGGGTTCAGAGAAATGGAATAGAAGCCCCAAACTGGACTTGGGCCAGGACATCAACATTAAACACTTAAAAAATAAATAAAATTTCCATGAGCCTTTTACTAATCACAAGTGCTCAAGGACTTGTTTATATCCGACTAAAAAGCCAATGTCTTTAGCCCGTAAGCACTATGCTGGGGCTTAAATTCACTACAGATTTAGGAGAAAAGAATGCCACCTATGGGCACACTGATTTCTTTTCCTGAAGTACCAGTTATTCCTTTGCTGTTAGTGAACTACTGACCTAACTCAAGTAAGCCCAGGAGCAAGTATAAGGTGAGAATTCATCAAGGAGTAGTTTTTTTTCTTGTTACACAGGAGTGCAGGAGGACAGAAAACAGGCACCCACCCTATAAATAACACAGAAGTGAAAATTTGTAGGTGCAATCTTCAAGGTTTCCTTTTGATAATTTTTACCCCAGCCAGGGGATGGAACTGGTGGGAAGAGAAGGAGGCATAGAAGAGGTGAATTAGTTCAGAGTCTAGTTATAAAAGCAATGCAAATGCAGGGAAAATTACAACTAATGCAGGAACTGTGAATGCTCTTAGCCTCTAGGGAGTGACCTTCCTTGAGAAACTTTTCAAACAAGTCCTTTAACCTTATCAATGGGCAATAAGGAGGACTCAGAGAGATATATGATTATAATGAAACAAAGTTGTAGTTAGAAACAATATTATAGGCTAGCATCATAAACAAGCCTTACGTTGCTCATGGCTAAAACACTTCCAGACTGAGGCTTGTACAAGAGCTGCTCAGGTGTCAAATTGATCTGTTTTCCTGCACAAGGACAGTTTCCAACCACCAAAATCAGCCATGCAAAGTTGGTATTGCCCTCACAGAAACCACTAGCAAGCACATTTTCTCCTTGAAACTACAGGTATCCTACTATGCACTTTAATAACAACTATGCACAAGACTTACTTATATCTGATTAAATCCCTTGGGCTGGGGGAGGGACTACTTCTTTTGAAGGCCAGAGCAGTTTTGATTCAGGTCAGTGAAGGACTAGGGGCTATGTGGAAGATTAATTAAGGAGCAAATCCTGCTTTCCTTATTTACATGAGTAGTCCCAGTGGACTAGGCAAGCAGGGTCAAGCTATCTATACCAGCTGGCAGTAAGAATCTATGTTATAGTCTCTACACTATTTTGAACATTTTTGTGCTATAAAAAAGCCAGTGTACAAACCACTGCTGCCTGTCCTTTTGTGCTTGCTGTGCAGGAAACAGAAAACAAAAACCCAAACCCTATTATAACAGGAAATAATACTTTATTATTATAAAATCTGCATGTAAACAAGTAACAAAGTAATTGAACAGGTAATGGAAGTGCAAATTAACTTCATAAAATGATATTTATTCTGTATTTAACTATATATATATTTTGCTTTCTCCCATTCTAATGTCCCCCACATTTAATTTTAAAAAGATTTATCATTGCTTACTTTATACTAAAAAGAGTGTACGAGCCTGCGTACAAAAGGTTTTCAAGTTTTGCTCTGCAAAGGAGACAAGTTTATGGTGATATTTCATTTTCAATCATCATCCTTTCTAACCTTGCATCTCCGGTATCCGTAGGACAAGATGACATAACAAATATACACAGTGAAGAGGTGGGCATAGGAAGCCACTTTTGTAAAATCAGTTCATTTACTTGCACACATGAAGCTTAAACCATTTATCACTGAAGCAAACATTGTAATGTAACTTCCAGGTCTTGCTTATGAACCTTAAGGCATTAAGGAGACTCTCAAATAGTCTTTTTGTTTTAATCACCATGTAGACTGTCCATATAGTTTTCATAACAGTCAAATGCTTGTTCACAACCCATGAGCAGCATCTGGCCTTGCCGAAAGCTTCTAAAGCACAGATAAGTCATGGCAAGACTTTGACTTTGCTTTGAAAGCCATCTTCTTATTGTTCTTTGCCACAATTTTCCCAAGGAACCGCTTTGCCTTTTTGCCTATGCTTTCTCTTCTCTTAGTGTTGGCCATTCTCCTGGCGTTGTCCTCTTTACTGTCTTTGCGAAGTCTGATTTGTCGAACTATGCCTTCAAACAGGTCCTTCACATTATGATGAAGAGCAGCTGATGTCTCGATGAATTTGCAGTCAAATACCACAGCACAGGCCCGGCCCTCTGGAAAGACAGAAAGGAGTGAGTGAATGACAGTAAAAAGTACTATTTTTTTCCTTCATTCACACTGGCATCAAAAACTATAGTGAAAACTTCACACCCCCCCCTCTCTGCCTATATATAGATTGTGTAAGGGAAAATGGCCTTTATGCCACAAATGTTAAGAAGATGAGTATTTCATAGTTCCTTTTCTTGCCTTCAGGGTTATACCACTGCCATACTTAGCTCCACTAAATGTGATGGGATATAAAGCAACTGACAGTCTCTCAGGTAGCCTGGCCCATTATTAAAAGATTTAAATGTTGTCCGTTTGTATAAAAGTGCATCCCATATAGGGTGCAGAGAAAAATGTACCACTACTTCTTTCAAATTAAAGCTGTGGAGCAGCAGTGCAAGGAGACAAGACATTTTTCAATACCTGAAGCTAGCAACAGTTTCCTAAAATAGTTCTATATTAGAGCAAATTACAGTTAGAAAAAAGTCACTAGACCTGTCAGAGGTCAGAAGTCACAGGGCTATGGTTGTGATAAAAGGCTAAAAGTCACTAAATAAGTTTATAGGATTATAGGAAAGTAGGGCTGGAAGAGACCTCACAAGGTCATCTAGTCCAGTCCCTTGCTCAAAGCAGGATCATCCCTAACTAAATCAGGTCAGCCAAGTGTCTGTTCAACTTGCTCTTGAAAGTTTCCATGGCTGGAGATTCTACAGCTTCTTTAGATAGACTGTCCCCATGCTTGACTATCCACATTACATACATATTTCAGATTTTATTTACATATAAAAAGAAAAAAGTTGCCTCATGGCTGAAACATGTCTTTCCACTTTCAGTTGAGGATTAAAAAAAAATTATTGCAGAGTTGCAAGCTTTATAAATAAATTGGATCCTCATTCTGAGTCACGATTCCTTAGACACTACCATATTCCCCACAAATAACAGCTTCATGCTATCTAGGTTGAACTCCAACCAGCCCCTCGTGCAGGCATGTGTGCCATTTTAGGCAGGGAATAAGGACCAGACTGTAGAGCTGGAAACTTATTAGGGCACAAATGATGTGTCTCAACATTTTACCAAGTAAATACAAAACTTTTTTTTTTTTTTTTTTTTTTTTTTTTTTTTTTTTTTTTTTAAAAAAACCATTGTTTCAATACTACTGGCATGTGTCCAACTGGTTACCAGAACTGAACTCTTAGAAAACTCACTAGTTAAAGCTTATTTGCAGAACAGGGACAGCATAGATTCAGCCCATGCAAGCCTGGCAGCTATCACACCCCAAATGCAATAGAATTATTTAGAGGAGAAAAGAATTGTGCCATTTCTGTGACCTTGCCCTCAGCAGAGATGGTGTGCTGCAGTGATGGATTTCTGATGCGGACATCTGTCCATCAGGAGCAGGCTTGAGATTATCAAGTCATTTAATAAATACCACTGTACAGCCAAGAATTGGCTAAAGTCACTTTTAGTAATTATTGACAGTGTGTGACTCTGAATACTGCATGGAGTAGCATTTTGAGGCTGCTGCACTGAACCATTTACATATCTTCTGCCACCTCAGGACACTACTCAGTGGCTAGTCATGAAAATCACCACTGCTACTTCTTCAACAAACTGCTTCTTCATGTTCTGAAGTCTTGAATAGGGAGCCCTGGTTATCAGATTTCTGCACTGTATAGATTACACACACCTCAAACGTACCCTGTTCTGTAACAGAACTGGACCAGTTCCACTAGGTTAATTTGGTTACCAAATTAGACTTAGATTTACAATTGAATAAGTGTTTCTTACCGTCTACTGAGACTTCCCTGGATCGGACCAGGTCACTTTTATTCCCCACGAGAATGATAGGAATGTCTTCTGTTTGTCTTGCTCTTCTTAGCTGAATTCTCAATTCGGAGGCCTTCTCAAAACTAACTTTGTCTGTCACAGAATACACAATAATATAGGCATCCCCCATTTTCATACAGTGATTCTGAAGCCACTGGCTGTCATCCTGAAGAAAGAAGGAAATAAGGAAAGATACTATTTATTGCATTGAAAATATTAAACTAAACATTCCTGGACCCAAATAATGAATTAAATTATTGTAATAGCCCTAGACCTAGTCAGCTAGCTTATTACAGGCATTTTGGGAGGATTTTAAAATATATATATTACTAAGCTGTTTGGGGGGGGGGGGGATCCCAATTTTGAATATAACATCATAAAACAAAAGCTTGGCCACTTTTACAAGTTGTACCACAGGCAGGCATAGACCAGATTGTAAACCACTGACTTTGACAGTAGCTGGACAGCTATGCACAGAAGTAGCCTAGCTTGACAACAATTGCGTGGACACAGCAAGATGAGGTTTGTACCCTGGTGCTGTGCAAAGTCTAAAATAAGCTATCCAAGTAGTAGAAATTGATCACAGGAGATGGAGTTTAATTACAGAACAAAGAATTACAGTATTATTATTCTCCTAGGATATTGCCAAAACTTGGTGCAATCAAAAAGCTGCAGAAAGAATCTTACTCTAAATTTGACATGGATGTGAAAAATGACCCAGAAAAAATTATTTTAGTTATAAATACCTGCTCCCAGATGTCAAACACCACGAGAGACGCTTCTTCTCCATCGACTATAATGGATCTGTCATATGTATTTCCTAGAGGAAGATGTACAGAAACTTGTTATTCTATTTGCTTATTGTGAAAATGCTACGAGATCAGATAGCAATGCAGCGAACACTTGATGTCATCTACTAATAATAATTGAGTGGTGACTCCCTAATCTAAAATGATACATTAGTACAGCTGCACTTTTTTGAGTTATTGCTTCCCTCACCCACTGGCAATCTCCTATTTAACTGCTGGAAAAAAGAAAACTGCCTGTGCATAAAAGGGCCAGTTTCTTTTTCTTTGGACTCATTCAGCACCGTGTTTCTCAATGTATTTAGGTAGCGGGTGACCCTAAGCTAACAACAGTCAGGGTCCCAGTCACAGCGATCCCCGTCTCCCTCTGCCAGGCTGTTACAGCATCTCTTTAGTCTGGTCTGTCTTTGAGCCCCTCTCACTCACTGAGCAAGGACGGCAGGGACCAGACTGGTTGTATTATTACTCCTGACACAAAGCAGGTGCTGCACGGAGACGAAGCGGGCACTGAACGGGGACGAAGATTTAGACTAGACATTAGGAAGAACTTCTTCACAGTTAGAGTGGCCAAAGTCTGGAACGGGCTCCCAAGGGAGGTGGTGCTCTCCCCTACCCTGGGGGGCTTCAAGAGGAGGTTAGATGGGCATCTAGCTGGGGTCCCCTAGCCCCAGCCCTCTTTCCTGCCTATGCAGGGGGTCGGACTCGATGATCTATTGAGGTCCCTTCAGACCCTAACATCTATGAATCTATGAAGGTAGTACTGCATGGAGATGAAGTGGGCACCGCACAGGGACGAAGACAGTACTGCATGGGGACGAAGCAGGCACTGCATGGGGACGAAGCGGGCACTGCATGGGGATGAAGCCAGTACCGCATGGGGACGAAGATGGTACTACACAGGGATGAAGTGAAGTGGGCACTGCATGGGGATGAAGCTGGTACCGCATGGGGATGAAGATGGTACTGCATGGGGATGAAGCGGCCACCGCACGGGGACGAAGATAGTACTGCATGGGAATGAAGCGGGCACCACGTGGGGATGAAGCGGGCACCGCACAGGGACAAAGACAGTACTGCATGGGGATAAAGTGGGCACCGCATGGGGACAAAGCGGGCACTGCACAGGGATGAAGATGGTACTGCGTGGGGTTAAAGTGGGCACCGCATGGGGATGAAGCAGGCACCGCACAGGGGTGAAGACGGTACTGCACGGGGACGAAGCGGGCACCCCCGGGGGCCGAGGCGGGCAGGGCAGGGCAGGGAAGGGGCCGAAGCGCGCGGTGCCCGGTGCCCAGCGGCGCGTGGCGGGAAG
>NW_005842290.1:1144815-1159139 GCF_000455745.1 Alligator sinensis | reverse complement strand
GGCCGGCGGGGGAGGGAGCCCGGGCAGACACGTCTTCGCTGTCCTCAGCGGGGGGGAGCCGTCCTGTGTGCTGTGCAGAGAAGCCGGTGTCTGATACCAGACCCGGAGAAGTGGGGCTGGAAGGGCCCTTCCGACACCCCTGCTCAGGCAGCAGCATCCCCTGCCCCGTCCCCATCCACATATCCTACTTTATTCCTATCCACATCCCCTGCCCTGTCCCCATCCAAATATCCTACCCTTTTCCTATCCAAATATCCCATCCTGTCCCTACTTTATTCTTATCCACATACCCTATCCTGTCCCCATCCGCATACCCTGTCCTGTCCCTATCCAAATATCCTACCCTTTTCCTATCCAGATATCCTACCCTCTCCCTATCCAAATACCCTGTCCTGTCCCTATCCAAATATCCTGTCCTGTCCTTATTCACATATCCTACCCTGTCCCTATCCGCATATCCTACCCTATCCCTCTCCAAATATCCTATCCTATCCCTCTCCAAACTGTCCCACACCATAAAGACCAAGCTCAAGCCTGACACGAGGCGTCACACCCTAACCTGCCATGAGGACAGCAGGAGAACCAGGCAGCCACAGTCCTGCTTCTGTCTAAGGGTGTTCATTTGCCCTCACAAAATCCCAGGTAGATTACCTCAGGAAATCCCAGTTAGAAGGCCATGACCCAGTTACAGAAGAAGGCAAAACCCCCAAACCAGTCTGAGCATGGGGGAAAATGAACCAGCCCCACAGTTAATTTTGAAACCTGGGCTTGAAACACAAATGGTGAGACCTGATTTTAAAAGAACAATGTGGTTGGAAGCATGTTTCACACTCGGGTGTGTTATATATGGTAAATCTTGACAGAATCTGAACACTGTTTTTTTTAAAGCAGTGGGGGATTAACTAAGTCCTGCACATAAAGCTCCTTCAGGTTTCTGTCCCCGTACAAGTCTAATTGTTCCCTTTATTGGGATCTGTCATGTTGGCAAATGTGCATTGGTACTGCATTCTCTTTCATTCACAGCCTTTTGTCATACATGCGTGGTGCGTTGTTCTTTTGAAACACATTTATCCTGCGGTTTCTTAGATTTCACTTTACTAGGTAGGATTGAAAATATGGCTTGTGTTTTACTATTCACTTAGGAATTTAGAATATTTTTTGTTATTATTTATTGATACTGTAGTACCTAGGAGCCATAGTCACTTGGACCAGGTATATAAACACTGTACAAATACAGAACAAAAAGATGCCCCTGACCCAAAGCATATGTGCGTGTACTTGCACATGTGTATTAGAACTGGACCACTGTATGGCAAAACCTAAATGACTTAAAATTACTCTCAGTTTCACCTGAGCAAACCAGCATGACTGAGCCTGTCTTAACTCAAAGATGGGGAAACTGTGGCTCAGAGGCCACATGCAGCTCTCAAGTAGCTTAAATGTGGCTCTTAAAAGTCATTTAATAGCAAATTATTATTACACTGGGGCACCATGCATAGATCATTGATGTCTTCAGAGGTGTGTTGGGCTTATCAACATATTGGTTAGCAAGCATCTAGAAGGGCTAGGGAATTTTGTCACCCATGTCCTAAATGCTGCAGTCACTATACCATAACCAGATAATAGCCACAACTAGCTAGAAATCTGCATTTATATGCTGAATAGCTCACCCGAGTATCACTTAAGAGTTATTATTTACGTTAGCCTCCAGTGTGCCAGGTTCTTTACAGACAGAGTAAGTCTGGTTTCTGCCCCTAGGAAATTGCAGTGTGATGCCATCATCCTGGAAGTTGATTAATGTGAACAACTATATTGGCTGTTATCATGAGGCACCATGACAGTGTAAGGACTTGCTCATGCAGATCAATTTTCAGGACTGAGGCCAGTGCAGACAATATAGAGGCAGAGAGAGGGCTGGGACAAATGAAACAAGTGATGGACAAATGAGACTGAGAAGGAAGGAAGCAATTCACAGAGGAGGCTGTGGGATGGTTTGGCCAGTACAACATGCAATTTTTCTGTTTTAACCTATTAGACAGTGGAAACCACTTATGTTGCAAGACCAATACGAATGACAATTCATTAAATGGAACAAACCTCAAGGAACTGATATTTTTCCTGTTGGACTGAATGAATATCCTGCCACTTTGCTGAGTTAATTATAATTGCTCAAACCATATTCTTGGGATGATGTTTGGCTCAGCCTGTTGATTACAACTGAAAGTGTTAATATGGCAGCTAAAGGTCACCGAGTGCTCACAGCAAATGCTCTCAGCCTGTTTCACAAAGCAGCGACCAAGAAATGGCCTTGTCAGTTTAAATAATGGAGGCGATGGTGAAATGATGCAAATGTTTCAGTTATGTGAACTGAATTGCCAAAGTATAGTTATTATTCCACGTAAGTTTAAGTAAACTTTGTTTAAATGGGATATAATTTAACTGGGATAAGCTGGGATCTACCACAGCATCTTGATTAAGCTGCTTCTAGGCACAATTAAATGTGTCCCATACCCAGTAAAAGCTCATCTTCAACTGATAAGAAGTTGAATGTTCCTTCTTAAGCTTGATACTACCAGAAAGTTGTCACTTAATAAGTGGTTTTGAGAGGGTTTATGAACCTCTTTGCCCAGTGCTTTTGAGTTACTTTCTTACTTTGATGGTCAAACCACAGAAGCTGGCATGTGAGATTTGTTTTCTCCTTTTCTGACAATTTCCTGGTGCAGGAGGCATCGCCCCATGAACACAATAAACCAGTTATTCTCAACCAGGGTGCCGTGGCAGGTAACCCAGCCTCCAGTTATTCTCAACCAGGGTGCCGTGGCAGGGAAGCCAGCCATGAGATGCGTTCAAGCAGTGTTAGCACTGTTAGGTGTTCAAACATCATTACGATATAAACTCAGAGATTTCAAACAGGAATCCATAATGTTAAAAACATTCTGACCTATTGTGGTCTCTCTGAGTTCATTGCAATACAAAAGCAGCATCTGTTATTTTTCTGCAGCCAAAAAACGAGTGAAAACAAAGAGCTTCCATTTTCTGAGGTGTATTCCCGGAGTCTAATGAGGGGTGCCTTTAGCCTAAAAAGGTTGAGATCCCTGCAACCAACACATACTACATGTATGCATTTCAGTGAAGAACTGGGTGCTGAGGTACAGGTGATGCTGCTAATACCACATGTGACTTAGCAAGCAATTGAAAACAACGTTTTAAATTAAAGAGCAACAGAAAGGAAATCAGATGTATTCCAACACTGATGAGAATCCTACATATTTTTATGGTGTGACTGCAAGGTGGAGTCATCTCTAGGAGAGACAACATGAATAGGCTTGTCACAGCAACAGGAGATAATATAAATATATAACAAAAACATCAGGGAAACAATGCTTCAGGGAAAGCAGCAAAATAGTCAACTAAACATAAAATAGAATAATACATGATTTTGTGCCATATATATGAATGTGTGTGTGAACTGATACACAAACCCTACAACAAGGAGCCAACTTATTACTGCAATTTATGGTTTCAATCTACTTTTAAAAAACCTCAGAGAATGTAAAAATGTTATTGATGACTGCATCAGAAAGTCAAGTCCAGGCATGCATTGTTCAGTTCATGTGTTGGAAACAGTCACGTGGCTCTTTGGTAACTTTTGTGAGGGCTCTTGGAGACTTCTTTACATGGACCCTGGAGCATACAGTAATAAACCAGGCATTTCAAGACTGTGATATGTGCTAATTCCAGGCACTGAGGTACTTGGCACTGGGTTATGAGAGTTGCCTTTTTACAGAAAGTGAGATGGCCTTGGATTAAGTCAGTGGGAATTCACTTACCCTTAGCATGACTAAAAGTTTCACGGTGTCAAGACAACCATGCCAGTTTCTCATCCGCAACTGGATTTGTGCTTGAATCTGAAAGGGACTGATTGAGGTCATAAGGCTACTTTATCTCCTTTGATTTTTGTAGGTCCAACTGTTTAGTGAAGCTGGAAAGAATTAACTGATAAATCAGAACAATAACTGGACCATTTACAATACACTTCCTCTTGTAACATGTAATTTTACCATATTTATTCTTAGTCGTTATCATTATATTTATGTATGGATTACAGTAGCCTCTATGACCTCAGTAATATCAGGGCTCATGTGTGCAGGCAAATACTAACAGTAAGATTCAATCCTTGCTCCTCAGAGATTACAAACTAGCAGGTGGTGTTCCCAGCAGGTGCATCTACATGTTCATTAATGTGCAGTAGTTACTGCACATTTAGTTTAGTACTTCCTTAATGAAGCACTAAATGTGCAGTTACTACAGTTACTGCGCAGTAGCATCGGTGCATGGTTTTTTTTGTGATAGTTACTGTGCAGTAGCCTTATAACACTGCACAGTAGCTTACTAGCACTGTTTTTGACTGGCATGCTGATACACAGTGTTATTAAGCTACCGTACAGTAAGTGTCTGTCTCATGTAGACATGCCCAGAGAGTGGGGGAAAGGAAGTTTTCTTGTCCCAGGCCATGTGGGAAATGAAACATGAGATTAAGTAACTTGCCTAAAGTTGTGCAGACGTCTGTGCCTGAGACAAGACTTGAATTTGGATCTGCCCAGTCCAGGGCTTTGACAAGACTATGCTACCACAGAACAGGGGCTACAACACTCAAAGTGCCCAGAAACCCAACACTTGGATATTTTAGAAAGCGTGTCATCTCCAAACTTACTGGTAGTGTTATTTTAATTTATGTCGTTCCCAGAAATACCAGCAGCAAAAGCACCTGTCCTCTAGGATGAGGCAATCCAGTTCTGATAGCAGTTGAGTATCAAACCCTCACCCCAAACTGGAGCTAAGTCATGCTGGAGGGAGGGGAATTCTTAGATTGGCTATAACTGAGAATAACTGGATGAAATCAAACAAAGGAAACTTCCAGTTAAGAGGTAATAAAATAGGAATACTCTGTGCTTCTATATAGCCTTTTTAATTATCTTGAACTGCATTCTACTGAATGAATTCAGCCTCCTAACATCTCTGTTAGATAAAAAAAATTATGAACCTCCCATTTTCCGGATGGAAAAACTAAGGCACGGGGAGAAACAATAACTTGACCAAAGAAACATCAATGAAAGAGATAGGATATATTTTATTAAGATGTCATATTTAGGTACCTAATGAAAGTAATTTGGGTATGTGCAATTCTCACTGAAGTCAATGGGGGTTACACCTGCTCAGTACCAAGGAGAATCAGGTCCCTTCTATTTAGGTACCTAACAGTAGACTCTGGAATATGAAAATGTTGATGCTGGCTCTTTTGGGATTCCCCTTCTCTTTTTCCTGGTCCCTGCCTTCACTTCACTTCCCCCAACTTTTAACAGGCATTTCAGTTGTAATTTAGTTCCAAGTATAACAATATTTGATGGCTTTTTTACTTTTGCCCCCTACTTTCCAACTTCTGTGGACCAATAACTTTATTCATGTTCCATAGACTTGGTGTCTTTGATAAGCCTAACATACAGTATTTCATACACTTAAATGATAACAAAGTTACATGATTATTGATTTTTGCATAAAGCCAGAACTTGAGGATATTAGTGTCCCTGTGGCAGATGTGTGGAATACAGCAAGTTAAGACATTTAGCTGTGATTCATTTTGATCAAGAGACCAGCTAGTAGAAGATCATAAGTGGTTATTTCTTGTTCTTTCACTTCTTTCACTCTCTCTCACCTGAGTTTCAATCTGAAGGCTTTTTTCATACTTTATCTTTCTACCTAGCCTGATTTATTTCTCTTTATTTCTTCCACTCCTGTAAAGTGCTAGTATTTAGCTGTAGTGAACTCTGTATTGGCTGAGGGTTTCTCATCACACAGAAGTTGTAAAATACGCAGCCTGAGTTTTCTCCCTGTAAGGTGCTGCTTGCGGGGGTGGGGGGCGCGGCGGACCTTTATGCCTTGTGTTGCTTTGTGCGGTCTTAGGCAAAGTTTACCAATTCCTGTTCTATAAAACATGTTCAAGATGAAGTTCTACATTGGTTCAGGGCCTTTTACCTGATCCCTCTTAATTTTCAGAGGCAGGCAATAGATTTGTATTTGATTCACTGTATATCAACTATCCTAACAGTACCGGTTCCAGGTCAGATGGCTAATAAGCAGGAGAAAAATGTAGTATGTGTATATTATGCCATGCTATTTACATCAAATTCATATTATTATTGAAAATGTGGTCTTTGCACCATTGTTACCATCATTAGTGTTGTTTCACCTTTGGTTAGATTCAATAAATGATACTGTACAAAATCAACGTGGCCTTGCAGCAGCTGGGTAGGTGAGATTAGCTGTCCTTCAGCCCAGCTCCCCATTCGGAGGCATGGAATTCCCTTCAGTCCCCTCCTTTATTACTCTTCAATTCATCTGCACCATATGGAGCCTAATTAATCAGGCTTCCCATCAGTGAAGTTACTTCTACTCAGACTGCAGAAATATCCACCGATCCAAGATTTGATCTTGCCAAGATGTATGAAACATTGCTCCTGCTGGAGTGAGAGGCTGGCCATTTCCCAAATACCTAGACTAAAAAAAGATATACAACTTTTTTTTTTAATTGCTAAACTAGCAGACTCAGGCCAAGAAGAGAAGGGGAGGCAAAATGCAGCAGTGGGAAATGGAGCATTTTTGTTACATGAGCAAAAGACATATATTGCATTATCTCACAAATGAAAGGGAGATAGATGTATAGTTAGATCGTATGCATCAAGCCAGTCAAGGCAGGGCTTTCAGCCTTTGCTCTGCATTTCCTTTGTTCTGAGTGGTTGATTTATCAGCATTAATTTTGCATCTATTTTAAATTTGTCCATGGACTATTACTAATGGAGGGCACTGCGTTGCTTTGGCGGAGCAGCTAATTGGGTGAACTCTGAATCCATATCTACTAATGCATTTAGTCATAGTCAGTCATCTTGGATTGAAGAGTTGTGCCTGTGAATTGAGACCTAAAGGATGAGGTATGGGTACTATAAACTATGAAGGAAAGAGAAAACCTTTGAAAATTCATATGTCATGCCAGAGAGAAAAATGTTTATAGTGACTTCATCCAAGGCAGTGCCTGCATCTGTGCAATTCAGGGTTAAAAGAACAAAAGCTGTGCTGTATTTTACACCCAACCTAGAAACTCAGATATATCAGTTCTGAAACACCTTCAAGAAATCTGGTTCTTTTCAGATTTTCAGAGCAGTCTTTGAATATCCTCAGCTGTATTTCCCTCCATCCTGCCCCACAGATTGCCCCATAAAACAGTCTCATCACAGTCTTTCTGAAGTTCCTGCAAAGGGTTTCAGAAATAGCTTTGGGTAAAGATTACTCTAAATGTTGCCAATCTTTCTGTAGTCCTTTCCTTCCTATGGCTTTGACTAATGTCCAAAGATTCCATCATTGGACTAACCCCATTACCAATTGCACTGAATCACTGCTCTGAGAAAAGACAGCGTGCCCAAATGGTATATCTAGTTTCACTGCTGCCCACACAGCTTCCCAGGGTTCTTCTTGTATAATATCTGAGATACAGTTGGGGCAGCAAACGGGCAGGGTAAGCTGGCCCTCTAAGACACAGTCGGAAGGAGTGTTATGTTGCAGTCTAATTCCATCCTAATGTTATTTTGAGCATTTTGTCTTCAGTTCTATTTTGCACTAGTATGATGACCCTCATCATGTGCCCTGACGTGGTGCAGGAGTCACAATTTGGGCATCCCCATAGCTTCTTGGGTCACTCTTCGGTTGAATCATAACATGGCATGCACTGTATAAGATTATCTCTTTGCTACTATTGCATTACAGGTTTGGAATAAAATCAAAGGATGACCTAAGCTTTTTCCTTAGTTACTTTCTCAACACCCTTTTAGTGTCAGAGTTTGTCAAAGCAAATGCATGCAATATACATCTTTTATAGTTTGATTTAGCCTGGATTGATAAAAGCTTGCTAGAATTAGTTAGAGCAATATGTTTTTATATGCTATATGAGTGTAGAGTAAAGAAGACTATTGCAGACTTGACCAAGAGCCCTCTTGCAAGAAATATATATTAGTGCTGTCTTAAAAAGTTTCATCACTTCACCAGGGAAATACACAATACTTTTCTTCTATGCAGCAAACAAATAAGGATCTATGAAAATCTCATGTAAACACACTTTTTCCATATACTGCAGAAAATGCAGAAACTAATACAAAAGTGGAAGCATAAAGCATGTGAAGACTGCTCTATGCAACAGTAATCTGTAGGAAGAATTTATGGGACATATTAGTTAGCCTAATTAGTAAACTAGGCGACTGTGGCATAGATGCCTACACGGTCAGATGGATTGCAGATTGGCTGAAGGGTCGCACTCAGAGGGTGGTGGTGGATGGATCATATTCGACTTGGGGGGAGGTGGGTAGTGGAGTCCCTCAGGGCTCGGTCCTGGGCCCTGCGCTGTTCAATGTCTTCATCAGCGATCTTGATGTTGGGGTGGAGAGCAACCTGTTTAAATTCGCTGATGACACCAAAATTTGGGGGGAGGTGAGCACGCTAGCAGGGAGAGAGAGATTGCAGAAGGATCTGGATAGGTTACAGGGGTGGGCAGACAGGAACAGGATGCGTTTCAATACGGACAAGTGCAGGGTGCTGCACTTGGGTAGAAGGAACCAGCAGCACACTTATAAGATGGGGAGCTCCCTACTTGAGAGCACGGAGGCGGAAAGGGATCTTGGTGTCATTATTGACTCCAAGATGAACATGGGCCGACAATGCGAGGTCATGGTTGGCAGGGCTAACCGGACCTTGTCGTGCATCCACAGGTGCATCTCGAGTAGAGCCAGGGAGGTGATCCTCCCCCTCTATGCGACGCTGGTCAGGCCGCAGCTGGAGTATTGTGTCCAGTTCTGTGCGCCCATTTCAGGAGGGATGTGGACAACATGGAGAGGGTCCAGAGGAGGGCCACCCGCATGATCCGGGGACAACAGGGCAGACCCTACAGTGAGAGACTGCGGGACTTGAACCTATTCAGCCTCCACAAGAGAAGGCTGAGGGGGGACCTGGTGACCGTCTATAAACTCACTAGGGGGAACCAGAAGGGTTTGGGGGAGACGCTGTTTCCCCTAGCCCCTGCTGGCATAACAAGGAATAATGGGCACAAGTTGATGGAGAGGAGGTACAGATTGGACATCCGAAAAAACTACTTCACAGTCAGGGCGGCTAGGAGCTGGAACCAACTTCCAAGGGAGGTGGTGCTGGCCCCTACCCTGGGGATCTTTAAGAAGAGGCTGGATACTTACCTGGCTGGACTCATTTGAGTCCCGTTTTTGTTTTTAGGGTGAGTGGTTTTGTTTGTGTTTTTGGGTTGTTCTCCCGCCCTGGCGGGGGGTCGGGCTAGAAGATCTATTAGGTCCCTTCCGACCCTGAAACTATGAAACTATGAAACTATAGCTTACACCAGGAACACCTCCTAGTCATGTCTCAACTCACTGCAAGAGATAACAAAGAAAAAAAGCCTGAGGAATATGACTGCCAGTCTTGGTGGTATTTTTAAATAAGTCTCAGATAAGATCAGCATATAATGGATGGTTGTCTGATTATGATAGCAGGATAAAAATATATTCCTGGACAGCAAGGTGGTTCTTATTTTTATTCCAGGCCTATACTAGGAAACTTCCTGCAGGTGTAAAAGTGGTGGTGGTCTCACCCAAGGTCAAATACACAGCAGCTTTCAGACTGCTGTGCTGTTTTATTGATATGTTATGCTTTTCTTGACAGTCACACTCTTCACATTAGCTGCTTTTTGTGGTAAATAGGGATGTTGTATTGATTTTATGGCTGGCTACCATACGACTTGCTATGACTGCATCTCAATTTTCACTGTGATCCAACATTTGACATGCTTTTTCCTCAAAGATGAACATAATGGGAGCACATAGCAACAAAGCATTTTTTTTATTTCCACATATTTTTGTTTCTGAATTATAATCTTCCTAATGAGTAACAATCTTTATAGGAGAAGCCCTTATTTAAAAGCTTTACCTTCCCTTGAAGAAAGTACATATATTTTAATAGAAGCTGCCATCTTACTTTTGAAAATACTTTCAGTCTAAAACTGAAGTATGACTCATTTGCATTTAGGTTCTGATGAAGAAAAAACATGTAACCCTATGCTTAACTTCCAGCACTATTAATTTTATTGATTCAGAGGCCCAGGTGCTTAGACCTAAGCACGCTTACATTTTTCTAGATCAGAGCCTTGATAAGATAAATTCCTTACTAACCAAGAAATCTGGCATGTTATTTCACCTGCTGTCATGCAATGAGTTGATTTTACTCAGTTCCACTGGATAACATATTAGAAATCATATACTGGACGGAAAAGATGCTTTTGGAAAATCTCCTTGCAGTGAAAATCAACAAATATGTATTGGACAGAATCCAAGTTTAAGTCCTGGAGCAAATGCTGGAGAAGGTATGGGAGTATGTATTGGATGATTCCTTCTCAGAGGAGGCAGAAGAAAAATACAGTTTAAAATGGAAACATCTATGTAAGATGAAATGTGAACTGTACTGCCCTCTTCTGCGTGCTCAATAAGATCAAGGGCAGGAAATATTTGCTCCTCCATCCCTCATGTCAGCAAGCTTAAGCCTCTCCTTCCAAATTTACATTTCTTGTTTAACAGGCTATAATGTAATACACCTACTGTACGGCTTCTTGGCATTCTTTGCTGTAGATCCCTGGCTGATCACTGTAGAGAAATAATGGGCTTCTCACATCACATGAAAAAAATATGGCACTTTTGCTTTTAAAAAAGCTCCAATTTCCTTTAATTTCAAGAAGGCCTAGAGCCAGTGTGAGAAATCCCTCCCAGTCACAGATATCACCTCTTTCAGACGAACTGGAAAGACCTTTCACTTGTTTCAGGCTAAGCTTTGGATGATGTTTTTCCCTTGCTAGTGATGCTACCAGGCCTTTCAAGTATAATTGTATAGGCATTAGGTTGTTTCTGATATTATCATCTTGTGTGGGAAAAGCATAGCATTTGCTCAGAGTATCTTTGCTGACTAGATTAAATTACACATCTGTATAACAAGAGAGCAGTGATCAGGGGTTGGACTACATGACCCTTGAAAATCCTTCCAATCTTTTAATTCTATGATGAGCATTTAAATATATATATATAATTTCTTATATAATCCCTACTATCATGGAGGCAGTATTATGGCAAATATCTATAGGCTTCTGATTATATATTTAAGATCTTGTGCACACTGTATTTTCAACTGTCTGTAATTCTGCCTTGTGTTTAGTTTTCCTGTTTTTATCACTGACACATATAATGAAGCTGCGATTCACTTTTAAATTTACAGTCAGATTTTTCTTTCCCATTCTCACAAAACTGAACCAAAAGGATCTGGAAAAAACAACTGGACATTTCTATACTGGCAATAAATTTCAATGATCAAGGTCCAAATGTGGGGTAACAAGCACAAATGAGACGGAAACTATTAGAATGGTTTCAAATATGCATCAGACTTTGTGACGCATAGAGGATCATGTAATAATCAATTAGGATAATGCACATATATTTTAAGACATGGGAAATCTCCTCCGTAAAATATTTATAAATGGTCTCAGAGCCAAATTTCATGGCCAGCAATTCTTACTAGAATGAGCTGAACTGCAACCTCAGCTCTGAACTCCCCTCAGCTTTTGGGGATCAGATCTTGTAACTTTGCCACGTCAAGAAATAAGCCACTTCTAAGCTAATTATTATGAAGCAGTTCTATTTTTAACCTTACTAGCTCCAGAAGCAGGCATCAGTTTCCAAGCCCAATGAATGGCAATGCAGTGGAATCCTTTCAATGACATTTTAGTACTCATGGTCATAATGGTATTTCAGAAACCTGTTGCTCACACAGATGTGTATAGGGGGATTTCTCTATTAGAAATCCCTTTGAAATGCACACCATAGTTTTGAATCCTAGATGTAGCTTTTAGAACTGTTTTACTTAATTTAGCTAATTACCAAAGGGATTTGAATTTAAATATGTGCTCACAGGTCAGCCCTTTCTCCTGATTCAGTAGCTCCATTGTCTTCAGCAGAATTGCTCCTGATTTGCAGTATTATTCATATGACCAAAATCAGACCCCAACAGCCTTTCGTTTCCTGGATACCTACCCATAATGATAATTAACATTAACTAGAGAAGCACTTCCTGGGCATATTAAGTACAGTAAATTACTCCCTTTGTAAAAATGTTCTTTCTTTTCCCACTTGCCCCAGTTCCAGTCTTTCTTAATCATGTTCATCAAAAAAAAAATTGAGTTTTGATCATTACTCCTCTGCTCATATTCAGACACAACATGAAAAAAAAAATCATTCAGATGACTTTACAGCCTTCTAAGGTAACAGCTGCAAGTAACTAGGCAACATCAAAGAATATAGTATTTTGCAGGAAGGAGGGGTTTTATTTTTTTTTTAATGATCTCACTCAGATGCCATGTTTTTCCCTTATAAGAAGAAAAATGTTCATTGAAAAAATAAAGCTATGAGTCTGCCATCTGTCACTTTCAAGTCATATGGATATATATATAAACCTATGCTTTTCTCCATTAAAGGGGAAAAGAAAATTACAGTACACCAGTATGTTGCACTTTTTTATACACTTACAATTTACATTCACAAAAGGGAAACCATACTAGGTGTAGGTTTCATTAAACATAAACCTAATTAAATTGAAATGCTTTGATAATCATCAGGTCAGTGTTGACAAGTTTCAGCATCAGAAAAAGATCATTTCATTTCAGACAAGAAGTAACAAAACATGGCTTCTGTGAATTAGTGCATCACTAGTGTCTTGGTGGAAGTAGGATGCCACTAGATTCTATCACCTACTGACTTTTAGAGGTTTTATTTGGGTGCAAATAGAGAAAAGATCTAAGAGAAAACCTGGACTAACAGATAACAGCACAGACACATGATTCTCCCATTTGGCAGCCAGAAATGATAAGCAGCAACACATCTTCCGATTAGAAATCTGGAACCATGAAGAATTATGGAGAAGACAAGTCACTTTTAATTGCACATACCTGGCTAAAGCAAGGAGGTAAAAATAATCTCCCAGCTCCAAGCCAGGTTTATAGTCAGCTGAAGTGGGGAGTAAATGCTGAGCTGCACGAAGCTGTGATGCCCTCTGCTGGTACGAAACTAACACCACGGAGAGATCATCAGTATCTGGATCCTCTGCTCTGAAGCATACACGTGAAGGAAGACAGGCTCCAGTCAAAACCATCTCTATACTTAGGGGAATGCAGTTCAGAAGACTTGGGATCCAGATCTCAGTGTGACATGAGTTTCTAGAGCCTTTGAGCAGCGGGTATCGCAGCAGGCTCTGTGCCAGTCAGAGGTTGAACCAAGTGCATAGCCCCACTTCATTAGTTCCTTGGAGTGCCCAACTTCAGTACGTAGGTAGCTGAGACATCACCACCTGTGCCATGGCTCAGCCCCTGGTGCTAAGGACTCAGAAGCTGGAATATGCATTTTTTCGCTGTCAGGTATTTTCTTCAGCTTCTCGTTCCACATCTGTAGTCGTGTTTCCTGGGGTGTGGCGTCGAGAGGTTGGGCGCTGGTGAGGAAGCTCCTGCGTGACGTCAGACGTTTGTGTGCGGTGGGATGGTCGTACAGCGGGCGTCTCACTTCTTCAGTTTATCTCAACCGGTCCGTCTTGCTGGCCACTGCTCTTCTGATGGCAGGTGGAGCGATGCCTGACAGGATAAATATATAGTACATTGCCTGGCCGTCCTAACTGTTTATCCAGGGGCATGCACTGAAAGTGAGACTGTCAAAATTCATTTGGCTAAAATGTAACTTAAGTTTATTTTGTTTCCAAACTCCTTTCTTTTTGACACAAATGACCTGCTATTTTTTTTTAAAAAGGAAACAAAAGAAATGCCAATAGCTTGGAGCCCGAGAGCGACCGTCCAGCGTGGGAACCCAGCCCGGCCCTTCCCTACCAGGGCCTGCACACGATTCAGTTTCCACTAGAAATCTGCAAGGGCGTCGGGCTCTTGTGGTCCTTCGGAGGTCTTTTCACTGCTATTAACCTTCCTGTAGTCAGGAAAGACAGGGCACTTTCCCAGGAGTGCCTTGGAGGAGGCTTGGCCCCTAAGGGGAGACCTGCAGCATTTGCGGGGTCAGGCCCGGCACGTGCTAGGAAGGGAGAAGCCGCAGCTGCGCTCAGGGCTTCAGTCTCCCTTGCAAACAGTGGGGCTGGGGAGGTGTTTATTTTCCAGGATCCGCCCAAAACCACAGCAGGAGCGAGGGCAGCCG
>NW_005842290.1:1125484-1144733 GCF_000455745.1 Alligator sinensis | reverse complement strand
GGACCCGGGGCCGGGCGGAGCAGGGAGTGCGCGGGTCTCAGCCCCGCTGCCCCCTGGCCAGGGGCAGGGACTCGCCCTCCCCTGCTTTAGGGCTGTAAGAAGCCCCCAGGGTTGGGGCAAGGGGGTGCTGCTCGCAAGCCCACCTTGGGGCAGGCTGCTGAGCCCAGCTCCCTCCATGCAGGCGCTGTCCACCATGACCAGCCTGGAAGAGGGCGCCTGGGCCCCCATTCACCACGCCGCGGTGCGCAACCACGCGGCCACCGTGGCCCGGCTTCTGGACACCGCGGGGCTGGAAGCGCCGACTGGGGATGGGCTGAGAAACACCCCGCTCCTGCTGGCTGCCGCTAGCGCCAGCTACCAAGTGGCGGAGCTGCTGGTGGGACGAGGGGCGGACGTGGCAGCCCTGAACGCCCAGCAGCACGGCGTGGCAGAGCTGTGCGCCTTGCACGGGCACTGGGCTCTGCTCAGGTATTTCCTGGCGCTCGGGGACCCCCGGGTCAATGTGTGCGCCAGGCTGATCGCTCTGCTCCAGTCGGACGTGGACAGGGAAGCGCTGAGTGCAGGCCTGGCCCTGGCACACCTCATGGACGCGGCATCCGGGGCAGCGCCATGTCCAGCTCCCCGCTTGCTGGAGCAGGGGCTGGTTCCTGCGGTGCTTGGCGTGCTTGGGAAAGACACCAGCCACGCTGTGAAGGAACAGGCCCTGCACCTGCTAAACAGCCTCCTGAGAGGCAGAGGTGGGAAGGAAGAGGTGGCCAAGCACGGAGGCATCCAGGTTCTCGTCTCCCTACTCAGCGAGGGGGCGGAAGGGCTTCTGGGTGGGGTGGTGGGTGCCATTTGTGAAATAGCTTGTGAAAAGGGCTTTGCTGAGGAACTTCACTCAGCCGGCGCCATCCCAGCATTTCAGAGGGTGCTCAGCGCAGCTCAGAGAGGCAGCAGTAGCTGCCTGGGCATGGGGAGTGGAGAGCCCCTTGCTGCAGGTAGTCTGAGGAGCCTGGCCTTGATGGCTGAAGCCTGCAAAAGCTGTAAAGATGATATGGGAAAGCAGCACGGCTTCCTGTCAGGACTGGTGCAACTGGCTAAGGAATGCCGCTCCCCAAGCCTGATGATTGTATGGAGCGAAGTTGTGGAAAGTGTGACGGCAAACCATCCAAACAACCAGGCTGCTTTCCTCGCAGTAGATGGAGCCGTTCCTTTGATACACATGATGAAGTCAAAGGCCAGAGATGTCCAGCTGCAGGCAATAAAAGCTCTTCACAGGTAACATGTATGGCAGGTAACACGTATGGCTGCTTTTGGCATCCAGATGCTGGGCCAGACTGACCTCAACTCAATCCACTGCAACTTCCATGTTACTTTTTTTCCCTATTCCTATTTATCAATCAAATCTCTCTCCCTTTGCGGATGTCAGCCAGAACTGTCCCTGGAAATGATTTGTGCCAACTGGAAATGGTTCTACACAAAACTGTACTACACAAGTTTGTTTTGCTCTATTTGGGTTTCTAGGTGTTTCAAAATGCAAATCTGTGTTGAACAAAAACAAAAATTACTTAAATAGCAATTAGGGATTGTTTTTTCTTATAATAGGTGTTTAGGGAAAATGTAGTATGTCCATTAACGTGCAGACAGGCATTGTAGACTATATGGGGAAGGCAGTTCATAGATCAGCGGTTCCCAAACTGTGAGTTGCGACCCCAAATGGGGTCACAACTTCAGGCAGTGGGGTTGCAATAAACATGCCCCCTGAGATTCCTGCTCCCACAGCAGGGTGTGGGGCTGTAGCCAGGCTGGACCAGCTCCAGGAAGGAGCCAACTCTGCAGCCCAGTGTGTGGGACCCGTTGTGGGAGCGCTGCACCACCATGGCCGTCAAGGTGAGGCATGGCAGTGGTGGTGCCATGGAGTTGTGTCCACGCTGCTGCCAGGTGAGTGGGGGGTGCCTCAGCTTGGCAGCCATGGTGGCTCAGCACAGCACAGCACAGCACTCCCTCCCGCCCCAGGTCCTGCCCTCTGGGCCATGGAGCCCCTGAGGAAGAGTTTGGGAAGCACTGTCATAGATCCAAGAGAACATCCAGCACCTTAGCCTGACCTGTCACATCCTGGTAAAATAGGAAAGAAATCTGAATCAGACCCTTTGTGTTTCTGCCATTTGATTTTTTTTTTCAAAAGTTAATGGTTGCTCCATTGGAAAATCACAAGAAAGGAGACAGCTTCTATGAGCAGAATGACACAGTCCCAGAGGTAGCATCACCCTGTCCTATTTGTGTGATTAAGTGATCCTCAGAACCAAAGGTCCATGGGATGTGTGTGGCATGGCTAGGAACACACGTAACCTGAAGATGGATAGAAACCCAAAAGGTTAAAAGTGTAACTCAGATCTCAACACAGCTCCAGGAATGCTGTTTTTCTCCGTATGCGGTGATGAATGTATTGATCTCTCCAGCTAGGTTCCAAGGGTTTATAACACTAACTAAGCAAATGCTGCATGATTTGAAGGGAACTTGGCTCAATTAGGGGAACTACTGGAACATGGGCAGTTGTGGCTTGATTCCACAGGGTCACAACCAGGGGGCCAGGAGCAGACAAGGGCAAGGAAGCAGGGGTACCAATTAGAGTCAGGAGTCAAGGGATCTGGAGCAGATGGATGAGGAGGTCAGTGTCTGTAAGGGACTGAGATGTAGGCAGTCATTTGGGGTCAAACTACAGGCCAAGGAGCAGAGATCCAGACCAAAACCGGGGGTCTGTACAGGATTGGCATGTGGGCAGTTGCCAAAGTAAAGCCAGGAGTCAGATGTTGTAAGATATGGGACTAGGCTGCCATTAGGAACAGGGGTGGGGGTGGATTCAGGAACTGGCAAGGCTGGGACAAAGGGGTCAGCAGACTGCATGATGTATATCCTGTCTAGCCTGGCATTTATGTTTGATTTCCCTCCACCTTAACAAATGTAAATGTAGCGGTGTTGTCAGGGTGTTGGACATGCCAGACATCCAGGTCTTTGAACCCATGGACAGAAATCACAGACTAGGAACCCACAAACAGGAACAAGAACAAAGCCAGGAAGCAGGGTCTTTGGAACAGGAAAGTAGGAACCAACAGGTAGGACATGGGGCTACACTTTATTTGCTACACTTAAATGGTGAACCCAGGCCCGCCAAGGAACTACAAACCCCTCTCAGTTGTTAGAGGGAGGCCACTGACTGTAACAACTGAATACTGAGGAAAATGGATGAAAAAATGGGAAGAAAGTTCAATAACCAGGGCTCCAGAGGGGAACACCAAGCAGAGCACACCAGCTAGTGCCCACTGCCTCTCAGATGTATCTAAGTTGCCCAGTGAAACTCCCTGGGTATGTGCACGGAGGAGCGGGAGGAAAACAGCCCTACAGTCACCTGGGTTCTCCCTGGCCCAGTTCTTCTTATTGATCTGGGCTTTGCCAGGGCCAGGAAGAAGTTGACAAGAAGGTACCAGGCCTTAATGGACCCAGGAAACTAGGGGTCAAGTCCGAGGCTAGGCAAGGAGGCATCTGTCCTGATGAAAAGCTTGCTGGGCACTAAAGGGCTGGTGTTTATAAAGCATCCAGCTGGCACCCTTGCGGGCAACTGGAGCTAGTTGGATGTAGGTAGGCTGCTGGCAGTCAGCTAACCAAGGTCAGTTAGAGGCACTTTAGGCCTGCCTGCTGCCCTGACTCCTGACACTATTTCTGTGGTGTGGCAAAGAGAGCGATCAGTATTTCAGCACTACTGGCTCTTCCCAGTGTTCTTTTGGTCATAAATCACCTCTATCCATTTTCTTTGCCCCGGTAATATAGAACCACTGACTTAAAGTAAAGCAGTTATTTTTCTATCGCCCTAACAGGCTAGTTGAAGGAAACCCTGATGCCCAAAAGAATGTTTTGGAATTAGGGAGCACGTTACCTCTCATTCAACTACTGCAAAAAAGTCAGAGTCCACATGTACAAGAAGTTGTGGCCGATGCTTTATGGGCCTTAGCTGGAGCTGAAACAGAATGTCAGAGGACAGTGGCTGAAGGCATGGGTTTGTATAAGCAGCAAAAGAAACTTGCTCTCTGTCAGATTTGCATGTTAAATGCTGTAGATTAGAATTAGAGAATCATTCTTTGCAAATGTCAAGATGTCTCAGGATCTTTTGCTCTTTCTAAGTATTGTGATGAATTGGGTGAGGCCCTTAGTCTACTCTTGTGCTTATTTCTGCTTGTGCTCTCCAGAGTTGTAACAAAGCAAAATTGACTGGAATTTTATTTTCAGTACTGGCCACAAGGTTTCCGGTAGCATTAGTGAATTCTGACAGCATTATAATAAGATTTCCCTCTGCTTCAGTTTGAAAAAGCCCTGAGTATCCCTGGCAGTCTTGGAGCTGCCTGTTTACAAACTTCAAACCTGAACTGAGTGTATCTTCTCACCCCAAAAGGGCTAGATATTATAATTAACATTATACTGGTAGTACTTCCACAATTAATTACCATTAATTATTATACTGGTAGTACTTACACAGGAAAGTATCATATATGGTATATCAGAGTGGATTATTCTTGTCACCTACAAGGGTACTTTCTTGTCACCCTAGCTCAGAATCAGTGTTGTTTGTTTCCAGTGGCCCCTGCCATGTATTAGGCAAATTCCAAACATGAAAGAAGGCCCAGTCCTTGCTCTGGTTTGAAAGTGGGATAGGAAAAGGGTTTCCACACACTAACACCTCTTGTTATTGTATTTTAGGAGTAAACATGCTGGTTGGTTTTTTGCGCTCTGTATCATGGAAGCTCCACCAAGTTGGAATAGAAGGACTCGGAGTACTTTTGCAAGGTCCTAGCGACGTGAGAAATGCCGTTTTCTCAGCAAACGGAGTGAACCATCTCGTAAGGATGCTGTGTTCCGAGAGAGAAAATATTGTGCTCAGCACAATCCGTGTTCTTCGCCACGTGTGTCTTGGTATTGGTATGTATGTCATGTAACCTTTAACGTTTGGAGCTGTTAGGGCACTGGCGGTACGCAGAACAAACTTATTCCTAAGGAGTTTGCTGTAATGTAGTTGCATCAGTTCTCATTGGATTAACTCACTTGACTACTTGGATTTGCCCCCATGGGTGGCATTTCCCTTTCTGAGGAAAAATTAGGAAGATGTTTCTTCTTCTTAAAATAGGAAAAAGTCTTCCTTTTACATAAGAAAACAAACCAAAAAGTTCATTTGATTATGTCCCATATTTATTTCAAACAACGTGTTTGGCTAGGAAGGGGAGAAGTAGCATCGTTGTCTGTTTGACAGACTAGAGAGGATGGCTTTTAACTACTGTTAAAACCATTGCTAAAATGTAGTTTATAAAACAAGTCTCCAGAGGGAGATATTTATCAGACTGTTACAGATGTAAGCTCATCATTCCCGTACCAGGCAGAAGACCAAAATAACAAGACATTCTTTTTACAAACTCTTGCAAGCTTGTGGTATGCCTTACAACACTTCAGGGTAAGGGAAGTGACTGGGATAAGTGTCATCCTTCAAAGTGTAAAATTCATCTTCCCACATTTTCCATGAGTAGTGTTTAGCTGTGTCTCTGGGTACAAAGCTATCTCAAGACTTTTCTTACCTACTCAAGGTGAAATTTAATTTTGGTACAGAGGGTCTTAAGATGCCCCACAACGAAATTGTGGGGCTTCTTAAAAAAGGGGGCATGGTGATTTGAAAATGACTGTGCAGGCCCAGAATATAGCAGGGTATAAGGAGTAGGAATATTGAAAAGTTGCCAACATTAGAGATACTTGACACACAACTGTGCACTGCAGATGTAGTGGCTCAAACCCTGCTGTAGGACATGTGTTGTCTGCAAGTGCTATTGTAACGTGTGGATTAGAAGAGTGCTGTGGAAGGATTTGTATTGCAGCCCTGCTCTCTGCTGGAGGACTGAATTCAATGCCCTGTGGAAGGACCTTCCCAGAAATGCTATGGTGTGATTCACCTTCCCACCTTGCTGCTTATACTGCTTGCACTCTGCATGAATTTGAGACAGTGTATTTTGCTAGGAAGAGAAGTGACACTGTCCTTGTCCCTACTGGGACAGGCTTTTAACAACTATAAAAACTATTGCAAAAAACATTGCAAAAAGAGCCTCTTGAAAAGTTGGCTTAGCTTGCTTGTATCCCACATATCTGGTCCAAAGGGGCATGTGTTTGAGGGGACAGATTCCATTATGAAGAACTGTAGAAAATTTAAATGACATTGTTTGTTAAAAAAATGTTTTAAAAGGTTTAACTTTTACTTTTTCTTCTCCAACTTTGTTCTTAGGCTACATTCCACACTACAAGAACCAAATAGCCATTGCTAATTCCAGGGGTCTCAAGTTTTTGCTAGCATTGATGATACATTCTCCGTCTGAAGCAATCCAGGCAGAGGCAGCCTACACCCTGAGTGCTGTGGTCCTAGGTAAAGCACACTGAATAATACTCGAGCCTGAGTTCAGCTGCTAACAAAAATGATTAGACAGTAAAGTAGAGTGTGATACATGCTTGGGAGGAAGTGGTGTTGGGATCACGCTGAGCACTGTGGGGAAACAACCAGCCTGGTTAGAACAAAGGATCCAGAGAAAGCTCCTGGGTCCTTTCCTTGCTTGCGACCTTGGAGAAGCCCCCTAAACTTTCCATGCCTCAGTTTATTCTAGTGAAAAATGAATTTAACATTGTCTGCCTCCTGTAGGTTAGTGAGGGTTAATATTTGTAGAGAGGTTTGCAATACTTGCATAAAAGAAGTTTTGCAAGCTCAAAGTACTGTTCGCAGCAAAAAATCATTTGGCTACTCCAAATATGCACATGTACAGTTGCCTCATTCCAAAGTTAATATGGCAGTGATATTTAAACAATTCCCTCCTCAATTCCCAAATATTGTATTAGCTGACTTCAGGCAAAGGAGCAGAGTCCTGGTATATGTTGGTCTTTACTCATTTTGAAAATCAGCTGCACTTCTTTAGGGGGTATTAAAAAGAAATGACCTCAAACCAGTAAAGTCTTCTGTCCCCACACAACATGCACCTTTGTTTAAAAAAACAAAACAAGGGGTGGACTAAGCAACGTTCACATTTGAACCAAATCACCAAAGAAAAATATTAGTCATTGAAACCACTGATTTGCACCCTGAAGCACTAAGATAACTTGGACCAGTTGTCCAAATGCAGGACAGTGATCCAGGGAAAACTTCAAATTGAGCAACAGCTATTGAAAATACAAAGAACCAAAGACCTACTTGTCCTAACTCCCAGCCTCAGTACCCTCTGCCTCAATCTTTTTAGCAATTGTCTGAGACAGGGATGCTCAACCTCCAGCCTGCAAGCCAAATGCAGCCTGCAGAGCCATCACTTTTGGCCTGCGGGGCTCCCCATGGGTCAGAAAATTTGGCAGTGGGGCATGAGTGACAGTATGGCCACCCTCCCTCTTGATAGATTTCCAAACCCCAAACCCTACACGCTGAGTTGGAGCTGGGCAATGCCCCTTGTTCCCCCTTTGCGTCCCCCCCCCCCCCGTGGCTGGGTTGGGGCTGGACCATGCCCCTTTCTCTCTTCCCTATCGCTGGATTAGGGCCATGCTGCACCCCCTCCTCTTTGCAGCTGGATCAGGGCCATGCCACCTCCCCCCCACAGAGCTAGATCAAGCTCCCTTCCCCCGTGGGCTGGGTTGGGACCAGGCTGCTCCTTTGCCCTCTTTTACACAACTGGATGGGGCCTGCCCACCAGACACTGATCAAGATACTTACTGGGCACTAACCATTCCACCTGCCAGGCAAAAAATGTTGAGCACCACTAGTGTGAGATGTCACATGCTGGTCACACAATATCTTCAGCTGTGTAAGTATCTGTACTGTACCAGGAAAACCTGGTGAATAAATAGTCCGTATACATGCACAAATTGCATTGTGTCAGTCCTGTATGGCAATCATACTTTACCCTTGGGGAGCCTTAAAGCAATTTACACACATTAATGAAGTAGCTGTGCAACTACTCTGTAAGGAAGACTAGTTCTAATTATCCACGTTATACAGTTAGAAAAAAGTGACAAAGTATGCTGTCCAATGTGATGCAGGGGATAGCTGCCCTGTCCATTTTGCCAGTCCTCTATCTTCTTTACAGGGCACCCTTACTGCATGTTATTGCAAAAGGTGTAAGAAAGCATGCTTGTGTTTCCATTTCCAGAAGCAGATGCTTACATAAGGCTACTTAAGGAGTGATAGAAGGGTAAAAAAGGTTTTCATTTAGCCGTGTCCATTTTACAGTTTGCAAAGAAACTTGTAATCCCACAGTTGTGGGGCAATTCAGTTTTGGCAGACCAACAGTTTGTCTTTAGACTCTTTGCTTTATGTATTTCATTTTGTTAACAGCATATCAGTTACTTAATTTATCTGACCAATGAATGGTTAATTTGCTTCTAGGAAAAACGCCCAAAACATTAGTTTGAATAATCTAAACTGTCTCTAACAAGATGACTGACTGCCTTAAAACTCATGTCTAGCAGTTAGTACTGTCCTCAGCCCTTTTGGGTGCATGCTGATTTGGTTCATTTGACCACATCAGCCTACAGGGGGTGGCATCAATGGCTGACCTTCTGCTGGTTGCTCTCAGCTTATGGACTTTCCTTTAGCTCAAAGGATAGAGGCTTCTGTGAAAATACTCTCTGCCTAAGTGCTGCAGACCATCATTTGATCCTCATAGACAATAATGGCATCTGTTTGCCATATCCAGCTGTTCAAGTCAGTGCAGGGATCTCAAAGGGAAGGAATCCACCTTGCATTCTGCAGCTACAACTCATTACACTTGCATCTGACACAGTCCAGCAAAGGCATGTCGTCAGAAGGGACCAGAGCACTCCTCAGCTGTTCAGAGCCTATTTCTACAGCAGGTGTTATTGAACTCCGTAAACGTTTCTCTCTCCTTCCACATTATTTGTCCCCTTCCCCTTTAACTTACCCCTAGCTCCTCTTTTATCCCTCAAGCAGATCGTCAACACTCATATTTTGTAATACGCAACTACGCTTTTACCAGAATCCCAGAATTCTGGCTGTGTTTAAACAAACTACTCCTTTTATTTCCATTTCTCTTCACTTTATAAACAATAAAGACATTAAAGGAAAGCAGTGGGTGTTACCATGAGTTCAGCTGTAGTTAATGGCAAACTTCCTGCTGACTTCACTGGGACCAGAACTTCACCTAGTTTGTTTAAAATTTTGGAAGGGCTTTTTCACATAATATAAACACCGCCAATGACAACTGATTTCAAAGCTACACTCTGAGTGCTTTTATTATGTTTTCAGTAGATATTATGTCACACATAAGAGCCAGCTCATAATTCATGGGTTTCTTGGGAAATTTGGGGTTGGAAAAGATAAATGACTTGTTTTTTTCCTGCTCTTCATTCAGGCAACAGTGAAAACTTGGAGATACTTTCCCAGAGTTCAGCCTTCCAGTACAGGTACATCCTTCCCCTGCTATATTCATCTGAGGAAGAGATTCGCCTTCTGACGGCCGGGGCCTTAGCAACATTTGCTTTCAATAACGTCAGTGAGCAGCGAGCAATCATTCGAGCAGGGGGAGTTAGATGGCATCACTTTCAACCATTCCTGCAGTCCAGCAAAGAGATTCACAGAATACAGGCTGCTTTCCAGGTAAGCTATTCCAGCGCAGACATTTTTCTTACTTATAGGTGGCCATCAGATCACCCCTGAGCCTGCGCTTTTCCAGGCTAAAGAGCCCCATAGCTCTCAGCCTGTCATCGTACTCTCTGTTTTCCTGACCTCTGATCATGCGCGTGACTCTTCCCTGGACTCTCTCAAGCTTCTCCACATCCTTTTTGAATTGTGGAGCCCAAAACTGGACGCAGTACTCCAGCTGCGGCCTCACCAAGGCCGAGGTACAAGGGGAGAATGATGTCCTGGGATTTGCTTGAGAAGCATCTATGGATGCAAGCCAGCGTTTTGGTCGCTTTACTAGCCGCAGCATCGTATTGAAGGCTCATGTTCATCTTGTGGTCAATGATGACCCTCAAGTCTCTTTCTTCCGTAGTGCTAGCCAGTGTAGCACTGCCAAGCCTATAAGGATGCTGCAGGTTTTTCCTCCCAAGGTGGAGAACCTTGCATTTTTCAGTGTTAAACACCATCAGGTTCTCGTCTGCCCATTTGCTGAGCCTGTCCAGGTCAGCCTGGATCGCCTTCCTGTCTTCAAGTGTGGATGCTTTGCCCCAAAATTTGGTGTCATCGGCAAACCTGGCCAGTCCGTTTCTGACTCCAATGTCCACATCATTAATGAAGATGTTGAACAATATGGGTCCAAGGACAGAGCCTTGGGGGAACCCACTGGTCACAGGGAACCATGATGATTGCCTTCCATCAACCACCACTCTCTGGGTCCGACCACAGAGACAATTTCCCAGCCAGCAGATCGTGGTGGACCCAAGGCCACAATTGGCCTGTTTCGCCAAGAGGCGATCATGGGATACCAGATCGAAGGCTTTTTTGAAGTCAAGATATATGACATCAATCTTTTCTCCCTTGTCCAGGTGATAGGTCACCTGGTCATAAAAGGAAATGAGATTGGTCAAGCAAGACCTACCCGCAACAAACCCATGCTGCCTATCCCTCAGGGTGTTGGTGTTGGCTAGTCCATTAAGGATGGCCTCTTTAATAAACATTTCTAAGACCTTCCCCGGGATAGAGGTCAGGCTGATGGGCCTGTAGTTTGGCAGATCCACTTTCCTCCCTTTCTTGAAGATAGGCACCACATTGGCCTTCTTCAGGTCTTTGGGCACTACACCAGAGCACCCGGAGTTCTCAAAGATCTGTGCCAGAGGCTGGGCTATGATGCCTGCCAGCTCCTTGAGTACCCTGGGGTGCAGATTGTCAGGGCCAGCTGACTTGAAGGTATCCAGTATGGGCTAGGAGAGCCTATTGTTTCTAATTTAACTATGTATTATATTGTATGCATGCATCTAGTTTATGTGAGTCTAGTGACTAGAGGCTCCAGCTGGGTTTGAGATCATTGGGCTACTCTGCAGAGGGATTACGAGCCCCCATAATGTTGACTCTGTGTTAAAGTCCATGTTTTTTCCTTCCCCCTGCCTTTTTTTCCAGTAAAACATGTACAAATCTACTTAAACTCTTTCGGTTTGCCCTTATAAAGAAGCACAAGCAAGGCAGAAGCCTCTCTCTTTTCCCCAAGGCACTGGGAGAGGTGGGGGAGACGGTTTACCTTAACAAGTTGCAGCATGTGCTACCTTGGGTACCAGCTAGCGTCATCGTGTTCAAATAAACCAGTGTCTCTGATTTATGACACTGAGCGTGCCTGTCTTAATCCCTCCGTTCAGCTATGAAACTCTTTAGATCAGTCAGTAACAATAAGTTGGCCTAACAACCAATATCAGTCTCAGGTGACTGATGCATTAGGGTGACTGGAGGTAGAGCTCTACTGAACGTTATTTTTTCTGTGTAATGTTTTCTTGCAGTCCATTGTTCTGTCTCGAATCATTCCAGATAATGAGCCAGCTAATATCACTGCCATAGGGATCAGAACCATTGTGGATACACTGGAACGTTCCCAAGCACACCACACACTGGCTTTGGCTGCTGATTGTGTGGCCCGTTTAGCACACACCCGCGCAGGTAAAGAGCAGCGCATATGCTACCGCTGTACTCATTTCCAAGTGGAAAAATAGGTATCTGAGACGTGTGCCTTGGGAGGATGGAGATGACATCAAATATATGCTGTATACACCTGTGTCTGCATTCTTCCAGGAATCACTGCTGCTCTGGTTTCCATAGATGCAGTTGGCGTATTATTCCAACTCCTCTCCAGCTCAGTAGTCCTGGTCCAGAGTTGTGCTGCTGTCGCACTTGGGTATTTGAGCTTCAATCATGTAGCAGAGAGACAGCTACTGAGAAGGTACCGTACTCCTGCTCCCATCGGAGTACATAGTTAGCGTGTTTCAAGCCAAAGCCACCGAGTAGGTTTTCAAACCACCATTTTGTCACATCGGCCTGCAATTATCCATGTGGCAACAGAGCACACAATGCAGCTCAGGGGAAGGGGGTGGGAAAGCTACCTCACTGCTTTGAGTCCTCCCGAGTTCCTTCAACCTGCCCGGAACATGTTGCTTGCCTGTGTTGTCATGTCCCAGTCCACGGGTTTTCAACCTTTTATAGTGTGTCCCCCTTCTGACTCCTGTGCCCCTTATATTTTTTTCTTGTTTTTAAGTGGGGTGGGACAGAGGCCCCTGCGGTGTGGGAGGGAGCGGGGCTAGGGCAGGCACTGCACAGCTGGGGCAGGGCATAGGACGGAGCCGCAAAGAAAGGCAGGCTGGTCCCAGCAGCAAGGGAGGGAGTGGAGCTGGAGCAGGGGCTGCCCGGCAGGGGTTGGGCGGTGGCTCCTGCTACTGTGTGCACCCCAGGGAGGGCATGGTGGGTGGGGGCATCTGCCCCCAGATCTGCACGGGGTGGGGGCTGGGTCAGGCTCTGCTAGGGGAAGGCGGCAGTGGTGCTGGGAGGAGGGTTGGGGGGGCTTATGGCAAATTGTGGAGTAGCTGCAGCCCCCTTCCCTCCGTAGGCCCCTGTGGTGAGGGAGGGAATGGGGCAGGGGCAAGTGTTGCATGGCTGGGAGGAGCCTGGGACTGAGCTGCGTACCCCTGGATCTGCACACTGGATGGGCTGGGGCAGCCCTGGGCTTTTCCTGGTGGGCTTGGCTGCTCTAGGTGGGTGGCAGCACTGGCAGGGGGGCTACAGGAAGGGATGCAGCCACTCCAGAATTTGCCATAGACCCAACCCCCCTTCCCAGCGCTGCCTGCCCCAAGTGCAGCATGGCCCAGCTCAGCCCCTCCCCATCAGGAACAGCCCAGCATAGCCCTGGCCCCAGCCTGCTCCACCCTGCTTGCAGATCCAGGGGTACATGCCCCCCATGTCCCCAGGGGTGCATGTAGCAGCAGCACTGGGGTTGGGGCACAAACTGGGGGAGAGCTTGTATACAACAGCCACAACAGCCACCACTGGCTACCGGATGGGGGCAGCGGCCGTGCAGGAGAGCAAGCTGGGGTTGGGGGTGGGGAGGCACCACAATATGCCATGTAGGGCTGGCGGTGTCCAGCGTACCCCTCCGCCGGGTAAGGGGCGAACACGCTGGGGGAGACGCAACCGCCGCGCCTATTCCGTCCTCTCACCCACGCACACCCCCAAAGACCTAAGTACGCCTCGGGGTATGTATACCCCCATTTGACAACCCCTGTCTTAGCCCTTAAATAGACAGCGATAAAAATGCTGTCCTTGCCCAGGTGCAGGAAGAAACCTCATCTTGTTGGGAACCTGCTTCTCTATACCAGAAAACACAAGATATCCCCAATGTTTTTGGCAAGATGGAAGCACTCCCAAGAACTGAGGCTGCCCGCTATTCGGTGAGTTTGTTTACAGCAGCGGTGGCCAACCCACAGCAGGGGTGCCACAAGTGGCACATGGCAGATCACGGAGAAGACAGGCAACACAGTGGCAGGATGCAGGAAGCAAAGCAGCAAAATCAGGGTGCACAGGATAGGAGGCAGAGCAGCTTACTAGGCAGATGAAGGGGATTAGAGTGGCACTGGAGGCTATGGCAGCACACTTGCCAAAAAGATTGCACTCCCACGCCCCTGGGTTACAGCATTCTGCTCCTGGGATAAAGCGAGTGGAACATCTCTTCCTAGCACTCTGGCTAAAGATGCAACATTCTCTATTAAAGTTTTAATATCTATTTGTATCAGATCTATGTAGCCCCTTAGCTCAAGATGACTCCAAACAGCTGTGTACTACAACAGTAGTCCCAACCCATGACTTGGAGGAAGCATGGTCAAAACTCTCTGACAATGCTCCTGGCCACAAGAAATAAAGTCAAGACAGAGACTGACAGGGAAGTATGATGCTGCCTACAGCACATTATCTGCTCAGTATAACTGTCCATGAGCCAGCAAAGGTTAAGGACCATTATGCTGCAAGTATATTCATTAATGGTTAGTCATAGTCATTACCATTACTTAGTGGTATAGTGAGCAGATGTCACAAGGTTATCATCACACTCGACCTATGACTACACACACACACACACACACACCCCCCCCGTATTATCTGCAAGGTAAAATACCTCAGCAAAGAGCAAAATTTTACTTTCATATGCACACACGCATCTCCGAATAGAAGCTACACATGTGCATTTAAAGAGATACACCAGTAAAGAAAGACCTGAATACATTCCTTATTCTTTAGGATGCCAAGGATGAAATTTAGCTAGGTTGCGGAGATGACTACCACTAATCCCTGAAGGATGTTCCCAGGGATATTTTAGCAAGTGCAAGCAACCAGATCCCAGTTCTGTGAGAATGTAAATTCAGCAGCACAGCCTCCCTCCCTCACCAGCTAGGAGTGTGAATTCAGAAGAGAGCCATTTACTGAGTTACCAGCACTTAGATTGTTCTTGAAACCAAAGCACAGGTTTATACATACACATACATACGTGTCTTTGCACAGAACATGAACAGACGTTTCCTAAAGACTGTCTCAATGCTTTGTCATCACAGGAACAAACCTGCCCTTGTATCGTCCATGCATATGAAGTTTTCAGAAGTCCACCCCCTTCCTGGTAAGTGTCAATGTTAAGTGTCATGTTCTTATTTTCTATTCCTCAGGATGTCATCACTTTTTGAGATAGTGAGCAGTCATTCCAACAGTGCTAGAAAGAACTGTTTAAGAGGACATGCATGATAATGATGTTGTGACTTATTCTGCAAAACACAGAAGTTGCACTGGATGCTCCAGCTATCTTTTCTGCAGCCTCTGGTTACTGAGTAAATCCCTGGTCTGTTAAGGTGCAGAAATAAGAAGTGCTGCTAAAAAATCCAAAGCAAACTGACAGTAATTTTTTCTTTTAGTTAATTGACCTCTGAACAATTTTTTGCAACTACATCATATGTTTTGACTTCCCTTCCCACCAAAACTAGTTAACTAGGTTCCACATGAATTGACTTGGAGGCAGAAATATTTTCTACAGTATATGTTGTATAACCTAGGATGCAAAGGTGAAAGAAACATTTGCCATTGTTATACAGTATCAAGGTGGATTTATTTAAATTCTGTTTAAAGGTTTCCAGTTTCCCATTTTGAATTCTGAAGACTTCTTAACCAGAAGTTGTAAATCAAGGTCTCACAGGGAGCCTGAAGATAGCAGCAAGAGGACAAAAACCACCCTAGAATTCACCCCAATGCACCAGTCTTTGAAAACACATACCAAGCATGGCAGACTCTAAATACAAAACAGTGTAAGGTGATACTCAGCTATATTTATTAATTAAATGGAATTTAATTAGAGATTGTTACTCTATTTGTACATCTTCAAATTATGCAGTCTCTATACATTGACCTTTACTTCAAAGAATGAGTTCTTTACTGTAAAATGACACTAATAAATAAAATAAAAAAATCTCTGGGTGCTGCTGCTTGTGTGCCTCTGCCTAAGAACTGCTACCAAACAGCAAAGCAAAGTAAATAGATTCTCAATGTTAGTTCTGTCAATATTGGCAAATATTAGCAAATATTAGGCTGTGTCTTTTTCTAAGCAGTTTGTGATAAAACTTAAAACTCCTTTCATGGTGTCAGACTTTGCAGGGGTAGAGAGTGAGATGTTGCAGCAAAGTCGAACCAGAACTGGCTTGAAGGCACATTTGTCCCTTCCTTGAGTTGTAATGAATGCAGAGCCTCTTCAGATCACTTGCTATTTCGTTTCTGATAGCACATCAGCATCAGGCTTCAAAACAGGAAGCGTTTTGTAAGTTTGTGTCACAGGCTTTTTTGCCAACAAAATCCAAGTAATTCAGATTAACATTTTATGACAAATTAGATGTACCAACTACAGGAGAGCTCCATATAACCATGCATATAAAATTACTTTAAGAAAATAGGCTAGTTTTTTTAAAGTGCGTGTTTATTGCTGTATAAGCATCCCAAAACCCTGCAAATTTGTCTGCAAATGTGAACTGTAAAAAAACTCCACTTCTGAAGTTTAATATGAGCGAAACAACAAGTGAAAATGCCTGTCTTCATGTGCCAAGAAGACAGAGACCGAAACCATTACTCAGTGTGCACAACACATTCCCAAATCCAGAATATAAATAATTCTTGGTTTAAGACAGTGAGGGCCGTGGCCAAGGTATGTAGAAATTAGTCTTTATTTTATGATTTGTTTTGTACTGTGAGGGGAAACATTTGTGTTGCTGTTCCTGAATTAAATATTATAAATATTAAAATCCTCTTCTGACAAAATAAAACTGTAATATTACATTAACAGTATTTTGGACACACTATCTATCACTCTTAAGTTAATTTCCATAGGTTAACTCTTGGAAGAGTACTAGAACACTTATATAAAACTCAAAATTAGAATAGCTTTATTTTGCTTATAGATACATATCCAACTAAATACTAGCAGCACTGTTTATTTACAAAGTTAGCCCACCATATCAGAAAAGCAGAGCTTCTTATCAGGCAGTTAAGATCGAGCAGATAAACACTGGTTCACCACTTCCAACAAATGAGAATTCTCCAAAGCAGCAGCTACTCGCTCTTTGTCAGCAAGCTGTTTGTTTACTGTAAGGAAAGAGTCCCACAATGCTTGGTCAGGGTACCTCAGCACAGCAACGCATTGTTAACATTTTACATACAAGCTGACTCTTCCTCAGGCTGTTGCTATGGTAGGCAGGGCCCCATGTTTTTCACAATTTGGTAGTGCTGAATGTGCGCAGAATTGTGCTTAGCAGTTGAGCATCACTCCCCCCCCCCCCCAAGACGATTGGACCTCGGTGCGCCACACAACCCTAGTTCATCCACTATAGCTTTGTGTAGGTTTAACTGCCTGAAACACATTGAGGGACCAGAATCTAAATGTCAACCCCTTGGTTTCTTGCTGCATCTCTTCAGCTACCATCCCAATCCATTTTGTTGAATTTAATGGATACTGGGCCAAGGGTCGTGGAATCCTGTAACACACTTCCCCGACTTCTAGTTTGCTCTCTTGCACTCAGTGACCTTCAGATCTAATCTCTCTAATTTCCAAGGTTTATAAACAATGAAATACTTTTGCAGAACACTTTTTATGTATCTTAGCACTAGGGAAAAGCTCACCTGCATGCTCAGAGATGTGTGTTCCTGGCGTTATGTGAACATCAACCTAAGTAAAATGAAATGTAATCCAGTTATTTATAAGACTGTTAACTTGCACTAGGTTGGTGCTTAGATGTGGAGTGAGGTCAAAGTAAAAATGCTTTAGTTCAGCAGTTCAGAAAGCAGCATCTAGTATTATAGTCCCACTCAAAAAAAACCCATCAGGGTCATTTGTCAGCTTCACACTCATGCCTACACACTCACTGGTATCACATGCAACTACATGTATTAAAGCAATTTTTTAAGAGTTTACTTTTCACATCTGACAATACTTAGGCTTTGGTAAGTTTCATGGTCCCTCTCCCTCTCTTGGTCAGTTTCTTCCTTGTTTCAAATATTATAATAAGTTGGGAAGACAATGGGAAGAAAGTCTTTAAAAATGTTTAAAAATAAATTCTAGCTGTGCTACTTAAAGTAGTTTTGTCAAACTATTTTCCCCTGTATTAGTCCAAAGACATCTCATTAATACTGTTCCTTTAAGATTTAACATTTCCACCAAAACAATTTCATAATGAAACAAGAAAACATAGTCCTTGGCAAGTTACCATCTCCTGCCAGACCCTCCTCCACAATATTCAACGCAGCATAAGCTTTCATTAGGATAAGGATATGGTGCAGCCATCTGATCCTAAAACCATTAATTGGAAACTCCTATATTTTAATCCTACTTTGGTTGTAAACTCCCCTTTTGGACTGGTCACGGTAGAAAACTTTCTTCCTTGCCCTCAGACTATCCTTTTACAAAAAGGGGATAATCTCCCTTCCACCAAGGATCACTAACACTAAATGTTATATACTATTTCTCACCACAGATCCCATTCAGTCTAATTTATTCTAAGAATCAGACTGATAACTGTGCCTGCTTGTAACTTAATCAGTTTCCTGGAGTATTTTCCTCATTTCATAGCACAAGGGAATGAGAAGCCTTAAACAGTTTCTTTTCTTTAACGTTCTTCCTTCTCCTGTCAAGGCTGCTGTTATTACTCACCTTAAACCTTTCAGGTAGCGATCTGATCAACTTTACTTTTATTGACAAGCCAATTAATGTTGCCATACTACAGTGAGGAATTGTGGGAGTAAACTCCACTGCAACTGTGCTTTCAGCATCATTCACCTGTTGAAAAACAAATTATTTGCTATGTACAAAATGTACCGACTTTTCCACTAGTTGGGACTAGCAATTCAGATTTATAGATGTAGGGTCGTAGGGACCCGAGCAGATCATCAAGTCCGACCCCCTGCCCTGGGCAGGAATGAATACTGGGCTCATATGACCCCCACTAAGTTAAGCTCATATGACCCCAGCTAGGTTGTTATCAAGCCTCCTTTTAAAAACCTCTAAGGTAGGAGCCAGCACCACTTCCCTTGGAAGCTAGTTCCAGATCCTAGCCACCCTGACTGTGAAGCAGTGCCTCCTGATGTCTAGTCTGAACCTACTCTCGATCAACTTGTGGCCGTTATTCCTTGTTACTCCGGGAGGTGCTTGGAGGAACAGGATCTCACCCATTCCCCTCTGGTTCCCCCCGCTCCCCCTAATAAGTTTATAGACAACAACTAAATCCCCTCTCAGCCTTCTCTTGTGGAGGCTGAACAGGTTCAGGTCCCGTAGCCTCTCCTTGTAGGGCCTGCCCTGCTGCTCCTCCCCCCCCCCCCCCCCCCCCCCCCATCACAATTATCTTAGTGCTTCAGTTTGCTAATCCCAAACAGCACCCGGGCAGAAGCATGCATGTTTACAGCACCACTGTTTCAAATGCAATGTTTTATGTGCACTACAATGCCAGGTGTTACTGTCCTCCTTGCAGGCAGAGGTATAAAAGATTATTTGGGGGGGGGAGGGGGGCTGAGCACCTGCACCCCCTCCCCAAGCAGCTAAGTATGTGGGGGAAGGGCCTGGGGGAGGGGTAAGGATGGGGGGGGAAGACAGATGGAGGCCACAGTGGGGAAGGAGGGAGCAGGGCACAGAGAGGAGCAGGGGCTGGGGCAGTGGGACGAGTGGAGCCTCAGGAGACATGTACCCCCCCCCCGATCTGCACGCCCGGCGGA
>NW_005842290.1:1101729-1124890 GCF_000455745.1 Alligator sinensis | reverse complement strand
TCCGCTGGAGAGGGCCCCTGCTGCTGAGATGCCAGCCACCCCGGGTGGAACTGGGACAGGGAGGGACTGGGACTGGGACTGGGACTGGGACTGGGACTGGGACTGGGAGTGTGAGTGAGTGAGTGAGTGAGTGTGTGTGTGTGTACGTACATGGAGGTGTGCATGCACATGGGGGTATGCATGTGCGTGTGCATGCATATGGGGGGTGCATGTCTGTGTGCACATGGGGGTGTGCGCTGGGGGTTACAGCACCTGGCAGATGGGCATTGTTTCACACGAGGGTCTTCCCCATGTGGCCGGGCTTTGAGGTGCCCGGAGCCGGGGCCCCGGCCCTGCGACATAGCGGGTGTTGGGGGGTGGAGGGGAGTCTTGTTTGGCGCCGGGGAGCCCGCCTGCCCGCCCACCCGCCCACACTGCCGGCCCCCTCTAATGAGAGCGTGCGGGGATGGGGCAGTAATGGGGGCACCAGCACCTTCTCAGTCTTGGGGATGATCGTGTGACGTCCCCGGAGCTTTCTGTGAAACGTGCGTGGGAGAAACTGGGGGGTAATGGTTTGTGTCTGAAAGCGGGGGCACGAGGCACTGGTGGTGAGGACGGCTCTTTGTCGCCCCAACTCGATTTAACCATTCAGTTGTGTTTTCATTCAGCTGCAAAGGATCTGCGGCAAACGTCGCTCCGAACCAGCCTCTGCCCCTTCAGTTCCTTTCTGGTTGAACCCAGTTCATGAGCGTGGCTTGTTGTACAATTTGTTTCTATCTTCTCTCTGCAAACTTTGCCCGGTCTTTCGTAACCCGTGTGTCATAAACCTCCGTAATTATTATAACTCCTTTTCATGCTTGGCGCTTGGTGTGTAACGGGCAGTCTTTGACTTGCCGCATGGCAGACTTTTTATCTTGCACTTTTAAAAAAAAAAAATCTTATTCAGTGAGTTGATGTCCCTTTTGGTTCATAGCGAGTATTAAACTGAATGGAGCGTCCTCAGAACATTTCATGGTTGTGGGGTAAAACTGTGTACGTTGCAGACCTGTTGCCTGAGACTAAAGCCAGATCCTGCGATGTGTGTACGCACTTGTAGTTTTAGTGATATTGAGGCCCGTCAGTAACCTAGAAAGTGCAGTGCAACATAGTAATAGTATAAAAATGGATAGATGTCCTTTTTAAGCATAATTATGACATGGCTGTAGTAGAAATGATATTTTAGACTTTCTTCCAACTAATTTTATTTCTTAGGCTTTTTAATCTGCCTCCTAATTTGGATTTCTTAGGATCTCTTCTGAGATACCGAATCTCTCTTTATGTGGGCAAACAGCATGTTGTGTGACTAGGCACTAAAGCTTTAGTTGGAAAGTTGGATACATAAAGAAACATTTCTTTGCGTTATATGAGAAGCAAGGGTTTTTTTTTAGTAACACCTTTTATTATACCAACTGAACAGTTTACTAAGTACCCTTCTTTACTACTAGGAAAGACACCCCGATAGCCTGTGCTAGACAGGAGATAAAACATTAACTTCAGCATGTCCGTGAAAACAGCCGCTTAAAGAAGTGGTGAGAGGTCATAAGCTGGGGGTGGAGGTGGAAGAGGTTTGCAAAAGCCAGAGTAAAGAAGGTATCAGAAATACCTAGAAAACCAGTGACGGACAATTGAACTACATAACCTAATTTTGGAAAAGAAAATCGTTCAAAAGGAAAGAGACAGAGAGCAGGTAAATTGTAATAAGCCTTTTTTATTTATTTATTTATTTATTTATTTATTGCTTAGTCCATAATTTTTAGGGGTCAGAACAGCTTAGAATTTTTGTTCCCAGACCTGTTTTCTAAAGGTATTTTGTAGATTCCCTCTAGTACAAGGACTGAGGAAACCACAATAGAGGGATTGTTCTTTGGGAACTGTTCTCTCCTGTTGACTAGGTGTTTCCATCCTTTACCACGTTTCTGTAGGAGTTCATTCTAAAGTATAATGGTGGCAATAGCCCCTACAGTATTACCAACAGAAACCCCTTGTTTCTTGCATATTTCCTGGACCATGAACACTTGTGGCAAATGCAATCACCTGGTGGTCTTGACTGGATTCTGTCTACTTCCAATGACACCATAAGCCTTTTTTTTTTTTTTTTTTTTTAACAAAAAGACACAATGGATTTGAACTAGAGGATCTAATGGAAGTGTGGGAAAATGTACATATCCATACTCAATGTGTTTTTAAAAAGTTAAGCACATTTCAAAAAACTATGCCTTGCTGCAAAAGAATTCTGAAGTGTATTTTTATGAACATTTTCTTTCTGTATACTCCACTTCTTACACATGCTGAGTAAATGTATAAATTACTTAAATACATAGCACAACACTAACACTGATCTGTTTTGTTTTTTTTTCCTTTTGCTTACAAACACCGTTTCTCTGTATATCAGCTGAGTGAATCAGATGCCTACGTAAATAGGAATGCTTTGCTTCCACTGTCTACTTGGTAAAGTACTTGTCCCCCTCTAACCTTAATTCCTGAGACTGACTAATGCTGTCAGTGGCCAGGCTTCTAACGCAGCTCGAAACTGCCTCGCTTCTCCTGGCTTCAGAGAGGTTGAGGCTGCTGACATACATTCCCTTAAAAGGACAATGGGATCTGATCCCCAATCCCAACAGTTACGCCTCCTGCAGAGGGATGAATTTGGGATTGGGGATCATATCCCAATCACACCCTACTTGCCAGTGCAGGGGGAGTCCAGGATCCTGAGCCCAGGCTCCCCCTGCATTGCAAGGGTGCCTGGCTGGCTTTGGGGCCCAATTTGAGCCTTGCTGCAATCCCTGGAGCAGTTGACAATCAGATAATTCTCAGATGGATTAAAGCCATACCAGGCTTGAACCTTAGTGTGATCCCTGCCAGCCAACTATCGGCTGATGGTTGGCAGTATCAGGGCTGCACCAAGCAGCCCCAGTCCTGATCCTGCTACTGAGCAGCTGATTGTCAGCAGCATTAGGGCTGTACTCGGGTTTGAACCCTGGTGCCATCCTAGAACCAGCAGACAATCAGCTGGCCCAGAGGGACCATATGGAGCTAGTTGGAGACCCTGGTGCAGTCCACTCAGCCACATGTTCATTTTAAGACATCATGAAAACCAGCCACAAAGTTGTTATGCTTTTACTGTGTACTAATTTTGTGGCTGTTTTTTTTTTGTGCCATTACCCTTCTGAACATGTAGCCAGTTTACACTTTTAATAATTAACTGGTTGAATGCATCTTAAGTGTAACATTTGCCAAGGGCCAAAGATAGGCATATGGTGCTCTGAGAAACAGGAGTCTTAAAGGGCCATGAGAAATTTAGAGCAGGCAGTTTCTGTACCGAGTTAGCATTGTTCACCTTGATTCCCAGAGGTGCAAAGTCCCAGTAAGTCCATGCCCTTTTTCAAGACTGAGGCTAAATATATAAACAAAGTAATAGTTTTAAGCTTTTGTAATAATTTCACAATATTTAGAGAAATCCATTCATGGACGCTTACCACTTTCTTTTGTTGTATGACACTTAAATACACATGGTGCTTTCTGAATGTGCAGTGTCACTGTTGGTATGTGCTCAGTGCAGTTTTCCGTGAGCATGTCATGTGATCTGCCCTTCCCCACTTCATGTTGTTGGTGGGGGGTGGGTGTTGGTGGTTTCATGTCATAACTGCCACACTTTTCCACACTGTGCTTTTTGGAACTTGTAGGAAGTCTTGTGATCTATCCCAGGTTCCCTTGCAGTGTGCTTAGTGGAGTCCTCCTAGGGCTGTGAGAGCATTTCTTTCTTCTGCTGCTGGTGCCAAAGAAGTTATTGTAGCTGCCAACACACACAGCTTTACTGACCTAGCACACCCCTCAGTTCCGTGTGCGGCAGTGGAGGAGCTCTGCATGACTGCAACCCAAGTATTCATGTTGTAGGATAGCTGTGTGGAGCCTGTATCACAGTTTCTGGGATTCACCAAGCCTGGAGGATGCATGTAATCAAGCAAAACAAATATGATAGGATGTGTGCTGCCATTGCTGACCTTAGCCCAAGTCTGCAGCATGTCTAAAGCGGGAGAAACTATGTCATGACATCCCTTAATTTTGCAGACAAGTTACCAAGAGTGGCTCTAGAACTCCTGCCTGACAAAGCAGACCTCCTAGGACCTGCATGAGGGGTTTTCCCCAGCTCTTCTGTAGCAGAGTACAATTGAGAGACCCCTCAGTAGGGATAACCATCCACTTTTCCACCATCTGGAAATTAGCTATCCCAGATTGCCACAAATTCATGGCACACCAGTTTGGTCTGCCAATTCTTGATGTGGCAGAAGAGGTTTGCAGTGATATTCTGAAAGTTGTTTACCTGCAGATCATTTAGATCAGTGATTCTCAACCAGGGTCCCGTAGGGCTACACAATGCTTACACTGCTGGGTATGCAAACATTTCACAAGATAAACCCAGAGATTTTAAGTTGTTTTCAATACTGTGGATTCCTGTCTGACCTGTTGTGGTCTTCCTGAATTGTTTGCAACAGAAGAATTACTCAAGCATTTTTCTCTAGTCAAAAATGAGTATGAGTGAAAAGTAAGAGCCGGCACTTTCCCAGGGGTGTCTCTTGCCTATCAAGGGGTGCCTTGAGTCTAAGTAGACTGAATACCACTTCTTTAGGTACTGGTTATGGTCTACAAAGCGATAAGAGTGTTTTTGCTGGGAGTGGAGCCTGGACACAGATAGAATCCACAGCCAAATCCCAGAGCTAAAAAGCATTCAGATAACATATCCCCAAGCAAAGAGAGCTTGGGAAATTTGGACTGCCATGTGATCACATCCATGTGCCCTGAAGTGGTTCTGGTGAAGAATGCCTGCTGCCTCCTGTGTCATGTTGTACACTACCAACTTGTGACAGGGTTGTAATCATTTTCTGAACTATTGGAGTGAAGAAGCTGCTAATATGCATGCATAGCACATTCTGTCTTGGATGAACGTTACCATCACTGTGAGTAAAGCCGTGTGCCCTATTTACAAAGATACACAGAAGTTTAGGGCTGGAAGGGACCTCACATTGTGGTTTTGTTAGCCAACTATTTTAAAGTATTGGCATGTTGATTCAGGAGACTGTAAACATTGCTTAGACTTCTTTTATACTTCAGTGATATTTTCCTGCCAAGCCAGCCCTACCTATCTTTTTCATTAGACTTGGGTAGGGACAGTAATAATTACAACAAAGTGTTTTTATTAACCTCAAATGCCTGAACAGTTAGTGACCCCACTGATCACCAGCTAAATTAGCACTTTTAAAAAATATGCACAACACGAAGCCAAAGCAAAGAGCACGTTATGGGGGAGAGGAAAACAAAGTTCCAGAAGACCATGTCACTAGCATCCATGATAGTGATATCTGCCACTCTGTTATCTTTTTCCTTCTAACTGCCTCTTGTAGAGATTTGTTTCAGCACTGGTATGATAAATGGTAGACCTGTGTGAAGGCCTGGCTGTGCCCCCTGGGTGTTGTACTCTGCATGTGTGCTCATCTTGTTTGATGTGATCCTCGCAGACTGGAGTACACAGACTGCAGGCCTGGTTTGGTGGTGAAAGCTCAGCAGGTTAGTACTGTGCCTTACAGGCCGTTAACATTCTGTTCTGACATTGTTCCTGTTTTTGTATCCCTGTGACAAGGGGGTAAGCATAAAACCACCCCCACAAGCTATTACAATATTCCAAGTTTCCTAGTTCTTTTATACCAGTGTGGGCAATTATTTCAGCTGACGGGCCACTGTAACAAATTTTGGTGAGCTATCAAGGGCATGCACAAAATCTTTTGAAAGATATCATTTTAACAAATTATAGGAAAAAAATTCTATACTAAAAATCAAACATCAACTGTAACATTTTAATTAAAAAAAAAACTTTTGTCCTGATCTATATGTTTTTTGAGTAGTGTATATAGAAGCAACTGCATAATAGCTCAAAATGAAGCCTTACTCTTATATATTGTGTGGAGGCGGGGCGAGGAAGGAGGACTTATCAGGTCTTTGGAGCTGGCCAGGGGTGGGGGGGAAGGAGGAGGGCAAGGGGTGCGTGCAGCAGAGCTTGCCTGGGTGGTGTGGTGCAGGTGTGGTCTGCCATCCAGCCTGCACCCTACCCACTCCCTCCCAGGGAAGCCTGCACTGTGCTTCTGCTCACCCCCACTGACAGACTGACAGCCCTGACCCCAGCCAGCGCTCACTGCTTCCTGGTGGGGCTGCTCCCATTGCAGCTGCAGCGGCCCAGGTACTGCTCAGCTCCCCTGCCTCCAGTGGCTGCTCCTCCTAATGTGCCACTCCGGGCACCAGGTGGCATAGGGACATGAGGTGTCCATGGAGACGTGCACTGGGCACCACATGCCCAGCCAGGCAGAGGGGAAGCTGCAGGCATGGACCTTCAGCTCCAGGCTGCCTTCCACCTACTATATCTGCCCACATGCTCATCACATCAGATGGCCGAGTGGGGTGGAAGGTGGCTGCGAGCAGGAGCCCTGTGCGCTGGGGCAGAAACCACCCAGCTGCAGCTCTCTTCTCACCTGGCTGAGCGTGTGGTGCCTAGCACCCATCCCGACAGCTGCCATCACTTCCCCACGCTACCTGGGAGTGGTGCAGGAGGAGGAGCTGCTGCAAGTAGGAGTAGCTGAGCAGTACCCAGGCTGCTGCAGCCACAGCAGGAGCAGCCCCACCAGGAAGCTGTGCACACTGGCTGGGGCAGGGGCCATTGGCGAGTGAGGGCAGGAGTGTGGCATGGGATGCCCTAGGTGGGAGTAGGCAGGGTTCAGCCCCGTGCAGAGCTCTGCAGGTGCAGCCGTGGACTGAATACGATCAGTTGGTGGGCACCCACGTGCGGACCGTATCCAATCAGTTGGCAGGCCGGATCCAGCCTGCTGGCTGTATTTTGCCCACCCCTCTTTTATACATTGTTAAGTGTATTACATCTGTACCTGTTGTACATCCTGCTTTGTATTATCATTCTATCCTTTTTACTCTTTCTTGGCAGTATGGTGCATCTTGCACCATTTATCATTTACAGGCCCTCTCAGAGGTCGAGAGAAGCCTGGGCCACTTCCATTTTTTGAGACTCAAAATACAATGCAATAATTTGTAATAAATGTTCCTTTTTTTATTTAACAAGTGCTTTTCTAGCTTTTTTACTTCTTCTTTCAATCCTGTCAATGTATCTCTGTGTCTGTATGTATAACCTCATTTGGAGATAACGTTAAAAGTCTAAATTTGAGGCCTGGGCCAGATGGCCCTCCTGGCCCCCCTGGGATAGGCCCTGATCATTTATATTGTGTTGAGCCATCCTGTACCTACCCTTAAGCACAACCTAACGTGAATGCATATTCCAGCTTAAGCTTTTAAACATTTTGTGCATCAGTCACAGCTGTCATGAGGTCCATGGTGGTCAACATCTCAGCAAAGCCTGAGAGTATACATACTAATCATAATCAATGGTACTAGCCAGTGCTAAAGTGAGGCCTATGGTGGCTGTTGCCAGGCTCTGTGCCAAAGTCTAGAGACTCTTGCATGTGCAGATGTTTGCCTCTGCCCTGCTTCTCCGTGGGTAGATCCTTGTTGCAGCTTGTGGATCTCCCAGAACCTCTACGTTGCTGCTGCTTGTGCATAAGCTGCACTTTTGCTTCTTCCTCCTGTGCCTGCTCCTCCCTCTTCCAGCAGGTCATAGAATCTGGAACTTCAATGCACTTCAGCCATGATATCTTCCCTGATGCACTTCTTTCTCGCCCTCAGGCTTGAGACGGGGTAGAGGGGATGTCAACTCATAATACTGCTAGGAGAGACACCGACCAGTTGGCTTAACATTAAAAATAGAAGTCTCTCATTACTTCTGCACTCCAAGGCTGCAGTTTACAACTGTCCTAGTTCTTGAGATGTCACCCCCCAATTTTTTTGAGATGAGCAGACCAGAAGCAGCAATAGAAAATCAAGGCAATAGAAAATCATGTTGTTGTAAGGCTGTTGTTTCTGCAATGGTCTTAAGTTTCTAAAGGCCAACAATTTGTCTATGGTGACTGGGGAGAAGCGGCATATGAAGAGGATGTTTTTTCCAGTTGGAGTTCCTCATCCTTATCTGTGATGAGGAAACTCATCAAGGGCACAAATGTTTGGAGGTAATATTCCCAGCAAAAGAAACCAAATATTGCACAGTCTAATTCATAATCTCATTAATATGGAACTCATTACATTTGAACCCGTAGACACTTTGGCTATTGGGGACTGTAAAAAAATGACAGGAAAAAATAAAAATCTCTTCAAACAAGTCCCAAGAGTTGTGCAATGGTGTTGCTTAGCACTTCTAACTGACTTGAGACCTTTACCCCCCTGCATCGTGACTCTGAGTTCATGGCAGAGGGTGGGAGGTGGCGGGAGATGGGTAGAGACCTGCTGTGTTAATCCCTCCCATTGCTTTTACCTTAAACAGAAGCAGATTACATTTCAAGCGAGACTCCTACCTGTGTTATGCATCCTGGCCACCCACCAGGAAATCCTTGCTTCTTTACACCAAAACTTCAAACCCTAGTGCGGGTGGCAGGCAGCATTTGTGAGCCTGAGATTCTGGCTCTAGCATTCTGTTCTGTGGGGATATGTGGATTTGCTGTCAGAGGACCTTAAGAGTTTTAGGGCAACTACAAGAATGGCAGCCTAAGCAAGGTTGTTCTGGCATCTTCATGGTTCTGGAAACTGAAATGCTGTTTGCATCCCATAGTAACTCAGTGATCATCTCCTGTATGAAAGATCTCACTCCTGAGCACAATAATCCTAGAAGACAATAGGCCTGCTACTCGGAAAAATGACAAGTGTCTCACAGCAGTGACAAGTATCTAGTGCTACCCCACCCCTGGCTTTTGTACATGGCAGCTTTGTAGAGCTATCATGCACTTTATGCACTTGAGGCACCATTGGAAAGTCATGGTTATAATACTGCAGCAGCGATTACTCCTGGCTGTGCTAAGTACCCTGTGGGAGGCCACAAGGAAAAAAGGGTCGAGTGCACAATGAAGAGGTATTCAAGGAAGAGGAGGAGTATCAAGATATCACAGGATACAGACACGGGGCCCTGCATCCCAATGACATTCACTTGCCTTGCTTGTACCAGGGTGGACGTCAGTCAGCAAAATTGGGGTCAGAATTCTTCTCTACTATCTTTCCTGCCACGACTTTGATGGTTCGACTAAATTTGGGAGGATGGTGGTTTCCTTGACCCAAAGCTGACTGCCACCTATTCAGCTGGAAGGTGCAACCAGATTAAAAAAAAAAAGGAAAAGAAAAATAAAGAAAACTCCAAAATCCTGACAGCATCTTCTCTCTCTCCTTCTCTCTTCCTCTCTGCCCACAGTTTGGGATCTCTGGAGCTTCTCTCCTTCCCCATTTTTCTTCTGGGGCTCTCAATCGTGACTCCAACAATCAAGCAATTTTTCTTTTGCTCCCCACTAATTGCTATCCCGCAGGCTTAATTGAGCACCTGCCACAATCAATTAACGTGGAGCCAGGGTTTCCTCTCTGTCTCTCTCTCTCTCTCTTTTTGGTTTTATTTCTCTGAGCTCTGAAGACCCAATAGGTCTGTTGACCTGTTCCCAAGGACTTCAGCCCTGGCCAGCAGGTGGAGTTTCCCCTCACTGCCGACCCCTCTTCCTCTCCTTTACTTCTTTTCTTCTCGCCGGCACCTGGGGTTGGAAATGGCTCCCAGGGGCGTAATTAAACCAATTCAGTTCACCCGGCAGGCTGATAAGACTCCACTGGAGCGGATCAGGAGATCCCTCCAGAGCACAGCCGGGTTGCAACAGCCGAACGGTGGGGCCCTCCTCAAAGCAGGTACCCCAACCTTTCCACAAGGAGGAAGTAGACATCTGCAAGCATAGTCATGAGATTGCTTTCAAGGAACCATCTGAAAGCATCTTCTCTGCTCCAGGTCAGATGTACACAGATGAAAGTAGAAACTGACCTTTACATACTCAGAAGCTAAGGTGCAGCATCACCATGAGCTACAGCGACAGCACACAGGAGGCCTTACAGCTGAGGATGTTCAGCTGCTTGCTGGACTTGACTTGAAGTCAGCACAGGGATGAAATACTATGGAAGAAGCAACTCGATTTCTTAAAATGTTGTCGACACAAGGACTTTTAACCTCCCTAAAGGTACTCTCATTTAGGAGTAAAGTAGTTTTAGTTCACTATAGCAAGAATTAAGATACAGTTGTTCAAGGCCACACAATTCCTGAAAGCAAACATCCATGCAGGGGTTGAATCAGCTTATGTGCTTGAAATTCACACCTTTAGTTGATTCACCTTAATTTTCCCGAGCATCCCTGCTTGGGCATGGTTTCAGGCACAGCACTGGGAGAGGTATTGATCCAAAGGAAAGGAATTACCCTTTCTTAATGGTTATTGATGTGCGGGCCAGGAGAAATCCGGGCCCTTTTTCGTGCTGCACGCGGGCTGTGGCCAGCAGCCCGGGCACGCGGGGTCGGAGAGGACGGGCGACGAGCTGGAATTAGGCACAGACGCTTAGCGGTAGATTTAAAGATTGTTTACTTACACCGAAGATGGTCGCGGTGCAGGCAGGAAAACTTGCTTGAGTTGCGGTTACAGACAGGAAAGAAGAGAGGCAGACAAGAGTTCTAAACTCGTGAACTCTAGCCCAATCCGGCTGAAGGCTCTAAACACGCGAGTCCATCTTGTCAACCGAAGAAAGTACTCGTCCGAAAAGAGCTCTGAATCAACTCACACGAAGTTTGCTAGGCTCCGTGGTTGCTTCTGCTCACTCACCCACACGAAGTTTGCTAGGCTTCGTGGGTCCGGTTCTTTTGCGCGCAGGGAGGGATACGTCTAGGAATCTATCGGCGACGGGGAGAGGCTAGAGGCTGATCAGACCTCTGTAGCCTGCTTGAAATGCGCTGGGTTCAATAAGCTCTGCAGCGCTTAGAGATCTTCACACAGTGTGAAGTCTCCTCCTCCCGGTGTTCATGGAGTCCTCCAACTTGGGCAGAAACCACTCAAGCCTTTTATACGGCTAGCAAGCCAATCACTAGCCTCCACGTGTGAATAATTTAGAACTGGCCAATAGTGGGGCTCAAATTAGCATACAAATGGTGGGAACTCTTTGCAACGAGCATTTCTGTGCTGCAACAAAGAAATGCACCCTGCAAAGAAAGCTTCAAATTAGCGGGAAATTCTCCCTTGCACCGGGGTTCTCTTTTGCAGCAGAAAACTCCACCGTGCAAAGAAGCTGTAATTTAGCGGGAACAATTTAGCAGTGCGGAAGCACAAAAACAAAAATCACACCTTTTGGGTTGTGACAATTGATTCCAGCAATGCCTCGCAACACGTGAAAAGCTATACAAAACACATGGAGGCTTGATTTCTGCCCCAAGAGCTCACATGCTGAGAAAGAAACTAACCAGTGTAAGGAGAGATACTACAGATCCATGCTGGAATTAGCCATGTTATATCAATTCAGTGTTCAGTAACCACTTTGAGCAAACCCATTTTTGTTTGTTTGGCAAGGCAACATAAGGCTACCGTAGTTGGAATGTATTTCTGCCCTCTGATTGGGACTATACTGGAAAAAAATTCCAGTAAATTACTGTAAAGAAAGTTATTTCTTTCAGTAGATGTTACTATATCCTTCTGCTGTTTGTCCAGTATAAAATATGGAAAAAAGATCATAAGGACAGAAGTGACTGGATTGATCACAGGTAGTCTGATGCTTACATAGCCTTGCCTGAAGAATTTCATCTAGTAGCTCCCCTGACATCCACTCCAATGCTTTAAAGACATAAAGTAATGAAGAGCCTACCGCATCCATTAGCTAATTTAACATCCCTGTTAAAATTGCAACTTATTTCGGGCCTGGGTTTACATAATCTTAGAATGAAATATATAATTCAGAATAAATAATGTGTCAGTGTCTTATCTCTGTTATGCAGGGCAAAAAAGTGGACAGCCGGAAGTGGTCACCAAATATGGGCGACTCCTAGGAAAACAGATCAGCGTAGCTGGAGCCGACAGACTTGTGAATGTTTTCCTTGGAATTCCTTTTGCAAAACCACCTGTTGGACCTCTTAGGTTTTCCCCACCACAACCACCTGAACCATGGAGCAATCTGAGAAATTCAACTTCCTTCCCACCAATGTAAGATCCAGTTGCCTTCACTTTTGTATAGCTGCTCTGTTGGCTAAATTAGCCTAAACTTAGCCGTATACACCTTACTGAAAACATTGGGGTAGTTATGTTTTGTCCCATTAAGAACGTGAACTTCTAAAATTTCTGCCATTTCTCTTGTGAACTGAATGGTCTCATTCCTTACTAAAAATACCCTAACAGCTATATTTTCAGTAGTTAATATAAAGCTAGAGATCCAAGTCAGTGTTGGGTGTGAAATTAAAGGTACCACATTTTAGAAAAAGAAAATGACAATGGGACTTTACACTTATAATTTTCGATGTTCTCTCTGTTATCCTCTGAGAGAGGATCCTGGAAAATAAAACCTGATGAGCCAGTTTACTTGGGATCTAGCTGCCCAAATAGGATCTAACACGCAAATAATTTTAACTGTAATTCCCAAGGTGCTTTGTGTACACTGTAATAACTTTTCCCTGCACCTTTTTGGTGGTGATATCAGTATTACCTTGTGTAACAGGATGGCATGTTTCTGTGAAGAAATAGTCCTGTTGAGAAAGTCTACATATGGGGAATTTGGCTAAGCAGGAAGCATCCTGCTAGGAGTTACAAGCTCCTAGAGCAAGCAAGGGTAAAGAAAACAAGCTGTGAGCAGACCAGTTTGTTACAAGGAGGGGCCAGGCTGTTGTGTTGGGGCCAGAGGAGAAAGGCTCCCCCCCTAGTACCTGAGACAAGGAAGAAGGGGTTGGCTTTGTCTGATTGTTTGTTGCTTTGTTGCCATGTTTCATTTGGGAGGATTAGCTGAGGAACTTCTCGGGGAGCAAAACCCACCTGTGGAAGCCACCAGGCTAGGCAACTTGCTTACACCTTAGCACCCTGGCCTGGGACACTCTCGCACAACAACGTACAAACAAAAAAAAAAGGTGATCCTTGGTCCAGAGGCTTCAACCTATGTCTGAGACCAAAGGCAGTCAGGGGTTGGAGACAGATGTGAAGGTAGGAACAGACCATAACAAAGCACTGGCCAGAATAGCAGTTCACTGTCCTGGCACATCAGTGCCTCACCATTGTCAAGATTTTTGTGGGCACTTGTGGCAAAGGAGAACTTGAAGGTGGGATGTGACACAACTTCATAGATGTCAGTGAGAAACCCCTCGAGCGGGGGGGGGCAAAAGCGTGAAAGTGCTATTCACACGTTTTCCAGGAGGGTGCTAGAGGCTGGCATTACCGGCCGATCAGAGATAGGAGTCGACTTCTCTGTACACAATGAGAAATGACAGGTAGAGGGGGGATGGACCCAGATCGGTCTTGAAAGCAAAGTTCTGTGGTTTCTGTTTGATGTGATGGAGCAGAGGAAGATGGTGGAAAAAATGTAAGGAGAGGGGTGCCATGTTTACCCCTGATGTCCATGCTCAGTCCTGGTCAGGAAGACCCTTGTTGGTAGGGTAGTTATAAACTATTTTGCTTCAGTCTATATCACTGTCTAACAGTTGTAGCTTTTAGGAGCACCATTTGTCATGCAGTCCTATGTTATGCATTAGATGTCCACTTCCAATCTTTTGTACAGTTTCTAAAAATAAAAGGAAAATAACCCCTACAGGTCCAAAAACGTGTTGGACTGACTGGTAAGGTAGTTTCAACTCCGTGTTTCTTTAGCTATGCCCTGGTTTTCTTTTGGGCTGCAGCTAAAGTGTTGTGTCCCTCAATTTTTTTTGCCAGTAGGGAGTGGGGGGTAAATGTTTTTTCTATTTTTATCTGGACCAGTATTTCAGTTCTTGCTTCTTCAGCTCATCAAAGCTGGTATTACTGCATTTCAAAATAATTTTGTAGTATGAAAAAAAAATAGCAAGTTAAAATAGACTTATTTTAGATTATTCCATGAGTGTGTGAATCTTCAGAAACATTATCATCAGAAATCCATCTTTGTCAGGTAAAGCTTTGTCAGATGCTTTTCATTATTTGATGTTGGTATTGTTTGTATGTATGCAGGTGTCTACAAGACCTGGGGTGGATAGAAACATTGAAAATACTTGAAAAATTTGAAAATCCTACCACTGAAATTTCTGAAGATTGTTTGTACCTGGATGTCTACACTCCTGCCTCTTCAAACAAGAAAGCCAAGTTACCTGTAAGCAAAGCTTGACCTCTGTGCTATACTGTATTCTGTCACTGGATTGGAATAAGTTGGTCATAATGTCCTCTTAAGTCTTTCCTCCCTAATCTTAAAATAGGGCACTGGGGTTCTTTGGCTTCAGGTTACATAAAACAGTACTTGGCAACAACATGCATTGGTTGACATTGTGTTCCAGGTATCTAGGGTGTCCAGAAGGCAGCTGTCTGCTGACTCCAAGCTCTGGTGAGCTCATCGTTGTTCTCTTTAGAGCCTTTCATGAATAGGGACCTACTGAAATTGTAGTTGCACAATTTTTGCAGAAACTGCTGTTTTGGGCAGGCTTCATGAAAAAGCTTGGGCTCTGCGCTTTTGGCAGGCTTGCTGCAAAAAAAACAAAAACAAATTTACCAGCAAGCAGAGAAGCCCTGCAGTCTTGGAGCACATGGGGAAGCTGGAAGGGGGAAAGCTGGAGGGAGGGCAGGGGGGTGCTGCTCACGGTGGCGAGTGGGGTGATCAGCCCTGCAAGAGCTTGCCATCCCTTGGGGAGGGAGGAAAGGGGAAGAAGGCAGCAAGTCAGTCGTGACCTGTGAACTGCCAGCACTTAATAACTTTACCTGTCGCTCTGGGTTCACCATATCACATGTTCTGTATGTGGTCTGTGGCCCCAGGGAGGAGCTGCTTGCTTCACTCACTGCTATAAGCATCCTCCCTGTGCTCCAAGACTGCAGGGCTTCTCTGCTTGCCAGTAAGATTGCTTTTTTTGCAGTGAGCCACTGCTTGAGGATGGCCCAAAACTATGGTTTAATTACCCTGATTAAGCCCAGGAAAGCCATTAATCCAGGCTTAGTAACACATGGATTAATGACTTCCCCAGGCTTAATATCAGAGTAATTAAACCACAGTTTCAGGCTGTCTGGCCATCTGCAGGGAGAGGTGGGACTGACAGTCAGAGGTCTGGGGAGCCCCTGCCGTGTTCAGCCTGTGAAAATGGCCTCTGGCCCTGGGATCTGCCTGTAAAATTGGCCAGCCCCTGCCTTGTGTTCAGTAGACCCCTATTTATGAATGCTTTGCCTCTGCTTGGCAAGCAAAGCAAAGCCAAGCCATGTCTGGATGTGGATTCTGCCGATAGCAGCCTTAGCTTGTGTCGTTACTCGGGGTATGTCTCTAGCAAGTCCTGGGTGCTCTGGGTCATTATATGTTCCTGAGTGTGCCCATTCACTCCCCCTCACTCATCCAGGTCAGACCTAGTAGTGCCATGGGCAAGCCAGTGCCCCAGGCTGCTGCTCACAAGCACTCTGGGGGCAGATCTTAAGAGCAACTGTGTAGGACCTCCCCCCTCCCCGAGGGGCATTGCTGCTGTGTTTCTGAGTTTGGCATAGGTGGGTGGATGGGTGCTCAGGACCTGCTTGGCAGCTCCCTTCCTGAAAGCGCCACATGCATGTACCTGATTTCGCACCCCCACCTTTGTCAGAGTACTAGCTACAGTTTCCTGTAATGGCCCTATCTTAACTGTAGCACCAGCAGACCATAACAGAAATTGGTGGGCTTATCTTAACTCCTGGTCTCTGAGAAGGGTTGGCAGTGATCCAGGACATGGGAGATAGCATAGCTACACAGATGTGGAGATGTCTCATGAGCATGCAATGGGAGGTAGTGTTGGCTACAAATGTCCAACTTGGGATCCTTAAAATCCTAGTTTATTAGGTGGATTGAAACACTGTAATCATAAACCTCGGGGCTGGTCCCCACACATGCACACACATACACACACACAGTAGCAGGCTACAGAGTCAGGTATGCCTATCCTACAAGCGCTGGAGTCTGTCGTTGAGCCTTCTTTTAGCGTGGTGTTATCTTCCAGAAAGGGGTCGCCGGCTGGTCCTTCTGGCTGGACAGGTCTGGTCAAGTTGGAGATCAAGAGGGCGTCACTGAGGGTCACTTTTCACTGCCTTTTATCTGTCCTTGGCAGACTTTGGTGACTCCCCAGTTTTCAGGTTTGCCCAATCCAGGGGTCATTGACCCTCGTGGGACTTCCCCCCACCTCCCCTCGGTGGCTACTGGATGGCATCTGTCAGCCCCAGGGGTCGTCCGCATGTATGTGGAGGTTTGGGAGTCCGTTGATGAATTTAGAATAGGGCTCTGGGAGTGGTCGATCTGGAGATATTGAGCCCAAAAGTTGGTCCCCTGCATTGATTAACTCAGGCCAGGGCTTCTAGCCCTTGATCAGTGACGTTTAGAGATTTCCTGGTTGTTACATTGTCTTCTGTTGAGTTCTTCCCTTGGTTGATCTGCAGCTTCCCAGGTGTTAATTGCTGCCTGCTACCATGTTACACATTCAATCACTGATTCACTGGCTCTTTCAGGGGCCAGCCTGATACAAGGAAGGGCAGTTTGATTCCTGCCCTTGTTAACATTGTTACAATGTATAATTTACTTATGAAACTAAACACATTCAGTTGAAAGTTGAAAGGTGAGGAGTATAAAATATAAGCTACAAATGCCATGGCACACAAATAGATAAAAATACCAAAATACAAGGGGAGATACAAAATGCACACATACAAATTTTAAAACACAATTCCTTATCTTAAAGTGAAAGAGAGAGGAAGGAAGAAAAGGTAGAAAAAGAGAAACATATCCAAAGAGGAGAGAGCAAATGCAGGCAAGAGGAAAAGGGGGCTTTCTGCTACAGTAGTTGTAGGTGGCCCTATACAATGTAGGGCTGTCCCTATAGTGCTACTTTAAGCCCCCTCTAGTCCTGGGCCCCGCTTCAGCAATTTTGCATAGGAGAATAAATGGGCTGTAAGCTCAAATACCCCTGCAGTCTCTTGTACGTTCTTCCTGGTAACACCTGGGAATAGTTCATGTACTCCCAGGCCTGGACTCTTCCCCCTTCCTTATCCCTCTAACCCAAGCCATTTCCAAACCTTGCTGGCTGTCCTATATGTGGTGCCTCTGCAATTTACCATGGTCACCCCATTCATCCAATCTGTCTTCATTTATACCCTGATTATTGCAGCTCCCTTGTCCCCAGACATCCCTGTCACCCAGTCCAGACCAAACACGACTGTGAGGATCCCTTTCTTTGTGTCCTTCTTCATGCTGCCACTCCTCCTTGTGCTCTCTGGCCCTGGTTTCTGCTTTGCTTTATCAAGTTCAAACATCCAATCTTCACCAGGAAGACCCAGTTGAATTCTGCCCCCGCTTTCTTAACCAGCTCTTCTGCTTTCTACGCCCCCAGTATTTTTCTTTGCAAACAGTGCCAGTCTTGATATTTTTATTTGTCTGCATCTCCTAGAACCTTCTTCACAATTCCTCTGTCTCTGTCTTTTTGTGCATTGAGTATCTTTTCTGAGCTGAGCTTACCAAGGTATAAGGCAATTCCCTTCTCCTCCTGACCTAGTCCTTTACTACACCATGATGTGTACTTTGACTTGGGTAACCCTGTACTTCATTCCCTCAGCCTCCCCCTGCTGCTCCCCTACCTCACTTCATTGTGCCAGACCTGAAATCAGCTGTTTGGGACAGGGAGCTGTTTGGACTCTACGCCGAAGTGTTCACCACTTTCCTGCGTGCTGTACAGTAACATAAAACAGCCGTAGCATTCTTGCTGAGTCATGGAGGGGAATGCGTTTGTTTAGAAATGCAAAGTCCAAGGCTAGGTATAAATAATTGAATAACAGAAAAGCTGGAAATTACATGATAAGAAGCATGGTTAGTGTTGAATGGTCTCTGACCCACTTTAAATTCCAGTTGTATCACACTGGAGAGAGAAATGAAAGCTGAAGGATGGTTAGAGGTGTCTTATCAAGTTCATGGTGATAAAAGAAACTAGAAATGGACAGCATGAATGACTCCTAACAGTACCAGCCGCATGAACTTATTTTCACCTGCCATTTAAAAAGAGAATTTTAAAATAGAAAATGCAATATGCAGTTCTTTGTGTGCTTACATTTTATTACAAAATTACCAAATTTAGGATGGCAGGCAGTTTGACTGCCCTTCTTTTATTTCAGGTTATGGTGTGGATTCATGGAGGAGGTTTCACGCTAGGTGGAGCTTCAGCATATGATGGGTCAGCATTGACTGCCTATGAAAATGTGGTCGTGGTAATCATCCAGTATAGGCTGGGTATCCTTGGATTCTTGAGGTAAGACACTGTCACAAGCCCTGGTCAAGCTGCTATGTTTGGATCCTACATGCAGGATGTGTGCCTTTAAGCTTCCTTGAATTTAAGCACGCTTGCAGGGAGTAGAATCTGTTTCTGGTGCTCCTTTCTGCAATTTGAGACCTCGATAGTCTAGCTCAGAGCTTTCCAAACTTTTCATGTTGGTGACACACTTTTTAGACATGCATCATTTCGCGACACAGTAATTCAGTTCCGGGGGGGGGGCCAAGGGAAGCAGACGCGAGTAAGGGAGCTCCACGGTGCCCTTCCGCAAAATTTTCTGCGTTTCGCGCGACACACCTACACACTGCTGCCGACACACTAATGTGTCGCGGCACACAGTTTGGAAAGCTCTGGTCTAGCTGCTTGAACTCTGACACTAGGGTCAGCTCTCTCAGACTCCCCCGCCCTCCCTGGAGTCTGTCTTATCATGCACTCTGCTATCTTGCAGTTTGCCTCTTGAGGGCCACATGGTTATGGAAACAGATTCAGGAATTGCACAGGGCTTCTAAAAACAATAGGCCTGCACCGTAAACAGCTCATAAAAGTTAGATTCATGCACAACAATAAACACACATTTAATTTTCTGCTTCAAATTCCTCATCTCTCTTAATCATTGTTTAAGATCAGCATCTTCTAGGGAGTCCAGGAAACTTCTTCCCCTGCATGTGGCTTCTCCTGCCAGTGATGGAGTCTTTTTCTCTGAACTATATACTCAATTTCTTTTAGGTTTGGTTTGTCCCACGCTGAACAGGGTTCCTTTTCCTCCTAAAGCTTCTTTATTGCCCACCTTCCCATTCCTGTGTCTGTCTGCATTTTTAAACTGTTGTATGAACACTTCAACTCTTTATTACCCTTCTAGGGAAATTCCATATTTTGTCACTTGGATTCTTCTATTGCAGGTGCCCTACCTGCCATACTCACTGCCCTGTCAAAAAAGAATCATTACAATATTAACAATTTATTTTACTTCAGGCATGCAAGTGTGTGACCATGTCCTTACTAGCTTGCAGTAGCATCATTAGGGTGAGGCGAGAGAGGCACTGGTCATGGGTGCTGAAATCTAAACCATTATCCTGGTTTGACCCATCCTGGTGTCTCTGCATGCTATGGAGAGCCCTGCGCTACCCAGCCATAGGGAGTGTATCTGCTATGGGGGAGGGGGCCGAATGATGCCCCTTCACTTGAGGGGGGCTTTGCCATGGGAGAGTCAGCCCTGGCCCTCGGGGGTGGGTGGCCAAACAGGGAGCTATGAGGGGTCCCCTGCACTATTGGCTGTTTCCCAGTACTAGCAGCTCAGCTAAAGCATCAGCAGTAACAGCTTCCACTCAAATGAGAACCCAGGCAGGTAAGACCCTTCTCCCCTAGCACTCCCTGCATGCCAAAAAAACAGCGCAGAACAGAGAGGTCCATTGAACTGCTCAAGACAGACCTGCTGCTGGCAGGCAGAAACAATCGACCACCTCTTCTGGGACTGCCCATATGCCGGAGAGGTGTGGAAGGAAGTCTGTGCTCTCCTCCTGGTGGTGACAGGTTGCAGAGACCTGACCCCAACATCTCACTTTGACCAGTTCATATCCTGGTTCAGGTATGCACGTTGGAAAGCCAGGAAGCTGCTCATAAACAGACACTCAGACCCCACAGTCGAGGACTGTATTAAAATGGAACTAAGTCAGGGGTGGGCAATTATTTCAGGCAGAGGGCCGCTTACCCAGTTTTGGCAAGCTGTCGAGGGCTGCATGGGCTGAAATCAGCTGTTTGGGACAGGGAGCTGTTTGGACTCTACGCCGAAGTGTTCACCACTTTCCTGCGTGCTGTACAGTAACATAAAACAGCCGTAGCATTCTTGCTGAGTCATGGAGGGGAATGCGTTTGTTTAGAAATGCAAAGTCCAAGGCTAGGTATAAATAATTGAATAACAGAAAAGCTGGAAATTACATGATAAGAAGCATGGTTAGTGTTGAATGGTCTCTGACCCACTTTAAATTCCAGTTGTATCACACTGGAGAGAGAAATGAAAGCTGAAGGATGGTTAGAGGTGTCTTATCAAGTTCATGGTGATAAAAGAAACTAGAAATGGACAGCATGAATGACTCCTAACAGTACCAGCCGCATGAACTTATTTTCACCTGCCATTTAAAAAGAGAATTTTAAAATAGAAAATGCAATATGCAGTTCTTTGTGTGCTTACATTTTATTACAAAATTACCAAATTTAGGATGGCAGGCAGTTTGACTGCCCTTCTTTTATTTCAGGTTATGGTGTGGATTCATGGAGGAGGTTTCACGCTAGGTGGAGCTTCAGCATATGATGGGTCAGCATTGACTGCCTATGAAAATGTGGTCGTGGTAATCATCCAGTATAGGCTGGGTATCCTTGGATTCTTGAGGTAAGACACTGTCACAAGCCCTGGTCAAGCTGCTATGTTTGGATCCTACATGCAGGATGTGTGCCTTTAAGCTTCCTTGAATTTAAGCACGCTTGCAGGGAGTAGAATCTGTTTCTGGTGCTCCTTTCTGCAATTTGAGACCTCGATAGTCTAGCTCAGAGCTTTCCAAACTTTTCATGTTGGTGACACACTTTTTAGACATGCATCATTTCGCGACACAGTAATTCAGTTCCGGGGGGGGGGCCAAGGGAAGCAGACGCGAGTAAGGGAGCTCCACGGTGCCCTTCCGCAAAATTTTCTGCGTTTCGCGCGACACACCTACACACTGCTGCCGACACACTAATGTGTCGCGGCACACAGTTTGGAAAGCTCTGGTCTAGCTGCTTGAACTCTGACACTAGGGTCAGCTCTCTCAGACTCCCCCGCCCTCCCTGGAGTCTGTCTTATCATGCACTCTGCTATCTTGCAGTTTGCCTCTTGAGGGCCACATGGTTATGGAAACAGATTCAGGAATTGCACAGGGCTTCTAAAAACAATAGGCCTGCACCGTAAACAGCTCATAAAAGTTAGATTCATGCACAACAATAAACACACATTTAATTTTCTGCTTCAAATTCCTCATCTCTCTTAATCATTGTTTAAGATCAGCATCTTCTAGGGAGTCCAGGAAACTTCTTCCCCTGCATGTGGCTTCTCCTGCCAGTGATGGAGTCTTTTTCTCTGAACTATATACTCAATTTCTTTTAGGTTTGGTTTGTCCCACGCTGAACAGGGTTCCTTTTCCTCCTAAAGCTTCTTTATTGCCCACCTTCCCATTCCTGTGTCTGTCTGCATTTTTAAACTGTTGTATGAACACTTCAACTCTTTATTACCCTTCTAGGGAAATTCCATATTTTGTCACTTGGATTCTTCTATTGCAGGTGCCCTACCTGCCATACTCACTGCCCTGTCAAAAAAGAATCATTACAATATTAACAATTTATTTTACTTCAGGCATGCAAGTGTGTGACCATGTCCTTACTAGCTTGCAGTAGCATCATTAGGGTGAGGCGAGAGAGGCACTGGTCATGGGTGCTGAAATCTAAACCATTATCCTGGTTTGACCCATCCTGGTGTCTCTGCATGCTATGGAGAGCCCTGCGCTACCCAGCCATAGGGAGTGTATCTGCTATGGGGGAGGGGGCCGAATGATGCCCCTTCACTTGAGGGGGGCTTTGCCATGGGAGAGTCAGCCCTGGCCCTCGGGGGTGGGTGGCCAAACAGGGAGCTATGAGGGGTCCCCTGCACTATTGGCTGTTTCCCAGTACTAGCAGCTCAGCTAAAGCATCAGCAGTAACAGCTTCCACTCAAATGAGAACCCAGGCAGGTAAGACCCTTCTCCCCTAGCACTCCCTGCATGCCAAAAAAACAGCGCAGAACAGAGAGGTCCATTGAACTGCTCAAGACAGACCTGCTGCTGGCAGGCAGAAACAATCGACCACCTCTTCTGGGACTGCCCATATGCCGGAGAGGTGTGGAAGGAAGTCTGTGCTCTCCTCCTGGTGGTGACAGGTTGCAGAGACCTGACCCCAACATCTCACTTTGACCAGTTCATATCCTGGTTCAGGTATGCACGTTGGAAAGCCAGGAAGCTGCTCATAAACAGACACTCAGACCCCACAGTCGAGGACTGTATTAAAATGGAACTAAGTCAGGGGTGGGCAATTATTTCAGGCAGAGGGCCGCTTACCCAGTTTTGGCAAGCTGTCGAGGGCTGCATGGGTAGCCCCGCCCCTTGATAGGTGCCCCACCCCCTGGTCACCATCTTGGGACCAATGTCTTAGGACCAATGTCCCAGGGCCAGTGACAGCGGGTTGCAGGCTGGCAGGGGTCTGTGGAGCCGGGCTGGGCTGCACCAGCAGGGAGAGGGGGGAGCTGGCCTGGCTCCATAGAGCCCCTACTGGCTGAGACCCTGTGCTCCTGCTGCCCTGCTCTGGGCCCTGCTGGTGCTGGCCCTGGGACACCGGTGCAGGCCCTGTGCTCCCACTGACTCCTGTGCCCGCTCACTCCCAGTGCCTCCCAGCCCTGCAGTACAGGCAGAGGGCAGTGCAGGGAAGGAACTGGTGTGGAGCGTGGGGAAAAGCGGCCCCTCCCCTGCTCCGTGGCTGGCACTCCCTGCTACAACTGCTCACAGCCTGTGCAGGGCTGTCCTGAGCAGGCACAGGCATCCCCACGCAGGCTGCAAGCAACTGCAGTGCAGTGTGCCAGGCACAGGGCAGGGGAGGGGCTGCTTTTCCCCCACACTCAGTACCAGCTTGTAACCTGCCCCCACTGCCAGTCTGGGCACCACACCGGCTCCCGGCTCGCCCGGT
>NW_005842290.1:1088315-1101654 GCF_000455745.1 Alligator sinensis | reverse complement strand
CACCACAGTAGGCTGCAGTGAGGCTGCCACCACTGTCCCTGTACTGCCCAGCGCGCAAGCTCCAGGTGGGCAGCAGTAGCAGCAAACACTGCCGGGTGCAGCAAGCGGGGAGGCTGCAGCTGCTGCCACTGCGGTGCAGCCCCAATGGGCAAGTATGGAGCTGGCGCGGGGCCCAGGCTGGCAGTGGGGGTGGGTTACAAGCTGGTGCTGAGCGCAGGGAAAAGCAGCCCCTCCCCTGCGCCATGGCTGGCACCACATGCTTAGGACAGCCCTATGTGGGATGCCAGCTGCTGCTGCAGCAGCAGGGAGCACCAGCCACGAGGCGGGGGAGGAGCCAAATTTCCCTGCCCTCCGCACCAGCTCCTTCCCTGCCTGGGGTCCTCCCTGCCTCCCCCCTTACCTGAGGTTCCCACGCCAGGGCAGCTACATGGTCCCAGGCCAGAAGCCCCTGCTGGGGCTTCCGGCTGTGGGGGCGGGCCATGGTGTTGCAGGAGCCCACCGAGGATTCCCCTGGATCCTGCTTGCCCCTGGTTCCTGTCATTTTTTACAGGAACCAAGGACAGATACGTTTTAATTTTCAGGGGGGTTTTTAGGGTCCTTGTGGGCCAGATAGTATGGCCTTGCGGGCCAGATGCAGCCCGTGGGCCATATTTTGCCCATCCCTGGACTAAGTGAAAAAAAACTGGTACTATAGGAAGGTGGAAGAGGACAACGAGAGAGAAATGGCAGATCTCACCTGGTAGAGAGGGGTCTGGCATGGACTTTTTCAGGATGCCCTCTGAGGAGGGCAGTGGGTGGGAGTGCAAATATGGAGATGGACTCACGGATACGCAGTGCAAACTGTGTAACAGGTTTTTAGTGTGCTTTGAGCTGCCAAGTGAACCACAGGGGCCACTTGGCAGTGTTGCAAGTGGAGCTTCGTGTTTGTTTGCATGTTAATAAATACTTTTGCCAAAAAAAAATCCTGTGGTCTGTATATGTTCACTCCCCCTTTCCACCTACAGATATACTATTGGGCACAGGGCTGTACCCCTCATGGTGAAGACTCCCAGGTGTGTGTGAGCTCTTTCTCCACACACCCCCGCCATATGTTGCTGGGTGCAAGGCTGCATCTGCCTGACTTCTATGGCCAGACAGTGCAGGGCTGTACTTGCCATGGCATAGATTCCTGAGGACAGTCATTCTTGCTCCCTGTCATAGTTGGCACCCAGGGCTGGTGCCCAGCTCACTCACCCACCCAGTTATGCTACTGCATCTCTTGAAAGGCAGTGTGCTCATGGCTGAGCAGCAACTTGGTTAGGCCCAGACCTGATGGTTTTGGAGACATAAATATGGAACCTTGTCCTCTCTTTGCCAAATTGCATCTTCCCAAACAATTAATTTTATTATTATTATTGATTTTTATGATAAGGAGGCACCTGTTTGGACCAGCTTTGCATGCACTGATCAAAGTTTAAAATGTTGTTGTCCTGCAGAAAATTGTAAAATACAAACAAAATTGCTCTGGCTGGAGTTTGTATGTGTGGTGGAACACTCTTCTTCTGCAGGCTGAAGTGATCCACAGCAGGCTTTGCTGCCCAATGACATATCTGAGGGGTTAGAAGCATGCTTGTCATGACACTTGAAATACCTGGTGATGTTTGTTCTGTGTTCCCAGCAGCAGAGAAGAAAACTGGTGGTTTTGTTTAGAATTCTGTCTTTTGATTTCAGTACTGGTGATGAATACATTCGTGGAAACTGGGGGTTGCTGGATCAAGTGGCAGCTCTGCAGTGGGTTAAGGAAAACATTGATACTTTTGGTGGAGATTCAGAATCTGTCACCCTATTTGGAGAATCTGCAGGAGGAATCAGCGTTGGTGCTAATGTAGGTTTGCCATGACTGCTTTTATATTAAAATTACTGAACAACTCTAAAGTTGAGCCTTGCTTTTCAGTCTGTCTACAAATGCAAAGTTATTCATGCATTGTACCAAACAAGCATCATGGATATATAATTTGTACTTTGTTTTTTGTAGATTCTGTCTCCCATGTCCAAAGGCTTGTTCCACAAAGCCATATCACAGAGTGGGGTTGTGAACTTACCTGGTAGTACTATTTCGAAACCTCAAGCTCTTACTCGCGTAAGTTCTCGGAGGTGTTTGTTTTTCATTTCTTTCTTTCTTAAATGCTGAGTTTCTGTTCCTGGACATTTCTCAATGTTGAATTTCAAATTACAAATCAAGTGTTTGTGCTCAACTCTTTTCACAACCTAGAAAAATAATCTTTTACGTCTCATTTCTCTTTCCTTCCTAGGTGTGTGTAGAGTTTTCTTTTAATCTTAAATTCTGATTTCCCATTTTTCCCAGCAATGCCTGTGCTGCCCCGAACTATGAAGCAAGAAGGGATGGTGGATTTAAGTTTACATAGATTAGTAGCAGTAATCTGCCAAGGAATCATCAAATTTTCTTCTTAATGTTTCTATGATTAAAAATATATATATTTGTGGAGAATAACAAAGGGAGCACACAGAAAATCAAATCTAGCACAATTTCAAATGGGTTGTGCCACTGCAGCCAAATTCACTAGCAATTATACTGCATTACAATAGAGAACGCCAAAATAAATAGGGTTAAAGATTAAGGTAGCTTTTAAAAATGAGTTGCAACTGTTTGACTGTCCCAGAAAAAATAGAAGGTACTGCAAATGGTTGGCGTCTACCTAAATCATGGGAGGACTTACCAATTTTTATGTGTTGATTGTGACCTAAAGCTCTAATTCCACAGTCATTTCATGGCCCTACTTCTTGGCACCAATTAGTGGAGAGGCTTGGGGAGGGGGCGGGGGGGATGTGTGGGCAACTGCCTTCCTGACTGGTGGCTGCCCTTCCCCTTGGTGCTGATTTGTAGAGGCCCTGGCCAGAGGAAGAGAGACAAGGGGGCAGACGCAACCTTATCTGCTGCCCTTTGTGCCACCCTGCCAGCTGGCATCTTCCCCTCATGATAGTGAGGACCTCTGACTCCCACTTGGGAGTTGGCATTTTATTCTTATTAAATTTTTGTTGTTGTTAATTTTTTGTGGACAATCCTGGATTTCATGGTTTCTGTAAAATCCATGAAACCGCAAATAAAGTAGGTCCCTACAAATAGAATGATCTTCAGCAAGATTTGAGTATCTTTCAGAACAGGATCTGCAGTCTGCTGATCCTGTTCATGTCCCCATGTACTGTAGTGCGCACACAGACACCTACACTGTAATTTGGTTATGGTGGGCAGATTTAAAATCCATCATACATCAGCAGGTATGAAATTATTTGGCTGTCACATGACTGTCATCTCTTCCTTTTTATTTTTTTTCAACAATTACAGGTAATTGCTAATCTAGCTGGCTGTGAGATGACCAGTTCTGCGATAGTTAATTGTTTGAGGAAAAAAACAGAGAAAGAAATAGTGTCTGTAACTACAGAGGCCCTTAAGGTAAGGGAGAACTGCTAATTTAGGATCTGTTAAACATTTGAATCAATATAGAAACATTGGTTGACTCTTCTAGTATGGAGTCAGTCCTTTCCATGTGCTTAAATCCTATTTCTTGTTTTGTGACAGGATGGGTCTGAGCTTCAGAATGTGAATTTAGGTTTCACAAAATTTTGATCTGAGAGTTTGGTTCAAGGCTATGTCAAATTCCGTCACATTTTATTACTTGCAATTAACTCCGCTAATCCACTGCCTCTAAACCCATACAGTATTTGGAGTAGGGTTGATTTAGATTTGTTGTTTTGTTACATCTGCCCATTTTAAGTTTCTGTGTCAAATGCTAGAGTAAGGAGTAAGTGAGGAGGCTATTAGGTGATGGACTGCATTTAGGAATATCTCCATTTCTGTAAAGGAAGTCTTGGAAAAAGATCTTTAGGGAGGAAGAGGACCAGCAGTAGCTGCAGCAAATGAATGATTGGTCTATGAAGCTTGTGAGTAGAGTTGCAAACTAAAAAGATTTAGGTTTCTTTACTTTTCCATTAGAAGGAAGGTCTACTGACTCACAATTCTAGTCTGTAGTCAGAACTTCACCTGTAAAGGGGATGGGGGAGCAGCAACCAGTCCTACACCCCAGCTCCCAGCTTCCCTCCCTCCCCTCCCCACCAAAGCAGGCAGGCAGGCAGACCACGCTGTTGGAGCAGCAGCCGGGGAGATGCATTTTTAAGTCCCTGAATAAGGTAAGAATCCCCGCCTCCTCTCCCCTCAAAACCCCCTTCCTTCACCTGAGTGATCAGTAGCACCTCGCCTCCCCCATCCACCACTGCCCCCGGCTGATCCAGGGCCGGGGGAACTCCAGAGCCTCTCCTGCCCTACTGCAGCTGGAGCTGCGGGGAGTGGATGCACAGGGAGTTGGGCTCAGTTGGTGATGGCAGCAGTGATGGTGGCAACAGGTGGGTTCCCCCTCTTTAAGCCTGGCTCTGGGGCTCACAATTCTAGTCTGTAGTCAGAAGTTCACCTGTAAAGTGGGGTGGAGGAGCAGCAACCAGCCCTATACCCCAGATCCCAGTTTCCCTCCCTCCCCTCCCACCAAAGCAGGCAGACCATGCTGTGGGAGCAGCAGCTGTAGAGTCCTGGCTCTGGGGCTCCCCCCCTCCCCCGGGGTCAGCTGGGGACAACAGCAGGAGGGGAGGAATGTGCTGCTGAGCACAGAGGGGAAGAGACCTGGGGTTAATTCTTACTTGCTTTAGGGACTTAAAAGTAGTCCCTGGCTGCTGCTCCTGTGGCCTGGTCTGAATGGGGGCTGTGGCCATGCCAGTTCATCTGCTCTGGATCTGTTTGGGCCCACCTCCATCCCATTCTTTCCCAGAGATTGTCAGAGGATCCTATACCCACTTTTGGCAACTACAGGAGAACCAACAAATGGCAATGCATAGTTGGCTAGGCTAGCATCAAGATCTGAAGGTCAAGCTGTTTTTGTCTTCACTGCCCCAGCCCAGCAGCAGCAAGTAGTATTTCCCTTGCTGCTGAACTCAGCTTGGTGACAGAGACTAGAAGACTCTTCCTGCAGACCCAGGCCTCTGTTGCACATGCCCATAAAAATACAGTTCACACAAAAAGCAGTTCTTATGTCTGCAGAATCTTAATTCTGGAAAATTAACTTGGTATTTTCAAATTTTAGGTACTGGGGGAGGCCACTTTGAAAAGTTGATCCTGAACTTTTTAAATTCCACTGTCATTTCCAGATGAAATTGCAAGAAGGAATGTATGTCTGATTATTTTATTAGAAGACGGCACACCCTTATTTTTATGCCCCACTAGTTTTTGCATGTGAATGCTACTGCTCGTCCACTATGAACATTAATTAATTAATTCCCTTTGTCAAACTGGGGGATGTCGTCAAAGCTAGCCCATGACAATATATCCAGTTACACGTAAAATTTTTAGAAGATTAATTAAAGTAGATTAAGGTAGGTGCCAGTAGAAGAAGCAACACTGACAATTTACCATCCTGTCTTTCCTAGTCATATACGGCTCTTTGCAATCTTACTGTACTGTAGCATTTTACTAAAGTACAAACTGTTTTTCAGAATAACAATACATATGCATCTTGTGTGGTAGTCCTGATTATCGAGATTCAGGTCTTCAGAAGTGCACAGCGCTGCCTTCATTCTATCATCATTCTAACTGAAAGGAATTTTAACATTGATTTCCCTGCGAACAGTTAGGTGACTAGCAGGTGCTGTGTCTGGACACTTTGTTAATGGCTTTGTCATCACATTTGTTCTGTGTTGGATTCTAAGAGATTGGCACTTGTATTGGTCTTGGCTTCACTCGGCAGTAAGAATTTTGCAATATCACGGAGAGGGATAAATAACTTTGGGTTTTTTTTCCTTTCAGCAAATTGCATATTTCCCTCCAGTTGTAGATGGTGTGTTTTTTCCAAAGGAAGTAGATGAGCTGCTGGCTGATAAAGAGTTGAGCACTGTCCCATATATGGTGGGAGTAAATAATCATGAATACGGCTGGATTATTCCAAATGTAAGATATTTCCAATGTAAGATATTTTTCCCTACCCACGTTAAAGGAATGTGAGATTGTTACACTGGAACAGAAAGAAAGGATCACACCCTGTTCCGTGTTCTTTATATGCTGTCCTTATCCCCCTAAATCAGATGGAGCCAAAGCTCCTTCAGACCAGTGAGATTTTCTCCATTGCTTTCAGCGGGCTTTGGATGAGGCTCAAACTGAACTGGTCTGACTCCTCTTTTAACAGCTAGCTGGAATTTATACCCATCAATTAATGCTTTTGATTTCTTATCCTGGGTCTCAGAGAATACCTTGATATTTCACGTATCCTGTGAGAGCTGTAATTAATTCCACAATTTGTATTTACATGGAAAATAACACTGATTTTATTTATTTATTTATTTATTTATTTATTTATTTATTTTTAATGTAAAACCTACAAGCATTGCACATTTTGTTAAAGGAAAATAGTTTTAACCCGCACATTCCAGTTATATTTTGAACATGGTACTTAATATAATCTTTGGGATTATTGTGTCCAAACGAGAACGCTCGAGGCTTTTAGTTATAAATCATTATCACAACTTGCAGTGCAAATCCATTCACCCATCAAACACTTTTGCTGATTGCTTTGTATAATGTAATATCTAAAGAAGAGTACAAAGTACATGGCTGAGCACCTAAGGCTTCATAACAAAAATTTTGCTGTAGGCAAATTAGAAACAGAAGAAGAAAAAGACCTGGATGCATTGGTTAGTTACAAGATGACTATTAGCCATAAGTAGTCTGGCTATGCAAAAGGTAAATGCAATCCTAGGATACAAGGCAAACAGTAAGGACAGAAGTAACGTGGTTTTAGAAAGCACTGGTCAAACTCCTGTGTTATGTACACTTCTGTTTCTCCATGCTCAAAATAAAAGAATTAAATAAGACCAGGTGCAGAGAAGGGATGATGCTACTAGGACGAGGTGGGGAATGGAGAACCTACCAGATAAAAGAAGATTAAGAGAGCTTGCCTTGTTTAACCTAAGAAGATAAAGGCTGGGAGAGCTTGCAATAAATTTCTGGATGAATATCATGCAAGGAAAATAACTGTTTAAGCTAAGCAATATTCGCACAAGAGCAAGTGGTCTAAATATGCTGCAATAATCAACTATCCTGGAGATTAGAAAAAGGCTTCTAACAATCTAAGCATTGAGGTTTTGGAACAGGCTTCCAAGAGGAGTAGTGGGGGCAAAATTCTGAGCTAACGTTAATGCTGGGCTTGATCACCTTACAAAAGGAGTTATATGACGTGGTTGCTGGCAATAGCAAAGGAGAGAGCCACTTCCCACCCACCTCCACGTAGGTTCCTATGAAAAAGGGTGTATTTAATAAGTGCTGAGCCATCCTTGCTAGCTAAAATGAAATGGAGCAGTCAGCAGACATGCTGATATTAAATGTTTTTTACAATATAAAAATATTGTTTTATTCTTATGTTATTATGCAGTTATTGAAATTCCCGTTATTACAAGAAAGGATGCACAGAGAAGACATTATTTCAGCATTACACAAAATAACATCACAGTTGGTAAGGCATTTTATTGTTCATTGTTTGTTGTCCTATATGGTATCTTATTGTTTGTTTTATGCCGGTCTCACATCTGAGGTTGTAGATGCCATCACGTCACCACTGTTTGCCATATATGTGTATTCAAAGGCTTGCTGGTGGAATTCATCACTGACCTAAGCTTTTTCTTGGTGTCATGCTACAGCTCCAGGGGGACAAATTCAAGTCGTGCTCCAGACTTGTGCCAAAGGCTGCCCACAGTCAACCCAGCTGTAAATGGGCACCTGGTCATTCAGGCTGGGTACTTGAAGGCAGTTGAATTCAGTGCTGGCCACATTGTTCCCTTGTGTGCCATTGACTACAGAAATCAAGGTGCTGCGACTACCTGAGCCCTGCAAGCTGCCAGACTCAGAAGGACCCCTGACCTTGACTTCTGGGACTGTTTAGGGAATGTGTGTACATTTAACCTTTTCTTGTCTGTGGCATTATTCCAAAAAAAGCAAATAGTGTGTGGTTCCTCCAGCAGGGATCCTAGCCCTTTGGGTAATATTTAATAACTAGTACCTGAGCCGCAGTTCTGGAGACTGAACCCACAATCCATTTTTGCCTCTGTTTATGTGCCTTCATCCTTTGTTATAGATGCTTCCCGTTGAGTTTCTCTCTTTGGTAGCAGATGAATATTTAGGAGACACAAATGACCCTGATGTGCTGCGAGCCCAGTTTCAAGAAATGATGGGAGACTTCCTCTTTGTTTTTCCAGCTATTCAAGTATCTAGATACTACAGAGGTAAATTTTCCAGCTAACATCCCAGAGTGACACATGCCCTGACTCAGTTAAGAGCAAGTAATTAGAGGGCTAAATCAGGGAATAGCATTGAGGCAAAGTACTTGTGGATTTTTGGACTTTGGCATGGACTTGGACCTAGTAGTGCTCCTGAGGATTTTCTGGCACTGCACTGCCCCCTTCCCTGCTGTTTTCTATTTTGTACTTAACCTAAAACCCTTTGAAGCCTATGGAACACTTTCTATTAATCTGAACAGACTTTAGATCATGACTAACTTCCTTTTTTGAAGATAATTTTTTCCCCACTTAGATTGTTGGGGGTTTTTCTGAAGACTAAATTTGTTGTGTCATTCCTTTTAGTCTTCTTGGTTTAGTATAGCTGCCGTTACCCCTCCTGCCCTTTCCAGCTGAGGTGACTAGTGCTAGAGATCAAACAGAGCTGTGTTTCATGAGGCAGAAGTGATATCTGTGACACCATGCAGGCAGCTTTTTACAGACTTTTTACTGAGACGTGATTTTTATCTAAAGGTAAATGGGCATTTCTCTAATTACACCCTACAGATCATTGTTGGGTCAACATGCCACAACACAATATCTGATGCCCTTGTGGCAGTTTTGTTGCTGAGGGTGGGTATGTGGTCTTGTTGATTTGGTTGGGAACGTGGGCTGTTAATTTAGCAAAACATTTGTCAAAGATAATTCAGACAGAGAGAGATATGACTCTCTCCATCCTCTCTCTTGCCTCCTACACACAATATACAAGAGTAGGACTGTATTTTGAGCTATTATGCGATTGCCTCTAGATACACTATGCAAACACACAAATCAGGACAAAAATATTTTAAAATAAGTTGTAGTAGATGTTTTATTTTTTAGTATCTGATGTGAGGGGTTTTCGGTTTCAAGATAGCAGCACCCTACTCCCAAGAGGAGTACTTCTGGGGCAAGGGGAGGGACTTCTGATGGAAAAAGTCAGGGGTTAGAGGTGGGATATGATGAGCGGGGGGCAGGGCACCCATCAAGGGGCAGGGCTTCCCTTGCAGCCCTCAACAGCTCACCAAAACTTGTTAAGCGGCCCTCCACCTGAAGTAATTGGCCGTCCCTGGATTAAACTGGTCTCTTGAGGTCCTTTCTAGCTTATCCCCTGGCCTCTTGTATTTTCTGAAAATGAATTGTGAAATACATTAATTGAAACCCTGAGCTAGAATTTTAGTTACTGTGTAGACCACACACGTACCACACACACCTTTCCCCTCCAAAAATCAGCCCTCCCCAAATGATGTGTGTGTCTTATTTTGGGGGGGAGGTGTACAGTGTGAGAAAGCAGTGTGTGCTTTTATTGCAAAGCTTAATTTGCATCTGGTCACAACATGAAAAAGTATTTAAGAATGTGCAGGAAGCTCTTGATTAACACTTGCTCGTGGAAAATGCAGCGAGAGAAATCGTGCGTTCTATCCTGGTTGTTCCTTTCTGCTAGATTCTGGCGCTTCAGTCTATTTCTATGAATTCCAGCATCGACCCAGTATATTTAAGGATACTAAACCACACTTTGTAAAGGCAGACCATGGAGATGAAATTGGCTTTGTCTTTGGAAATCTGTTCATTTCAGGCAACTCAGTCTTAGTTGGTAAGAACTTATTCATCAAACTTCTTTTTTTATCATAAAGCTCATCTGTTTCATATTGTGCATTCATACTGCTTGTTACAAGTCTTGTCTTCCAGCAGGGAGGGGAGTTCTCAGAGTACATATGGCCTAACACCTTGCATTGAGAGTGCGCAATATACCAATATGTTGCCCAGGTTAATAGGTTATAGCATGCAGTAAGTTTGTGAAGTACTGTAGCCCCTGCTGGGAGGTCTGGCACCAATGTACTGGCCAAGTCCATTTTGTTTGGATCCTTCAGCTTTACCTGGACACTGGCCTTATGTAGCCACTCATGCATCTACACACCCTGTCATGTTCCTCATGATATTTTTCTGCCAGGGGCATTTTTACAGTACAGAACTACTTTTCCCAGTTATTGTAAGCAGCACCTGCACACACCGTCCCAGTCTGCTGGTCATTTTTCATTAGCTGCCTTTCTGAGGGCAACTTATCCTTGTGACAAGGAAACCTACTGGCAAGGTTCCCTCTAAGCTGCATGCATGCATGGCCGCACACAATAAAAAACCTTGTTGCGCAGTAACTTTTTTAATGCTGCGCACCCGCCCGGAGAAAACCTGGGCTGTGGCTTCCTGTAAACTTTGTGTGCAGAGCATAGCGAAGGCACTGGAGCTGGTGTGGGACACTGACTGGCAGTAAGTTACCGCTCAGCTGCATGGAGGCCCTCTGCTCCTCCTCACTGCACTGGCATTTCCGTGGGGAGGGAGCGGTGCGGGGCAGGCAGCAGTTCCTCCCTGAGGCGGTGGTGGGGATGAGGGCTGGGGCAGAGCCAGGCGCCACGCGGGCTCTGCTGGCTCCAGGGAACTGCTCCACTCCCCAACCCCTTCAAGCGAGCTTCGCCCCGACGCCATATGCCTCCCTGGCCCAGGGTGGTCGGAGAAATGGAGAACCTACCTTATGAGAGGAGATTGGTGGGTTGTAGCCCCAGGCTTCAGGGCTTCTGCTGGTCACCTGAAGGAGCAAGGAAGAGCTTGCCCCTCTTGCCTTTAAGCCCTGGACATTGGCCACAGCCAGAATTGGGAGATGGGCTGGGAGAGAGGGTGCTGTTGCCCCCGGAGGTATTGAAAAACCTCCCAGGTGCAAGGACTGTGGGATTTTGCCTGGTTCTAGCACAGGGCATGGTCAGCTGTCTAGGTCTGTTTGAACATATCTTGCCCAAGAAACACCCTGCCACTGCCATGGCAAAGGTCTCAGTGCTCCTGTTGTGTGTCCCACTCCCATCCTGTGGCCTACAGTGGGGTTTTGGGCCAGGGGCTGCCCCGGATCTACAATGTGCAAAAGGGGCTGGAGTGGATGCTGTGGACCCCTTTGCACAGTTGTCTGCCAGCATGTGCAGGGGCCCTGCCTGGGACTTCCCAGCAGGTCCCTTCTAGTCTTATGCTCCTGAATGCAGGCATTCCCCTGGTGCGTGCCAAAAGGGGGAGGCAGGACCAATTTGGGAACAGACCGAAGCAGCATGCTCACAGATCACTGCACCTTAGATGGAACGTTACCTAGCGGCTGCAGCCTATTTGGAGCCCTGTACCACCTTCTTGCTTGCTGTCTAGCCAGCCAGAGGGCCAAGCTGATGTTAGAATTTCCTCAGCAGCTTTCCCCTTATTTCTCACTAACCTCAATCTCTAATACCAGCCCTTGAACTTTACAGGACAAGCACTTCATATAAACAGTAACAATTATTAACACAGTTTATAGTGCAGTTTGGACAGAAGCCCATATTATTATAGGATGTAAAACTAAGTTTAGTGTTACTGTGGCCATTAGTGACCAATGCAAAAACACTTCCCACTAAGAGTATTGAGTATCTGGCAAAGGTCACTTGCTATCTGGATGATTTGTTCCTCTTCATATTTTGTCTGGTCTGTCCTGAACCTTCAGATGATAGACTGAGTATATCCGTATGGGATGTTGGATTTTTTTTAAGCTTCTGAATTAATCCTTGCATTCAAGGATGTTGCAGTTGAAGTAGGCATTGCTATGCAGGTAACTCGCTGTGCCTGAAGACATGATGATAGTACCATGCCTTCATTATTTGAAATGTCCTGTACACAAGACACAGATTTAGATTGGGCAGAGCAGGTTTTCTTATCAGTGCTTATATTGGTACAGGGATAAGGTTGTAGCTGTGTTGGTCTAAAAGTAAAAGCAGTCAGCATGGTAGATATGATCACTTTTATTAGACCAACTAGACAGTTGCAAAAAAATGTTCTTTATTTCCAAACTTTTGTGCTCACGTGCTCTTTCTCAAGCAAAGGAGAATGCAAAGATTGTTAAATTTCTCTCGGGTAGAAATAAATTCATATTGCACAGGAGAGCTGGAGGGTGGTATAAGTTCTCCTGGCTAGAAAAGTCCATTGCATGCAAATTAGGCTCGGATAAAAGTTGGAGCAGTCTATTCACCTCAAAGGTATCTGATGACAAAGAGGATGTTGAATAATTCAACACCCTCCAGCTCTCCTGTGCAATATGAATTTTCATTTCTACCTGGGAAAAATTTAACAATCTTTGCATTCTCCTTTGCCTGAGGAAGGCCGTGTGAGCCTGAAAGCATGCAAATAAAGGACATCTTTTTGCAAATGTTTAGTTGATCTAATAAAAGATGATCACCTCTACCACACTGACTACATTGGTACAGGAGTGTCAAATTCATCTAGCCCTGCAGACCAGATGAGGGACACTGATCTAGTCTGTGTACCAGAACGGGACCACACACCAGAGCCATTGTGCAGGGCTTGTCTGGTGGAGCACCCTATGCCAGCCTCTGTGTTGTATGCAACATGTGCACACCCAGTCCAGCCCCATGTGCCAGATCCACTCTGGGGCTTGTGTGTGCAGTGCTTGGGTTGGATCCAGTGCTGAGAGCACTCATGCAGCACAGAGGATCTGGAGCACAGGCTGCATGTGGCAGCCCACTGGACCAGCCTTATGCAGTGGATCTGGGGCCAGTCCGAATAGGGCCATGCCAGTGCACAGGGCCAGTCTAGATCAGGCAGAGCATAGAGCTGGACTGGCCATGAGCACTGCATGTGCCTCCCAGACCAACCCCCTGTACTTCATGCAGTGCCCGCAGCACTGGGTCCAGCCTATGACCCAGACAACCTTTGCATATGGTACACAGGGTTGATCCAAGACCCATGGGGCTGATCCAGTCTGTGGAGCCATATGTTCAATACTCCTGCATTAGCATAGTTACTGCAAAAGCAAAATAATTCCTGTTCATATACACCAAGAAATGAAAGCTTCCTGTTTTAACAGAAAGTTCAGAAAAATGGTTTGATATTTGGATATTTCTAAACACAGCTGTTTATTAAGAATCTTTTGGTAGTCCTCCCATGGATGAGTCTGGTAAGTCATCAGTGTAACTTCCTCTGC
>NW_005842290.1:1055992-1088305 GCF_000455745.1 Alligator sinensis | reverse complement strand
AATGAGGAATGTGAATGCATTAGGAATAGCAGTAGTCCATGACTTTTTCAGATGCAAAAATATTTTTATATACAGCAACTCTGTTAAATAGGGTTTGAATGAGGGCTTGATCAAGTTGGCTAAACCCTGAGAGTTGTATACAGTGTTAAGTCTTATACAGTGTTAAGTCTTATACAGTCTTGTTAAGAATTTGTCCCTGTATGCCATTCTGCTCCTATTACACCAGCACCCCATGTACTTGAGCTTGGAGATTTCTGGGTAGTGGTGCCTACTGGAACCTGAGTGTCCTCAAGCTTCCATACCAGGGCCCCATCACTTCTGTAGTTCCCACTTATTTCAGATATCTTACAAGACAACCATTTCTGAGTGATTCATGATTTTACACAACATGGTCCCACTGTAGAAGCATCAAGGCTGCATGTTTTGTTTTGGGGCGGGGTTTGGCAGAGCTCTATTACAATCCCCTTTTAGCTAAACTGAAAGCATCTTTCCACTTAAATCAGATCTCTGCTTGTGACACACCAATGATGGGATATGTTTAATAACAAGAAATTAAAAAAAAAAAAAAGGTTACCCTCTATACAGTAGGTAGAGTTCTTTGGGGTGCAGTGTCTTGTGTATTCCAGGGACCATCATCCTCTTCCCCCAGTGTCTTGTGACATTTTGAATTCTGCAGTGGAAAAGAGATTGAGTAGCATTTGGACCTTTTCTTCAGTTGTGACTGATGCAAGATGAGTATGGAGCAATGGATACTACTGTTCTCATCGCCAGAGCATGGGAGTACCCAGGGTGAAGTACACAGATAGAAACCATCCCATGACAAAATGTTCCTCGTCCTGTAGAGGGAGTAACTTGTATGTCTTAAGTACTTGTCATGAATACATATTTCACTCTCAGTGACTCGCAAGCAAGGATGTGAGAACTGAGTTCTGTTGCAGTCTGTTTCTTCATAAGTTTTATTTGCCCATGCTATCGGAGTCTGCATTTCATTCGTAATAGTTTGATTACTGGCTACGCTAAAGTTTTGTAACCTCTTTCAGGTGATGGTACGGAGGAAGAGAAACAGCTCAGCCGAAAAATGATGAAATATTGGGCTAACTTTGCACGGAATGGGTAAGATGCATGATGCAGTAAAATTATGTAGTAGTGTTTGCATTTGTCAGCTCTCAACAGTTTAAATGGGAATTGTATTTTTCATTATGGTTTTCTCCAGAAATCCTAATGGCAACGATTTGGTGGAATGGCCAGTCTTTGACCTGAAGGAGCAATACCTGGAATTTAATCTAAAGCAAGGGAAAGGACAGAAACTAAAAGAGAAGAGAATAGAATTCTGGACAAAAAGCTTAGTTGAGAAACTAAAAACAATCAAGGACAAGGAAAAACGCACAGAGCTGTAACTGGTAACATTTTACAATAGTTCCTTCAGCTTGTCTAAGCAAAATGCTGATCTGATAATCATGGTTCAAATTTTTAAGCCTTGAATAGGATCTTAAAGGATGCCTTAAAGTTGATCTTAATGATAAGAAGGGAAGTGGTGCCAAACCTAAATGTCCACCCATTTGTTTCAAATGTTTACTCCTTTGAAGATAAAAACTGTCTTTCCTTGTGGATTAGTAGTAGAGTTAGTGGTGCTGTAGCTATGATGAACAAAGTAATATGTGAGAAGCAGGGGGTTTTGATGATAACTTTCATTGGACTAACTTCAGAAGCCACTGACCAATAAACACCAAACGGAACTTAACCATACCCAAGTAACAAGTGCAAAGTGCAAAACTTATCAACACCTCTCCATCACCAGTACAATCAACACCACCCTGCAGCAAAACCATCAGAATCCACAGATCCTCCACATGCCTATCACAGAAAATGGTGCATCTCATCCAGTGCATCTGATGCCCCCATGGAAGCTATGTGGGTGAAACTAAACTACTACAGCACTCCCAAATTAATTCAAAAGGGCAAAAATAGCCAGTCAGCAAAGGAAAACACTTTTCACGATCTCTGTACTGAATGAAATCTGCAGCAGACCCCCAGAACATGAACCTGGAAACAAAAATTCCTAAATTTACTGGACACTAAAAACCATAGGCAATGGCTCATGATAATTTGCCTGGTCTTTAATTTCTCTATACTCCGCAGATAGAAGTGACCCTCTTTGTTTTTGGATGTTCTTATTCTTTCACATAATTAGGTTATCTAGTTCAGCTGCCCTTTTACTTGTTTCTAGCAGTTTCTGATAACTTCTTTGCTCCCAATTTTTACAGCCCTCTTTCGCTTGTTTAAACTGCTTTCGTTTACATACTGGAGTTAAACAGAAGTCAGTGTTTTAGCTGGAATTTAGCTTCGGCACTCTGCTTCTTTTCCAGATCTGAAGAAGAGCACTTTGTGCCTGAGAACTCATTTAGAAAGCTACTCCCAAGTATTCAGTTTGTCCTCTAAAATATATCACCAAAAAACACACCCTTGCGTCTCAAATTAACACGGCTTCTCAGGATTGTTAATGTTCTGACTAAACTCCTTGCACCTACACTGCACTTGGGTCTCTCTTTTATGCAAGGGTCACGCTTCAAAAAAGCCTTGCATAAAGCAAATCCATTCTTACATGTCATTACTAGGGATGTGTACCAGGCACCTTTTTTTGGTTCATGGCTGGCTCAGGAGGAGGGTTAGGAGATGCACTAGAAGGTCACTTAGATGACATTTCACTAAATTCAATAATAAAGGTAAGTAGATGCTTCACAATACAAGTGCAAGGAGCGTAGCACCACACGGAGCAATGGACAATGTGAGACTGAGGCACATACCTGCCTCACTCGCCCTCCCACAATGCATCATTGGCGTCACTGCATTGCCGCGTTGCATGCTTCTTCGCATAAGATCAATTTTTTTTCTCGCACAAGGCAAGTTTCTGGTATAGATAAGGTCGTCACATATAAGCGAATTAGCACAAAATGAATAGCGACCTGAGTGTATTTTTAATGCAACTTTTATGATTAATTTTATGAGTTTTTTGTAGTTAGTCTACAAAGATGCATAACTAAGGAGCTACAAAAATCGCAATTGTGCAGTTTTCACAGAAACTGCGATTTTAGACAGGCTCTGTGAAAAAGCATGGGCTCCTGGGGGGAAAAAATCACCAAAAATACAATGCTAGCTCTATCTGGAGAGCCTCATGGCAGCCCAGCTGGAAGGAGCAAGGGCAGGATGTCTGCTGCCTCCACCCCTTGCCACTGGTTGGCTGTGAGGGTTGTCTGTTATGCAGCCCTGCCCCCCTCCACCAATCAGTGGCAAGAGGCAGGGCCACATGATGGACAGCCTTCACAGTCAATGAGCAGTGAGGGGTGGGGCCATGTGATGAGCAGCTAGTCAGCAGCGAGGGGGCAGGGGCACATGATGGACAGCCCTTACAGCCAATCAGTGGCATGGGGTGGGGTCACCAAAAGCGGGGGGGAGGGCACTGCACTTGGCTTATGAAAATGGCTGCCGGCTCTGAGATCTGCCTGCAAAGTCGGCCTGCCGCCGCCTTGAGTTCAGTAGGCCCCTGTGCATGTCAGGAGAGAAAAGTAAAAAGGCAACCACACAGAATCAACCCCCACGGTCATGTCTGTGGCATCAGGCAGTATAGAGCATCCAAGAATCGGCGCACATCTCTGCCGACTCCCATCTCTCTAGGTTTCCTGGCTTTGTAATTTGTATCGCTTCACACCTGGGTGTAACTGCTTTGGGTAGTTTAAATTAACTTTGTATCTGAATAAATCAACCTGTCCCTAGTTTAAATTAACTTTGTATCCGAATAAACCAATGTGTCCCTGACTTACAGTGCTGAGTGTGTCTATCTTAATTCTTCATGTAAACTCTGCAACTCCTAACCATAAATTGACTTCATGTCTGTCTTGTGTGAGGCACTGAAAGAGTGAAGGAAGAGATGTCTGTTTTGAGGACTTAAGATGAGGGATTGACTTAAACTATTAACTTCAGTAGTATGGTTGTGTCCTTCAAAAGAAAAAAAGAAAAGACAAGTTAAGCCAGTTGTATGCAATATTACAATAAGAAATTTCTCAATATGTGGTGGAGAAGCTGTTGTTGAAATGAAAGCCAAAGCTTTCGGGATCCAGTATTTCGCTGAAACCAAGCAGGCTTCAACATACTGTAGAAACATAAACCAGCTTTCTACAAGACGTTAGTTAGCAGGGTATTGCATCCAATCGGCCACTTGCAGTTTTTTTTTTTTAATGAAAAAAATGAAAAAATATTGTGTACTTGTAATGCATGTTTTTAAAGGGGTGAATATCAGGGTTAAAGCAATAACCTGCTTAGTATTATAAAAGAACGGTAAATGATCAAAGTGTTCGTTCGGGTGATTTTGGTAGTACTGGATTGCATTCTGCCACAAATTTGATCTGGTAAAAAATTCATAAGCTCTTCCTCAGATACCATTGCAAGATGAGTAGCAAAGTTTGGAAAGACCCAGACTTGTTTTGCTGTACTCAGCACAGGATACCTACAGGCGCAGATGTGATGCCTTCCAAACTGAGTTGCCGGCATGTGGGTCACTTTAAAGTCATGCGACTGCATGGTGCAGCTGAGGCAGTGGGAAGCTGATAAAATCAAAGCTACACATGCAGACGAAGGAAATCGGTGTGTGGCAGCAGTAGTATAGTACTTTGAGCACAGGCCAAGGAATCGCTGTTTTGATTGCTCAGTGTTTTTTGTACCTGAAAAGCCTGCAGTGATTAGTGACAAAATGTTGCATCTTGTGCGAGCTGCTCGTAATAGAGGCAAAAATGTATCTGAGGATTTGTTCCATTACTATTTGAGCAGTGTCAAAAGTTGGACATCCTCTTCTTCCAGTTAACCTAAGTCTGTTGCAGGGGTTGGCTTCCTTAGGGAAAAACTCAATAAGAACAGCCTCCATGCCCGTGGCTTGTTTAGAAAATAGAAATTGGGATGCATTACTTTCTGTCTAACCCTCAATAACAGGATATGAGCCCTTGTTCACCAGTGGAAAAAGGCCACAGAGAGACTATATTGAAAAATAGCTGTGTATGCAGTGGTGATGTACACACACTGTGCAAGTTTTTAATATTTTTCAATCCTATTTGGCTGAGGATAAAAAGTAGGAGGTATTACTTTCTGAATGACCTTTGTAATATTGCTAAGGGGTAACTCAGGTTCTCATGTACCAAACCTATAGAAGGACAAATAACATACAGAGAAACAAAACATTAACATGTTTCTCAGAGGTTAAAGCATTTTTTTTAACTAGATTTTTTTTACCATCTTGTAAAACTGCACCACGTTACATTTTGCACAAATAATTTCTTGTTGTCACTGTCATTTACTCTTCCTCAGAAAAATGGATAAACAAGAGCGCTGAGATTTTATTTGCTTCCTGATGCCTCAGTGTGTAGGTCCTTGTAAGCTGTGGCTACTACACATTATTAGGTAACAATAATGTCGACATTTTTAATTTAATGTCTGCAGTAAAGATGTGGTTCTAAAACTAAAATCAATTCCCACTATCACCATAACTTGGCATGAGTGAATGGAGCACCAGGCACTAACTTAGTAGGGGTGCCAACAGAATTGCCCCCACCCCTATGGAGTCCATGCACCAGCAGGAGAAGCAGCCTAGTGCCCCTACTTAGTTGGTGTCCAGGATCTGGTCCTCCACTCGTTCACACCAAATTCTGCTACTGATAATTGACTTTAGTTTGAAAAACCCATCTTTACTGCAGACATTTAAATTAAAAATGAAGAAATTGTTACCTAATTTTAATCACAGCTGCTTTTGTGGCAATAACCTGGTGCACAGACGCTACACCTGAAAGCTGGGGTGGACAGACTGGACTGCAACCGTGGCAGCAACAAGCAGCGGCTGGGGAAAGTTTCTTTGAATCCACAGCATAGGTAAGACTCCCGTGCCTCCCTCCGGGAGCTCCTACGCCTCTGGCACTCAGCAGCACCTCCCTGACCCCATCCCCTCACTCTCCTGAGGGGTTTGCCCTGCTCCTTATGCCTCTGCTAATTACCTGTTTTTAAGTGATTATTTCATTTAAAGAGCATGTTTAAAGTGGTTCCCTGTGTCTCTGTCTGTTAAGTACTGACATGAATCTACTTACCATGGTGAGTGCTGAGCGCGTGCATGTTTCAGCTCGAAATAGTTCTTCTGAAAGACACCTTCAGCAGCTCCAGCCATGGCATTTACGTTATTCTGAATATCTTTTAATGTATTTTAAGCCTAGAAGACTTATTAGTTTCCTGCTGGAGGTTGGTTAAAGCCAAGGCAAGGGATTTAATATGTGTAATACCTGGGGTCGGACTCAATGATCTACTGAGGTCCCTTCTGACCCAAACATATATATGAATCTTTGAAACTCTGTCCCAGGTAGAGTAGCAAGGCAGAGAAGCCAAGAACAGCGCAAAGTGGAGTTGATTGTTGTGGACCACCTGGGCTTTTGTTTGGGAGGAAGCTAAGAGATTCCTCAAGGGAGTGGGAAGAGGAAGATGAGCCCATCTGGAGAAGAACAGAGGGCACATCTGTCCTGCAGGGGTGGACTGAATAAAGCCCACCTCAGGGGGAACTGAGCCTTGATGGATCTGGCCCTCTGGAGACCAGGTTGTGACTCTTAGGCTTAGCCCTAAGGATGTGGTGGTGCTAGTTAACCCCCATGGGAGAACGTGTGCTTCTCTACAGAGCTCCCCAGAGTGCAGGGGAAAGTGGTCTGCCACACCAGACAACTAGAGGCTGGACTCCGACCCCCCCACCTAGTGGGCACCTATTTCTGCTCACCAGCTGAGGAGTGACCAGGGCTTTAGCCCTCCCTGCTCCTGTTGGGGTAGCTTGCCCCCTCCCCAGGTACTGGAAGAAAGCAACTTGTTCTTTTGAGGATGCTATGGCAGCTCCTCCACAAACCCTCTCCAGCTTGGTGCACAGAAACAGAATATGGCTGTAATCTGCCCCTTGCCTTTAGTGTCATCCCCGCAAACCCCTCCCTGCCCCAGCATTTTTTATCTTGGACAAACAGCCAAAACTTGGAAAATGCTGCTGTTTAGCTTTGTTATCTCAGGGGAGGGGATGAATTGTGGGGATGGGATCCCTGGAGAGCCCAACAAACTCCCCTGGGTGCAATGTTGCTTTTCAGTGGGACTGAATAACATACGTTTGTCTGGTTTCGGTTAGTGTTAAGGAAGCAGCCAGCTGCTGTGATTTCAGCCAGTAGGTGGTAGTAGTCGAGGGGAGTTTGGGTAATACCCAGTCTGTGGGATTAAAAGCAGTTAGAAACTATGATTGTGTACTTTTGTTCCCAGGTGATTTTGTCTGACCTGTGCCCAGATTCAGGTTAATAATTATTTTCCTTTGCAAGATGCCAGAGCAGTCCGCGTTCAGTCATGGTCTCGACGGTTAATCCAAAATATGTTTGAGACCTGAATTGCAGCCCCTCGGGCAAGGCTGATTCATGGTGGAACCTTTATACCTGATCTTCCAGCACATAAAACAAGCTAACCTGTAATCCCCACCATAAGGATGGTGCCTGCTTGTGAGATTTCATTGCTTTTTGCACTGATTTGTGCTACAGGGCTCACCATTTCTGTGGCTGCAGGTAAGAAGGGAGATTGCTTATTATTGTGTTGGTTGCATTGTAAATCCAGGGTCAGTTTTTCCAAAGTTTGTCCCAGTGTCCCTGAATGTGTGAGCACAGCATAGAACTGCCTGCGTAGAAGCATTTGCCTGAGCACACAGGAGAGCATGGCCATGACTATAAATGCACCCTTTGTGCTGATCTTTGAGAGGACAATCCTGGCACCCTCAGGGGCAGCCTAGCAGCTCTCAGCAGAACTGCTTGGACAAAGGATATTTTTCCCTGGAAACGGCTGATTTGTTGAAACCAAAATTGTGGGAAAGGGTCAGGCTAAGTGACTTCTCATTCAGAATTGTAGTCAGGGGCGGGGTGTTGTTTGTTTTTAAGAATAAAGTCAAATTTCCTAAAAGATCAAACCAAAGCATGTGAAAATTATTGAAATGAGGTATTGGGATCAACCTCTTCTACACATCTGCATGCTTGACTAAAGCATTTTCAAGATTTTGATTTTTGGTTCCAAACGAAAGGAAAGAAACTTTGAGAAATCTGATTCCTGCCCAATCTGTCGTCACCATGTGTGTGTTCATTATATTTCCTTGCGTGTTACACAGGACAGGAAGGTGCCCGGCCAGAAGTGGTTGTGTCCCAGGGGCGACTCCAGGGGACACAAGCTCGCGTGAAGGGAACGGACAGACTCGTGAATGTTTTCCTTGGCATCCCTTTTGCAAAGCCACCTGTTGGATCCCTGAGGTTTGCCCCTCCAGAGCCACCTGAACCATGGACCGGTGTCAGAGATGCAACTTCCTACCCACCCTTGTGAGAGCCATACCATTCTCATTGCTCTGTTTGTGAGCAAGCTTTGGCCCAGGGAGTGACCCTGAGGAGTGGCCAGGATTGGCTGGCACTGTGCTGACAATACTAAAGTGTTTCATAAGCCTTTCATAAGTCTGTTTAGATAATGTAAGAGAAGCTGCTTAAAATACTTTCCTTTGTGCACCAGGGTATCTTGTTGCCTATTGAAATTCCTTGGCATGTATGACCATCATTACAAACAGGGTGGCCACCATCCTGATTTAACCGGAACAGTCCTGGATTTCAGAGGCAGGTCCCAGCAGGCCAGGAAAGAGCGTCCCAGGGGCAGGGAGGCAGAGCAGCACAGCTGTGAAATTGCCCTAAAATAAGTTAGCTTGATTGTGGAATGACGGTTAAAAAGAGGAGATGATTGTTAATACCTACGAGGTAAAGAACAATGGGTCATTAATGGGCTATTGACTCCCTTAGCTGCCTGACTAGTAATATCAGAGCTGCACCACACCATCCTGCCCCTACCTCTGCCTGCAGCAGCACTGACTTGGAGGGGGTGGGGGTGGGGAAGTGTCTTGGATTTCACATTGTCCCATATGGTCACCCTAATTATCAAGCAGCACTTCTACCCTCCAGCTCCTTAGTTCTATATACAGACACAAGCAGGAGGACCCAGAGCTGGGACATTTTCCAAGCTTAGCTATGATTTCTCCTTGCAAGCAAGGAGGTGCAGGTGCAGCTCTCATCCACGCTGCCTTCTCTTTGGCCTTTGTTCTTTATGCATTTATTTAAAGTTTCAATATGGGCCAAATATATGCAACTGTTTAGCACTGGACCAGGAAAGAACGACTGGGAGAATCTGTCAGTGAAATCAGTAGCAGTTTTGTGACTGCAGCCAGTGCAAATGCCCTTCCTTTTGGATGAGGTGCACTGGAGCCTGCTCAGCCTCTAAGTAAGATTAGCCAAATTTGAAATACGTATCATAAGATACTGCTGGTTACTCTGTCTTTTGCTCCCATTCTTTACCCCTGATCTGCTGCTGCTGTTCCATAAATTCAAATTCACTCTAAAACCATCTGTGCTCACAGTTTGTTCCCAGAGTGTAATATTTGCTGCCTACCATTGGTCTAATAACAGCTTTAGCTTCTGTGGTACATAGAGCACAGCAAGGGACTGTAGGGGCAGGGCTTCAGTCCTTCATACTGCCACCTGCACCAGCCTTTCTGGTCAGCACTGTGTTAGCCTAAAACTGTGGTGCTCAACCCCTGGCCCGCAGGCCAAATCTGGCCCATGGAGCCCTGCCGTCTGGCTCACAGGGGTTCCCCTGGGTCCAAAAATTGGGCAGTGGGAAAGTGGTGGTAGCAATTGCCGCCTCCCTGCTGCCAAATATTTGGACACACAAGCCAGTAAGCACACTAGATTGGCAGGCACGGGGACTGGCTGGACTTGGGGCAGGGCCCGATCCTGCAGCACAGGGCTAAGCGGAGGGAGCATGGGGCAGAGGAGGTGCATGTGGCCCCAATGCAGCAGTGTGAGACTGAGGGGAACAGCATGGGCCTGATCCTGGGACACAGACCCCATCAGGTTGTAGAATGGCCCCAGGCTGCTCAGCCCATGGCACCAAGAGTTTGAGTACCACTGTCCTAAAACCATCTTGCACCTGAGAGAGTAGCAATCATTTGAGGCAGTTACAGAGTAGGGGTTAAGATCTTTGTTCTTGCTGTGCAAAATGTTGTGGGCTTTTGCTGCTGCTCCAGCTGTGGTCTGTTGGGCTCACCCTTTCTGCTCTCTTGTGAAGCTGTCCCCAGGACCTGACCTTTCTGAGAAGAATTCAGAAAACGTGGAAAGAAAAGCACGGTCCTCTCAGAACTTCGGAAGACTGTTTGTTTCTAAATATTTATACTCCTGCCGATTCGGACAAGAAGACCAAGTTACCTGTAAGCCAATCAACTGTACAAACTTTATAAATTCATTGCAACTGCAATACTTGATGACACTCTTGACAGTCTAAACTTAGTCCTGGACATTTAGGTCACTTAATTGCTTTTGAAATTTTTACTGGCATCACTAGAATTAACATCCCATCTCTTATGACAAGTTTTGATTTCCATTATTTTTCACTGAGGCTGGGGCCAGATCTGCCAAGGTATTCAGTCAACAGCAGGTCCAGATAGGTGGATTTGGCAACTCACTTCCCAGGCTTGATGCTTAGCCTGTTTTGTGCACGTCTTAGAATCAATTCGCACACCTATGTTAAGATGCCTGACCATCCCTATGAATGTCATTCTGAGGTTCCTGTCTGCCCAAATCAGTTTTGAAGTTGGGGCTTAGAATGCCAGCATTATCTAGGCATTTTTTACCTTTACCTGTGGAGAATTTCCAATTTGGCTTTTTTTAGCTAGATGAGTGACTATTTTAAATTTACTTTTTCCTGAAAAATCACAATAAACAGAATATTAACCTGGACTAAAAATGTTATTTTGATCATTAAGAAAGTGAAAGAGGATTTTTGGAGGAGTGCAAAGAAGTGAAGGCCTCACTTCCTGTTGGGTAACATTAGAATTCAGGTGCTGCTCCTAGGTTCTTTCAAACATTTCTACAGGTCTTTCCTTTTCAATAATTGGCAAGAGCATGAGTCTTGGACAGTGCTTTTTAGACTAAAGACAGCCTGTGACTACAGTTTTGATAGTCCTTAGTACTTTTCAGATGAACAAAACAGAAATATAATAATGCTTGTTCATCACCAAAGATGATGCTACCTGCAGAGTATTTTCTTTCCCAGATGAAATTGTTCATGTGGTACACAGAGGCTTTTTTCATCTTGTTCTCTCCAAGGTGATGGTGTGGATCCACGGAGGCAATTTTATCTTTGGTGGGGCATCCAGGTTTGACGGGTCAGCACTATCAGCCTACGAGGACGTGGTGATGGTGATCATTCAGTACAGATTAGGTCTTCTTGGATTCTTTAGGTAAGACACTCTATTTTAGCCTTTCAAGAATATTTCCTATCACACTGGAAACAGTGAGAAGATTAGACTACCAAACTTCCAGGGCCAGCTCCTCTGGTTAATATAAATCACCCTAAATGCATCTAACTCAAAGATTTATTGTTTTATTGGGCTATGCTGGTTTACTCCAATTGGGGGTTGGGTCTTAAATTCTAGTCTTTCCAGCCCCAGTTGATGGCAGCCCCCTAATTAGGATGGAGGGTGAGGCTATGTAGAGCATTCCCTTTATAGCTATTCCAGTCATGCCCCCCCGCCCCTCCCCCACCAAAAGCAGGGTTCAGGTAATATAAAAGGCCAAGGATCTCTGTAGGATGGTGAACAGCATCTTCACAGCAGAGGGCAGGAAGCCAGTACTGCTTCAGTCCTGATGGCATGGGCAGCACTATGGAAAACTTCAGCACGATTTTTGGGTTTTATTCTCAAGTCTGCCACTACCCAGGTATAGCATTTTGTCCACCTCACTTGCAAGGATACTGCCATGTAACTGGTACATTTTAAACTGATGCTGGAGCCAGGGGTTCCTTTTGTGCAATCTTTGGGGGGGTTGTTTGTTTTTTAGATCAAATGTCTTTTTCCCTAAACAGAACAAATTCAAGCGTCAGAGAACAACTCATGTGTCTGCAGTTCCCAGCCTCTCACCAGCACTCAGTTCAAAAGCTCTGTCCTTTATCTTTTTTAGCAGGACCCTACGAGCAGTTCTGCTGGGATGTCAGCTGGGTCCCTGCAGCCTTCTCTCATTGCTTCTTTGGTCTTTCTGCATCTTTCACAGCCACACTAGACTTTTTAAAACAACATTCAGAGATTCCCCTCCACTCTTGTGTCTTGCCTGGGATCACTGTTTTTTGGGTGACATCAATTTTTGGGGTGGTTTGTGTTGTTCCAGTTTTATGAGGGGTCTTAGTATGTCTTATAGCACTATAAAAGCAAGGTGATAGTTGCATCTTGATGACATCCATATTCCCTTTCTAGTTATGGTGAGAAAAGGCTAATGTACTAACTGAGAATTTCCTATCTGCTGATTTTTCTTTCAGTACCGGTGATGAACATGCTCGTGGAAACTGGGCGTATTTGGATCAAATAGCAGCTCTCCAGTGGATTCAGAAAAATATTGAGCATTTTGGAGGCAATCCAGGATCTGTTACTATATTTGGCGTGTCTGCAGGCTCAGTCTCTGTTTCTGCACTAGTAGGCTTACAATGAATACGCAAACTTAATTTTTAAAAGCAAACCCCAACCATTCAGTGTGGGAATTCTGAAACCTCATTTACAAAGTAGATGGGATTGGTACATTGCACAACGTCTGCAAATGTAAACCCTAATCCTGAAAAAATTAAGCACGTGTTTACCTTTCTTGTGGAATATAGTGTACCTATCTGTGTACAGAGTGACAGGACTATGGCTTTAACATACACCTAGCATTCTCTTTGCTTCCTTTTCTGGTAGGTTTTGTCTCCCTTGGCCAAAGGCTTATTTCATAAGGCCATATCAGAGAGTGGGACTGCACACCTTGTTTCTGGAACCTTATCTTCTGTTGTTGCTCAGGTCAGTTCTTTTGTGTGTGTGTTAGATTGTTCAGAATGCAAAACAAAAAAAAAGTTATGCTTAATGTTTGGGTTAAAATAAAAAGAAAGAAAACATTTAAATTGCATTTCATCCAATGAGGTTAATCTACACTAACCCCAAACCAAAGCAAATGTGCGCTGAGCTTTTGAAAGTAATGGTAATTGTTTTCATGCATTTCCAGTTTGCAATGAAACCAGGTTTAACTCTAACTGGAGAGCCTAACACCTTCAGGAGGTTTTGAGTTTCTCTGAGCGCTGGGGTACTAGCTTGTTATGCATCTGCTCCTCCACATGCTGCCACAGTAATTAATTTAACAAAACATCTTGAAACTGAATATGGGATCAGAATCCTCACATTGTACATGTTTTCAATATGAGCAAAGAGGCCAAGAGATGATCCAATAACAATGTCTTAGCACCAATACTGTCAAGTGAAGTTTATCATGGAATTAAAATCTCTCTCCATGTACACCTTTCATTCTCCTTCTTTGAGTTTTCTTGTTGTGTTTGATTGGTATTGTTATCGTGATGTTCTTTCTATAGCATGGGCTAGCAACACACTGCTAAGGGTAGTATGCATGTGTGCTGTGAAGGGGCTATATGTAAACTCGCTATGACCACCTTCCAAACGGCACCAATCCTTGTCTTTGTAAATCACGTACAGAAAACGGCCAAGTTATATGCCTGCGAGACAACCAGTTCAGTTGCCATTGTTCACTGCTTAAGGCAGAAGACAGAGGAGGAGATGGTCTTCAACAGTAGTCTGGGACAGGTAGGTGAAACTCTCCCTAGTAACAAAATGCAATATGGCAGTAGAAGCTGCTCTGTCTCTGTGTAGAATATGCACTTGGGCTTGTTTGAACCTGTCTGAAATTTTTCTAAAGCTTTTTTTTTTTGATGGTTTAACTTTAACCTAAAAGTCCAATTCCAGAGAAATAAAATGCACAGAGTCACTCAAACAGATTCTTGCAGTATTTTTTATTTTTGCATCAGCCAACCAGGGCCAACATAGCTTCAGGTGAAGCCCAGGTGTGGACATGCACCAGTACCAACTCGAGCCAGCACTAATTGTTTCAGAGATTAATTTAAAAGCTGTAAAACCTGAAGCCTGTTTTCACAATAGACAAATAATTATGACTCAAGCCAACAATCAGAAGCTGTTGTACAAAAAAACATGTTCCAACCTGGTGCACAGATTTCAGAGATCTCTAACGTCTTGAACCCCGTTGGGCAGTTAGAGTAGGCATAGGGACTAGATATTTTGCTGCATTAAAGAAGAAAGTAAAATATAACCAACAAATGATGTTTTTTTCCCCTTCAGGAAGTCCCAATGGTACCTTTAGTTGTGGATGGCGTATTGCTTCACAAGTCACCTAAGGAGATTCTGGCTAGAAAAGAGTTCAATGCTGTCCCATATATGATTGGAGTAACTAACAATGAATTTGGCTGGAATATACGTGCTGTAAGATCATCATAAAAGCTGATTTTTCTGCATTAATAAGTGAGGATGCGGGTGAGAGTTTTGCTGATGGGACTTTCTTAGATGCAACAGTCTAGTTTGAATAGCCAGCTGGGAAAGCGTCTGGAGTTACTGAAGGACAAACCTCACTCCAAGTCCTTCAGAATTGTTAATCTTTGATCAGTGAGTGCTCTTCAAAGAGCCTTCCTAGTGTCAGGTGGACCTTGGTTAAGACCAGCAGTATGCACTAGAAACACTTCCAAGTCTTGTCTGGACATCTCTAGCCCTTGCACTTACATGGAGACAGATTGTCTTAGAAGGTCTGCCTGTGTACAGCTCATTGCATTACTGGGCCTCAGGTGTTTTGCCTTTTAATAAACAGGTGACTGTCACATACTCCTGTTCGGGTTTGTTCCACCAAGACACAGTTTAACTAGCTGAGGGAATCATTAACTTTGTAATAAGGATCAGAGTTCATTTTCTCATGCCCGGCACTCACAGAGGATGTTGATTTCATGGTAAATAACCCTTCACCAATACCGGGTATGAGTGATGGAAAGTTGTTTTACCATGTGCAAACCATAGCTACCAGAACAAACTGGAACTGTGCATATAAGCTCTTCAGGATGCAACTGTGTTTTCCTGTATGTTTGCACAGAGCCTCTCTCTGAAATACAAACAGTAGCAAACAAAATAGCTGGAATATAATAAGATCCGGTATTGAATCTGCTCAGACATCCAGTAGGTAGAATAACCTGTGTCTGTCTCTTTGTGCAGTCATCCAACATTCCTGGCCTGAAAGAAGTGGGCGATAGAGCATCAATCATCTCAACAATCGAGTTTCTCCAGCCATGGTTGGTAAGAGGCCACGAGATTAATCTAAGCTCCAGAATCAGTTTATCTTTTCACCTGTAGCACATTTCTTCTTCAGTCTTGCATTTTCTTGCTCTGGCTTATAGTCCTGCCACCTTGGCACATGATTTTTGCGAAGTCTTGGGCATGGGCCCAAGCTTATGCTCCAGGAGCAATAGCAGTGAAGTCCCTGGGACTGGGTACTGGGTAGGCAAAGGCACACAACCTCAGAGGGCATAACCAGCAATAATATCGGCTGAAGCTTGTCAGGACAGGAATTATTTTCTGTTTTATATTTGCAATAAATCAGTATCTTAAACAGTAACTTGTATATAAACCATAATGGAAATTCTGGGCTTTTAGGTGTTTTCAGGCAACAAACAGCCAAAGCATGAGACACATTTTGGGAGAGGGACAGATTCTTGTATCCCATTGGTCTTTTCCTGCACTCTCCCATCCCTCACTTCTTCGGTGGTTTAATGAAGCTACCTAAGGAAAGAGGCTTGGCATGGCCTAGACGTCATTGATTCCAGCAGAGTTTAAACCCACTTACATCAGCAGTCAATTTGCTGTAACTGTTTCTCTCAAAAAAAAGTCCCATGTGTTTGAGTGTGGGCAGGGCCGGCCCCCCATTTTTGAGGCCTCCTGCTCCAAGGAAGCTGGTGGTGACAGCAGTGGGGGTGGAGGGGTGGCGAGTGGCTGGACATGAAGCCAGCAGTGGCAAGCGACTGGACACAGGGGCACAGGCGGAGGAAGTAAACAAAATTGGGGGGGGGTGAGAGTGCACGGCCCCATGGCCCCCCAGGGGAAAGTCTAATAGGGAAGGGGAAAGGGCCAAGGCGGGGAACAGCATTGCCAGGTGCCACGCCACGCCACTCTGGCCCCAGCCACACCAGCCCCGAATGCTGCACCAGCCATGGCTGCCTCCCGGCTCTGGCTGCCCCAGTCCCAGCCACCCCACCGGCCCCGGCTATACCGGCACTGGCTGCATCAGCCTCGGCTGCCTCCCAGCCCTGGATGCCTCTTCAGCCCTGCCCCAGCAGCGCACCAACTGAGGCGGGCCAGAGCAGGGGCCCAGAGTGGGGCCAGCCTCAGCTGCACTGCCGGGCTGGAAGGGATGGAACCACCGGGACTCCTGTACCCACCCTGCCTCGCCCTGCATCATCCCCAGGAAGAGCTCAGCAGCTCCTCCAGAGGTGCGGCACCGGGCAGTCAAGCATGGGGAGGGCATGTGGCCCCCCCAATCTTTGCATGGGCGAGGGTAAGCCTCAGCTAGGAGCTGAGCTCAGCCTCTGCTTCATGTCTCCGCACCTCGCTGCCACCGCTTCAAAAGCAGCGGGCACCAACATATGCATCCCGTCGCTGGGCGAGTTGGGCAGCGAGGCATATGGCAGCGCCCACCACTTTTGAAGTGGTAGCAGCGATGTGTGGAGACACAAAGCAGAGGCTGAGCCCAGCTCACAGTTATGACCCACCCTCGCCCATGCAAAGATCGGGGGCCATGTGCCCTCCCGCCTTCAGCTGCCTGGCACCGTGCCTCCGGAGGAGCCACCGGGCTCAGATTGTCCCATGACCCAGCTGAGCCGAGGCCCCAGTCACGGTGACTGGGGGCCAGGCCGTGTTGTGGGACAATCCCCACAGTGCAGGAGGGAGCAGGCCAGGGGGAGGGGTGAATGATTCACCCTTCCCCTACCCCGCTCTCTCCTGCACTGTGGGAGTCTCTATGCACCTTCCCCACAAGCCCGTGGAAATAAAAACAGATTTAAAAGGAACTTACCTGCCTGCAGCTGAGCCAGCGAGTGCACAGGGTAGCTTAGCATACCTGCCCCTCGACCTCTGCTGTAGGACCCTACGGCTGGGCTGCCCTACAGCAATGCCTCCTGCTGCCCTGTGTTTGGGGGCTGAGCCCCATTAGCCCCCGACTTCCACTGCCTATCCGCAGTGGGGCTCTTAGCTGCAGAGCCCCTGCAGCCAGCAGGTTTCTCAGTATAGGACAGGCTGGCCCTGAATGTGGGAGCTTTCCTCCCTGCTTGCTCCCATCCCAGTTTCTTGCCTAAGCAGCTGGGGCTTTTTTCTTGTTCTGACAGCTTGTAAATACAAGAATTCCCATCAGCCCCTTTGCCTGCATGAAGCAAACCTTTATCTGAATGGGCTGCACTCTTAGTTGGCTGAAACCAACCTTTTTTTCCCCTCTTTCTCCTTCCTTCTCAGTCCAATCTCACTCATGAGTAGCTCTGCAGTGAAAAATGTCCTTTTCAGCAGCTTTTCAAACAGTAATCTATTTGCCATTCATTTCTCACTGCTCTTCTTTCTCACAGAGTGTCCCACCTGAAGTTCTGCCTGTGATAATCAATGAATATCTAGGAGACACAGATGACTCTGCTGAGCTGCGAGATGGGTTTCTGGACTTGTTGGGAGATGTGGCAGTTGTCATGCCATCTCTGGAAACACTAAATTATCACAGGGGTGAGCTTCTGATTGACTAGATAGGCAACAATCACATGTTGAAACCTATCTTGGATGATGCTGGATCGTATTGTCCAGAAACTTGGCCTGTGTGAGGATTTACTGAGGACAGTTAGATAGTGCTTTCAGTGTGTATAAGTACTGGCCTCCTCCTTGTATGCTGAGTCACGCTCAGGCCTGAGGATAGCACTGTATAAACTGTGTGTACCAAAATACAAAGAGAAGGCTACCACTAACCTTTTTTCTCTTTTTGATCTTGGCTGCTTGGAAGATCTTTCAGCATGTGCTAATGTGCTGTGATTGTTATTTTTCTTATGCTAGAACACCCACTGAATGAGGTACTGTATATTAAAGCTCATTCTCCCACAAAGCAAGACAGACTAATATATCTGGTCTCATGTAAAGGAATACACTCATAAAGGGAGGGCATCTTGAACATCTGAACTCTGTTGCCGTTACTGCATTACTCATCTTCACTGACTTCTCTTGATACTATTTTCTGTTAGGGTCTGGTGCTGCAACCTATTTGTTTGAGTATCAGCATCGCCCAAGTTTATATAGAGATACTAAACCCGCATATGTGAAAGCTGACCATGCAGATGAAGTTGCTTTTATCTTTGGAGGACCATACCTGGCAGGTGACATACGTCTACGTGGTAAGTAGTGGCTAGTGAAGTGCTTTTGAATTACTTGCTCCTCGTGGATCAGTTTTAGCATGCTTATTTTTATTCAAATAAAGGCGACTAAGCCAATCCCAAGGTCAAAGGGTAACAGTGTAATCTGTCCTGGTCATTGATTAATATTAATATGCCGTCCTTTCCATCTCCATCAGGGTAGTTCAAGTAAAGAGTTTAAGTTTTGGAAGCTTAGGAAGTTGGAAGAGAGAGTTTTTTGGCAAAGAGTAAATTTGTTGAAAACTAGGGTGCAGGGCTCCCCTACCCTCTCACACTGCACCATGCTGCCCCCACAGCCTTACTGCTGCCAACTCCACTCCCTCAATCCCAACACAGATCCCCAAAGACACGTACCTGAAATTCAGCAGCATTACAGGCAGTCATTGGATTTAGCAGCAACACATGGCTTTCAGGGAGGGGTCTACATAGCCCTGAGAAGAGCTCCCTTCAGGGTGCTGTGCTCCTGATTGGACACCAGGTGATGCTACTATGCTCTGTCTGTGCTTCAAGACTGAGTCCAGCTGCTTCCCCACCACAGAGCTTCAATTGACTCCAGCTGCTTCCTGTTTTTATGAACAGCTCAATTTTTTTTCAGATTTTATGGACAGGTGTTATTAGCCTGATTTTTTTTTTTTTTTTTTTTTTTTTTTTTTTTTTTTTTTTTTTTTTTTTTTTTTTTTCTTTTTTTTTTTTTTTTTTTTTTAACTGATTGTCTGTAAATTTATGGACAGTTGGCAACTCTACTCTCCCCGCAAGCAAGTGTCCTAACCACATAGGCAGTGGAAGGCTGGAGCTAACAGGGCTTAGCCCTCACAAACATAGGGCAGCAGTGGCAGTGCAGAGGGCCATAAGGCAGCCCTAGTGCAGGCAGCTGCAGTGTGGGGAGAAGGGGGCTAGAGACAGATGTTCAGCCGCAGCTTGCAGCAGCCCAGCAGCGAGTAGAGCACTGCCCACCACAGCAAGTAAGTCTGTCATGGGAAAGAGGCATGGGGGTGCAGATCAAGGCCCCCGTGGGTGATGGAGGGAGTGGGGCAGAGGCAGGGCAGGGCCAGGGCAGGTTGCGGGATGTTCAGAGCCCAGGGCACTCCCGCTGCTTCGTACACTCTGGATCTGTGCACGGGACAAAGGCAGCTGCCGCTGTGGGCTGGGCTCTGTGCCCCGCTGCCACCACCTTGAGAACTGCATGATGCCAAGTGCCTGCCACACGCTGACCGTGCCATGTCCCCTGCCCACTTGGTGGTGGCGAGCACACAGCATCGCACCACTCCCAAGGCAGTGGTAACAGGGTGCAGAACCCAGCCCGCAGCGGCAGCTGCCTCCACCTTGTGCGCAGAACGGGCCTCCACTAGGGGAGCCCCTCCCTGCCCCCCCCCACACACACACACACATGCCCCTGGATGAGCCACCTAGGCTCTGAGTGTCCTGTGATCTGCCCTGACCCAGGAGCCCCATTCACCCCAGCCCCACCCTGACTCTGCCCCACTCCCTCCCTCACCTGCAGGGGCCTCAATCTGCCCCATACACCCCTTCGCCATGACAGATTTACCTGCTGGAGGGGGTGCATGTGTGCAAATGCACATATGCTCAGCCCCTCCCCAAATAATATTTTCTCCTTCCACCTATGCCTAGCCACTATCAGCTACTCAGCAATCACTATTGCTGACATTGTTTCTGTATAAAATAATAGTCACTACTGCAGGGACCAGAACCCAAATCCCTCCTAGCATGTGAATGCCCTCCTCACCAGCTACAGAGCTACTCTTGCTCTTCCCCTCTGGCTCAATGGATATTTAAGTATGTTATTCAAGTGGAATGGCTCCAACTGGAGGGACAGTGGAGACCCACCTTAATTCCTCATGTGGGTGGGACACTTCTTTGGGACAGCTGGGTTCTACTCCTTCATGCAATGAATATTTAATTTATTTTTTACTTTCTGCTACACAGTACAGTTATTCTTTCCTTTTATTTCCTTCAGATGAAGTTACAGAGGAAGAAAAGCACCTCAGCAGAACTCTAATGAAATACTGGGCTAACTTTGCTCGAAATGGGTGAGATTTGTGAAACATTGGTTGAAAGTGTGTGTGCAGCTGTGGGTAAGTGCCTCTGCAGATTAAATAGGGGATTTACTCTATTTCCAGAAACCCAAATGGGGAAGGTTTGGCAGAATGGCCATCTTATAACCTGGATGAAGGATACCTAGAGATAAATCTAGAGCAGAAGAAAGCAAAGCAGCTGAAAAAAAAGCGAGTGGAATTCTGGACAAAGATAGTGCCTGAAAAAATCAAGGAGAAAAGTGCTGAAAACAAGAAAGAACATGGAGAGTTATAGCTTAGCCAGCATGAACATGGAATCATTATCATTTGCTTCTAATCATTTAGGTGTTTACCCGGCTACTGTCATGACAGAACAAACACCTCTCCTAGAAAATAAATGATCTGATGTATTGAGAGATGCTTCTTTCCTTTTTAACTCTTGCCTTTACCATCTGCAGATAGAAGATACCATGCCAAGCAATTTTACATTAAATAATTCCCTTCTGTCATTCATTTTGATGCTTTCCTGAACTTGTCAGAGACATTTAACAATCCCAGTTGCCTGCTCTCCTTTGTGCTCAGTCCCCCACAATCACCAGATGAGCACCAATTTAACAAAGCTGCATCAATAAAGATGTGATCTTGAAACAAAGCTTTATTTGATTGTGATGCAACAGCCTATCCATGAGACCAGACACTTCATACAGACATGGGCACTCTAAAGAGAGTTTGAAAAAAAATGTATTCTCTCTGTAGCCTCTTGCTTCTATAGTTTGACCTAGCAAGCAGTGGTGAAAGGCTCCAGTGTTTTTAAGTAGTCTTCTAAATACCCTACATAATGAGAGTGCTAGAATTCAGTCTTCCTTCAATCGTTAGACAGTGAGATAATGCTGTTTCATTTCCTTTTGTTCTGTTTAAAACCTACTGCCAACTTTCTTATAAGGAAGGGCTGGGGTTGCCCCAGCACTGCATGTCCTAGCTTTTCAGCACTTATTTCTAATGTGTTGCTGGTACTGAGCTCCAGACTCTCCCTTTGGATTAAAGTGGAAACCTTTTTGCTATCTTGAGGAGAGAGGAATGACTACAATACCACCGTCAGTACAAAGAATCAGTGTATCAGTATCTGTCACCTTTGTCACCAATACACCAATGCCAATTCCAAACCAGCCCAGCCCCGGCCAGTCTCTGCTGCACGTGTGACATCTGTCACCACCTTGGTCTCATTTCTGGCCCAGACTTCTCTGCTGAGTCCTGTCTGACCCTACACTTGGCCCCTATCTCAGCTCCTTAGCACTGCTGCTTCCAGCTCCCACCCTCACAGCTGTGGCTCTGTATGGTCCTGTCACATGCACCAGCCCACTAGGTCCCTCAGTCGCTGGCCAGGAATCTGCAGGGCCACATGCTGAAACTGATCCCAGCCTTCTGTGGCCCTGCAGCAGCTGCTGTCCTCATTGTGTCTTGGTCTTCTGGATAAAAGGCCTTGCTGCAGGAAGTGTGCTGGGATATCCTACCATCTCTGCTCAGTTTTCATGGGCTTGTCCCTGAAAATCAGAGCCTTGGAGGCAGAGCCAGCTTTCCACCATGGCTGGTATCAAGCCCCCACTGTGGACACACGCTTGTACGAGATGCCCACAAGTTACTATGATGGTACACCTGCCACCTAGCTGTGCCCTAGCTAGTGTTTTGTGAAGGAATGTAACCTCGACATCCTGCCAGACTAGCACTGAGTACAGCATTCCCACGCTGCGTCGGGGGGAAGAGCAGCAGGCAGTGCTGTACGATGGGACGCTGGCTTCTTACAGGTATGCGGTGTTAAAAAGAAACCAACGGGTGGGCTGTAAAACATTTGTATTCAGCCCCACTGTGCTGCGAGTACTGTAGTATGCCATTCTTCTCTAGACCCGAGGTGGCCTGGTATCCTCCTTCTCCCCAACACACAGACAATAACTTCAGGCAGACCACACGCTGGACTTCACAGACTGTCGGCCTCGGAAAGGTCCCCTAAATGCTTGTAGATGCATAAGCAAACATATTTTTAACAGTTACAACCACGACTTCTGGCACAATTTCAATCAGCCCTTGCTTTTGATTGGCCCATGTTGTGTTGGGAAATTTTCCTCAGAGTATTGAGTCACTTGGTAAAGATGCTGTCATTTCCTACTGTAATCACCTACCAAGCTTGAACTGCTATCTCTGTTTAACTTTCCTGTGAGCCGGCTCCATTTAAATCAGTGGGATTTCAGGAGAAGGCACTGCATCCAGTAGCAAATCCAAAGCCAGGCAAGGTAAATTGATTTTTTTTTTTTAAGCATATAACCTGAGTGAGAATGCCACATGCTCTCTTAAGTTTTCGTTGTGACTGTTTTATATCAAACAATTTTTCTTCTGTTTCTTGAAATTTATCCCCAGGGCAGCAGCCCAGTTGATCAGATTTTTCTTGTTTCCTCACTGCAGATAATTTGTGCTGCTACCACATTTCCTGCGGCCACACACCCTGCTCCCATTGCTGGCAGGAGAAACCTGAGACTGGGTGTGACACTCCATGTGGGGCAAAGGGGGAGGGAGGGAGGGAAAGGTGGTCAAAGTTCAACTCGGCCAACCCTTGGCATCAAATTACTATCTTGTTTGCAGTAAGAATGTGAGTCCAAACTCAGTTTTAAACACAGATTTCAAGGCGTTTCTACCCAAGGGTGTGTTTGAAAGAGAATGTTAGCTGGGCCTCCCTTAACTGACAACCTTTATGTCTGTCTGGGTTGGGTTTTTTTCAGCAGTTAATGCAAGGAAACCAGCAAAGCATTCAAGCAGAGAGAAGAAAATGTCATCTCATGGCAAGGTTCCCCTGCTTTGGTTTCTGGTCTGGGCAGCATGGTTGATCACAACTCAAGCTGAAGGTAAGTCTTGCTCTAGGGGCAAACAGAGTGGGGGAGTCCATCTGTCACTCACTCAACCGTTTGTCAGGACCAAATTTCTTTTTTTACCCCCAAACCCCATCTTATTTTATTTCTTCCCCAGATGACTGGTGACAGAGTTTGCAGATCCTCCCTTACACAGGGTGGTGTTCTCAAAAATTGATCTCTCCCACCATGAGAGAGAGGTAGTTAGCCATGTTGGTCCAAAGTTGGGCAGAAGGCAGACTAGAATTGCTCCTTATAGACTAAATCAGAGGTACATGAGCTTTTGTAAGCAACGGTTTACTTCATTAGCACCTGATGATGTAATCTGTTGCTTATGAAGACTTGCTAAATCTGATTCTGTTACTTTATAAGTCTACCTTGCCTTCCCTATTACAGAAGCAGGGTTTAATGCAGTTTGTGACCTTTTGTATCACCTGGTTTTCTGAAATGCAGCATTACTTTTAACAACTATAAAAAAAAATTAAAATATTTTTGGAGAAAAAAAATCTCACTAATATAAAATTGGAAATATCTTGGTCACTGTCGAAATCTCCTGGAGCCTTTATGTTTATGTATAAAAATGACTCCAAATGCAACTAGCTCTGAGGGTAAATAGACAAATATATTTCAGCTTTTACCTAGCTGTTATTCCCACATAGATATCTTGGACCAAATCTATACCCGCTGTCCTTCCAATTAATCCGGGTAGAAATGAATCTACTAATCCAGTGGAATTTCACTTGCGTACAAAAGCTTTGCACGCCTCTTTCTTACATTCTTTCGCTTGCACACTTTAAAAAAAAAAACAATTTTAACTTAGTCAGCCATTTGTCCAAGCCTGACAGTAGGTTTTGCTGTGTTTCTACAGCACCGCAAACCTGAAGGAGGTGCCAAAAATGCTGTCATTCCTGTATTTCAGAGCAGACTTACCATGAGGGGGAAAAAGGAAAGCTGCTTCTCTGCTGACAACCTGGGGAGTGTGTGGGTAGAGCTGTGAAATGCTGTTGCTTCACATACATTCTGCAGAGTACAGCTGTCATGGCCAGAGGGGAGCTTATCAGGCTACCTTGGACATTGGTATTTGTGGTGTGTGCCAGCATGCCCTGAGGTGGGGCTGACTATAAAACCTCGCTAGGATCATAATGGCACTCCAGGCTTTTCTCACATCCAGCCTGTAGCCATAAGTATGAGCCAAAAATTCTTGTTGGATCCAGATTTCAAATGTTCCAGATCCAGGGAAATGTTTGAACATGGGTTTTCAGCTTTGGCCTGTCTCTGGATTGGACCGCAGGATCCAAGTCTGTGTTGCTCTTATAGTCCCTATAACTTGGAAAATCTAATTGCTAGGAAAAGAGAAACTGTTGGGAGGAAAGTACAGTGCAGAGGAAGAAATCCATGTCTCTGATGTCTACGCTTACTTTGAGTCATCAAAGCAATGGAAATCCTTAAGGAAAAATAAAAATGGCAGATGTAGCTTGGCATCAACCAAGGGGGTCCCATTGCTTTAACTGGATCAGGCCATTAATTTGTCCAGTCAGTTAGAATTTGCTCATCTATAACTTATATTACGCAGGACAAGAAGTTGAGAGGCCAGAAGTAGTTACCAAATATGGGAGACTCCGAGGAAAAGAGGTTGCTGTCAAGGGAACTGACAGACGTACGCAGGTGTTTCTGGGGATACCTTTTGCAAAACCGCCTGTGGGTTCTCTGAGATTTTCCCCACCCCAGCCAGTGGAACCATGGCATGGTGTGCGAGATGCGACTTCTTTTCCACCAATGTAAGAACCCTGTATTCTAGCTGTGTGATGTCTTTGCACTTTAAAAAAAATTAACTGAATTAATCAACTGGATTTTCTTACTCCCCCACCCCACCCTGTTCTGGAAAAAGGAGCTCGTCTAGAGCTTTCAGTTCCTTTGGTTTGGAAATGGTCCTGAAGGTAGAAATACTGCAATTGTTTGATTAACACGGGTGCAGCAATCATGGATTCTTCTAGCTCTTATACTAAACTCCATGACCTGCTTGTCTTAAAAGGTTTGATAATCCTAGGGAAACTAACTGAGGAACATACAGGAGGTGGAAACACAATGCCTTTACACGATACCCAGAGCAGGGAGACAACTAGTTCATCTGAGATAGCTAATTAATGTGGGGGTTGAGCATGTTGGGATGAGTAAGGATGTCAGTGAAACCCTGAACCTCTCTTTATTTCAATAGACATGATCTTTTAACCCCGATCTTGCAAACTTGTACACATATAAGCAGAAAGAGAGAATTATTTAGCTGTGTTAGTCTGAAGTCAGGCAGAAGCCAGAGTAGACTGGCACCTTATAGACCAGCGACCCCAGCCTTGGAGTCACGACCCCATTTGGGGTCACAATGATAAAAAGGAGGTTGCAAAGTCACTCAACAGTGTTGACCAGTCATACAGGGATCTGGGTTGTCCATTCATTGCAGAATAATGCAGAAAAACATGGATTTTCTCCTTTAAAGCAGAAAAAAGCAGAAAATGGTGGGTTCCCCTTACAGTCAGGCAGAGTTCCCGCCTGCAAGGGGCTGTTTGCAGTTGGTGGGAGCGGGAGGGGGGGCGATCAGGCAGGGGGTGTTATGTGCATGTGCACGTGCATACATGCATGTGGCATCCAGGCAGCATAAAAAGCAGCTCCCACTGTTCCCTCCAGGTAGATCTATGCGGGGGGAGGGCAGATTGAGGCCTCCATGGTAAAGGAGGGAGTGGGACATGGCTGGGGCTGGGAGTGCTGACTGGCTGAGCTGGTGCATGGGGGCCGGGGTGAGAATGCAGGCTGCGGGAGCAGAGTGGAGCCACAGGTGGCTTGTCTGGGCGGGGGGCTGGCTCTTCACTGCTGCATGCATGACTGGGGAGGGAGAAATGGGGGAGTACGTGCCCCCCAGATTTGTGTTCAGGCAAGGGGGGGATGCTGGCTGCCCACTTTAGGCTTGGTGCTCCCCACCTTGTTGCCCTCCCCTGAGGTCTCCACAGCAGAACAGGGCAGGGAAGCTCAGTGCCGCTGCTTCCAGGACCCCCATGCCAGCCATGCCGCCATGGCAAGGCACCCCCTGCTCACCTAGTAGCAGTGGGGGACACAACGCCACACCACCACTGCTGCTGAGTGGGCAGGGGGCACTTCGCTATGGTGGTGCAGCCGGTGTGGGGCTCCTGGTGGCAGTGGCAGCACTGAGCCTTCCCAGCCTTCTGCGCCAGGTCCTGCCTGTTGTGCCACGGAGGTCCCCAGTGGAAGAAAGCAGGGCGGGGAGTCCCAAGCCTGCAGCAGGCAGCCCGCGTCTTCCCCCTCCCAAGCGACTCTGGTCTGGCTGTGCCACCTGCAGGGGGGAGGGATGGCGGGTGGGAGCCAGGCTCCACACTGCTCCAGTTGCAGCAGCCTCCTGTGGGCAGCACCCAGGACTCAGCACTGCTGGGCGGGGAAGGGAACAGGGGGCTGAGGGCCCGGGCCCTGGGGCACCTGGGAAGGGTTTGGGGGCTGCAGGTTTGGGGTGAGGGGTACTGGCAAGGCCATGGGTCTGTGGGTCTGGAGTGAGGTGTCATGCTGAGGAAAAGAACTATTATAGACTAACTCAGAGAGAGACAAGTTTTCATAAGCAGTCGCTTGCTTTGTCAGATGCTATGAAACTGCATATGCTATGCAATAAGCTGTGCTATGAAACTTAATTATGGTTTCTCAAGTAAGTTGTTGCCTTTCTGATTTAGTTAGTTTTTGGAAATGATAGAGGGGTGCCTTGAGTCAACGGGTGCCTTGAATCGAAAAGAGTTAAGAACCGCTGTAATGAACTATTTCACTGCCTGCCTCCCTGCAGAGGAGTGGGGCAGGGCAGCACCAGGCAGGGAGGAGCCTGAGCCTACACCTGTCCCCTCCCAGCACCCCCAGGATGTCCTGGCGCTGTGGTTGAGGATCACTAGTCTAAGGTGCCATTCTGCCCTTCTTTCTGCATGTTTGGCTCCCTGTTACAACCCATATTTCCTCTGCTGCAGTTTGAGGCCATTGCTCCTCTTGTACTGGCACAAAGAAAAGTCCATTTCTATCCTCTACAGTCACCCTTCAGGTATTTGAAGCCTGTTGTCAAATCCCCTCTGTCGTCTCATCTCCAGACTAAATATTCCTACTTCTTTTAGTCTTTCCTTCTAAGTCATGCTTCCAGGGCATCTAACGCTTTTGTTACTTCCTGCTGGACTCCTCCCAACCTGTCTATACCTTTTTTGATGTGTGGGGTCCAAAACTAGGCTCAGTACTCCAGGTGAGGCCTCACCAGTGCACAGTAGGATGGAGAATCAAGATGATTCAAGGTAGTGAAGTTAAGCATACACGCCTTTGCTGCATTAGGTCTTAGTGTGAAATTCCTTAATAGAAAAAAAATCACTGTGTAGACCTGAGCTTCTGTTAGCACTTAGGAAGCTAACTAATGTGAACTAGCACAAAACATCCATTTCCCCAAGACTGTACACTGTGATGAAAGAAAAGTCCCTGTGAGGGCAGTAGATTGTTCTGTTTTCCCAGGAAAAATAATTTAGATAATGAAATCAATGCTGAAGCGACAGTGTTTGTTTTCCCATGAATCAAGACTACTCTCTGGAAGTTCCTCTTTACTCAGAGGTTAGTTTTGGTCTTGTAAAGCAGAACCAAGTTCAAATCTCTCTGGAGTCTCAAATTTAGAGCAAGGGGTTAAACTGAAGGATCTCTTGAGGTATCTTTCAGCCCTATAGTTCTAACTAAACCTGTAAATAAATTTTTAAAAATCCAAATTTTTTTTTTTTTTCAAATATCTTAAAATAATATGTGAATTGATCTGTTCTGTTATGAAATGTATGAAATTCTCCATTGGAAAAACCTCTAAATCTTGTTCTGACCTTTCAGATGCTTGCAAGACCAGTTGTGGCTGGAAAAATTTGAAGAATTTTTTAAAATGGAACATTTTAACTTTACAATTTCTGAAGACTGCTTGTATCTGAATATTTACAGCCCTGCCCCTTCCAATAACAAGGCCAAGTTACCGGTAAGCAGAACTGCTGCAGGTTTGTTTCCGTGCTCTTGAAGAATCCTTACAACTTGTCTGGAGACTTAATTGGATAGTACTATGCAGCAACCAAGTCAAGATATATAGCACCTCAATCTGTAGGGCTAGAAGCACTCACTGAAACCAACATTAAAGCCACTGAAAAGTAGAATAGCATAAAGGTCCTCAAGGTCATTTCGTGTAATGGGGTAGCAAAGTGGTCTGAAAGTATAGGTCTGTAGAGGTAAAGAAAGATGCCTACATCTACTCCAACAGTTTTACATGTCCTTCCTTTTATTTTTTCCTTGAACTAGAAATTAGGATCAGGGAAAATATGTTTTGCTTTTGGAAATGCATAATTGCAAGCAGTACCTAAGTTAATACAGGTTCATGGGTAATGCCCTTAAAAAGTCTTCCCATATCCACTCAGGTAATAACCCTTTGCACTTCTACAGCTCATTGAAATAAAGATAGATGGGTTATATGAGGATCAGTTACCTATTCATTTTTAGCTCTACTTCAATGATCATGATCAAGCAGAAGAATGGGTTGCTCAAGACACATAAAGAGAATTTGTATGAGGGCCAGGACAAGAAGTCACAAGTCCCTCCTTCCAGTGTATTATGCCTCTATTCATGTCATTAATCTCTCTGTATTTTGTTGGTTTAAATCATACAAATTAGCTCAAGGTAGCCCACATTTATGAAAGTATTCATATACCTGAAGAAGGGGTGCTTTTTGCCAAGAAGATTTGCCCTGTCTCTGCTCTTGTTTTGCCTGCTGGATGGATTTTATTCTCCAGCACTGGCTAACAAACAGCTTTCAAATGCACCTTTTCATGGAAAACCTTTTATGGTTTTGTTTTTTCAGGTTATGATGTGGATTCATGGAGGATCTTTATTGATCGGTGGAGCTTGGATGTGTGATGGGTCAGCATTATCTGCCTATGAGGATGTGGTGGTAGTAACCATTCAGTATAGGCTAGGTATTACTGGATTCTTCAGGTAAGTTTCCTTACCAAGTTAAATCATCATATCCACTTTTAGTATATACGTGCATTAAAATAATTGCTGAAATATTTTAGTGATTTGCATAAAGAAATCAATAATATGAGCAGTGATCTGCCATTTTCTCTAAATATTTAACAAAAACAAATTCTGTTGTACTTGCTTGCTTCTTCAGTGACCTTACTTTCAGTCCAAACCCTCATAACTGGTGTGATACACAAGATCATGTTTTCCTTGTATGTTCATTCTCTCAAGTATCTCTACCTGTACTCGTAGTTGTTCATGGGATATTTATGCTCAGCAGTGTGCTTTACCCAGCTGGGTTATTTTACAAATTTTGGGAGCTATTTGAATTACTCTAAACACTTTAAATCTATAGCAAATTTAGCAATTCCTCTCTGCTGAAACAGCTTATATCTTTGGAGATGCTTTGGACAGCTTCCTGATTGCCTTTAATTTGCTGATCTTCAACATCCATACTGTCCACTGAATATGTGGCCTTGCTGCTTCCTGTCTCTTCAGAGAATCCCTTTAATAAGAGTGCTAAGACCTTCTAAACTCAGTATTTCTGGGCATTACCATCTCTGTGTTCATCACCATGACTGCATGGAAGCCCACAGCCAACAGCCAGACTGCAAATGGGGCAAGCTTTTTGAAACGTTCCTGTGTGATGCATGACAAGCCCTGAAAGCTAAATGTTTTGATTCAGAATTTGGCAGTCTCAATTACAGAGAAGTAAACAGGAATGTAAGAAATAAAATAAGAAAGGTGAAAGAAGACTGGATTCTAAACAGGTGTGAAGAAATTTAAAATGGTTTTGAGAACAACAGCAGCGAGAAAGCATTTCAGACCCTGAAGAAGATAACTAAAATGCACCAGGCAAGAACAAAGAAGACGAGAATGGAAAATTGCTTACTGAAAACAATTCAATACACAAGAGATGGGCAAAGTACACAAAGGAACTCTACAACTACAACATCCAAATGGGGCCCAATCTTCTTGACCAACTAGAAGAAGGAGGACCTGGAAAGCACTGAAGAGGAAGACCCAGACAGCTCAAGAGAAGTAGAAAAAGCCTGAAAAATGGGAAAGCACCTGGGGTAGATAACATACCTGCAAAACTCTTGAAAACAGGTGACAACATAACAAGCATGCTTCAAAAATTTGTAACATGATATGGAGGGAAAAAACTTGGCCAACCCAGTGGACAGTCAGTCATCATTCCCTTTCCTAAAAAGGGGAATCTCCACCGATGCACAAACTACTGTACTGTCGGTTTGATCAGTCATCCAAGCAAAGTACTTCTAAGAATAATATTGAGCAGGCTCAAGCTTCAAGTAGAGACCATGCTGATGGAAGAGCAAGATGGGTTCTCAGAAGGGAGACGTACCACAGAGTAAATCTTCAACATCCAAGTACTGTATGAAAAGTAGCGTGATCATCACAAAACACTTCACCATAACTTCAGAGACTTCAAGAAAGCTTTTGACAGGGTGTGGCACAAAGCACTTTGGCTCAGGATGAAGACACATAACATCAGCAGGTTCTTGCTAACACTAATAGAAGAACTTTACAGCAGTGCAAATAGTAGAGTACTGATAGACAATAACATCGTCAAATAGCTTGCGACGTCAGTAGGAGTGCGCCAAGGTTGCCTGCTCTCACTATGCCTTTTCAACCTCTTCCTTGAAGAAATCATATTAGATGCCTTAGAGAATTTCACAGGAACTGTATCAGTTGGATGGCAGAAGATCAACAAACTGTGCTGTGCTGTGCTGTGCTGATGACGTAGATCTGATAGCAGGGACATCTGAAGAGCTTCAGTGGCCTTGGGACTGACTTGACTTGTGTTTGTTGTTAATGTGGGTCAGTGGATTTACCCAGGATTGACTTTGCCCATTCCACAGAGGTATGAATTAGAAACAAATTTATTTTTAACAATGTACGTGATTATTTTGTTGTTGTTGTGCACTGTTAGAACCCCGTATATACCAATAGCAGAATTGATGTAATGAGTTCTTCTTGCTTTCAGTACGGGTGATGAACATGCACGTGGCAACTGGGGTTTTTTGGATCAAGTAGCAGCTCTACAATGGATTCAAGAGAACATTGAACATTTTGGAGGAGATCCAGGGTCTGTCACGATATTTGGAGAGTCTGCAGGAGGAATCAGCGTTTCTGCTCTTGTAGGTTTTGAGTTTCTGTGCTATTTCCCAGCCAGACTGCTCGGGAGACTTTACCTAGGCTATGCTCACACTGTCTTATTAAAGTACTGGAGTATTATTTTCAGTTTACATTTGGGGCAGCTGAGGATGTGTCTATGCAGCTTGAATAGCATGCCAGGTAGAACCAAGCTGGGACACACATGTACAACCACATGAAAACAATGTGCCCACGCAACTTAGCTCCTCTGATTTAACAGTCAATTAAACTGCCTACGGCACTGCATTAAGGTGACAGCATGTTTCTGCAAGGTGCTGCTGGCACAGTAAGTGAGCAGTAGAGACATATCCCTAATCAGAATGAGTTTGAGTGACCTGCTCACGGTCTGACACAGGCTAGAGAGATGAGCCAGGTGTAGACCTCCTGACACAGCTTTAGTCACAAGGCCTTCCTTCCCTTCAAGGGCAGTCATGGACACTACCATAGGTTGGAAAACTCCCCCTAATACCAAATTCTATTTTTAGTTTAAAATGGAGTTTTAAAATGAGTAACAGCCCTGCATTGCATTCAGTCGGGCAGCTAGAAAACAGACTGAATTGACCTGCAAAAGCACAACATCTACTCTAAATTTTAGGAAAGGCTGCACCCAGTCACTCCCATCTTTACTGTAAACTCATCATGCAGTGTTTGAGCCTTTTTCCTTGTCCCCCTCCCACCCTCATCTGTTTCAGGTTCTGTCTCGATTGGCAAAAGGCCTGTTCCACAAAGCCATCTCAGAGAGT